>NW_017306586.1:49835-58951 GCF_000935625.1 Nanorana parkeri
CCTTATGGCAAGGGGAACATTTTTTACTTATAAAATTATAATAGTCCCATGGGTCTCACATAGTAAACCAATCATTACAACTGCATCGCCTAGAAATGTACCACTAAATAGTTATTCTTTCCAGTCTCGTGCCTGAACACCTTACACAAGTTTTGAGGGGGAAAAAGAAAATAGAAGGACTCTGCTTCCTACATTTGTAGATTTGTAGGGAGTGTCTATGAGAAGTTACAAACTCTTTCAGCTAGTGCGCTTGAGTGAGAGAAGAAAGGGAGCTTTTAACTCTGAGCAGATAAATCTTACTCACATTCAAAAAATGCAATTAGAGAAATATGTAAATCTAGATGGCTCATGAAATGCTGGCTAAGGGGTTGCCAGTTCTTTGCTCATACAATGACTGAACTATAGAACCTTAGTGTCTGTGTAAGCACCATTGTCTCAAAGGCAGGGCTTGCTGGAAGCAGAGTCCGCTTTGGCCGTGGGAAATACCTATATATTTGACACAAGGCCTGTTTCTAAGAGAATAGCCAGCAGACCCAAGAAAAAGTATGGAGATTTTACTGTTGCATTCTAATCAGCCATGATCTGTGTCATTTGCTTTGATCAGGCAGATAAACTAATTTTTCTATGTGCAAGATCAAAGTAATTAGCAATCCAATGCTGTTATGCAACTTGAAGAAAGTGCAGAAAAAAGAGAAGAGGGATTGAACTGACGGGAGCAAAGTACATGGTTTCTAGCGCATCTGAGGCAATTGATGGTTGGGAAACACCGGGGGATCAGAGAGAGGTTGCAGACTGTTTTAGAAGAAGATTCTAAAAATAGTCCAGCTTTCATTGAAACATTTGTTGTTTTTTGCTTTGTTTGTGTATAATTTGAACCCTTTCACTGTCATGGACTTAGAAGACAGTCCATGACTTTGATTCCTAGACAGCCATGTATCATAGTTAAATCATTGCCATGGAAGAGTTATTTTTTGACCCATAGTCATACTCACACATTCACCTATGGGCCCAGTGGTAAAATACAAACAGTTAGGACTGGCAAACATATCTCTGTTATGCTATTGCTACATGTCTCTGGTTTAAAAATATTACCTAGGATAATGGTTGTCTGCTTGATAGGATGAATTAGGTGTGGCGGCAATTACCATGTCCAGAGGGCCACACAACAGCTTAGCATTTGTACTATTGCTATTATTTTTTCTTAAGACGTTATTTATGTAATCTGCCTTGGCATATTTATACAGCCTCTATTTTAGTGACAGATAGGGCTGTAATTTGTTAGCAGATTTGGATACATGTGTTTTTTATGGGGCCCATTTACACCAAAATCGGACCGTCCGTTGGCTTGCAATTTCAACTTCTGTTGACTTTCTTTGCATTCCATACCATTTTTTTAAAATGTTGTTTTCTTTTTTAGCAATCTTTATCTTGATTAACATGTCCTGAGTGGACAAACATCTGTTTATTTATATTTTTTACTTACATTCCAATGCGTTGCGATTACATCCATTTTTGTTGCATTACATTACGTTGCACTGAAAAAAAATAGAGCATTCTCTACTTTGTTTTTAGCGCACTGCAACGCAGCACAGTGGATCAGAGTGGTGTAAACTCAATAAATTCACACCAATACATTTTTCAGGTTACCTTCCATTGGCATCTGTTGAAGAAACAGATGCTAATGGATATCAGTGTGAACGAGCCCTAAATACTAGGTTTGATTTTTTAAATGTGTAAGTAGAAATAGGGAAAAAAGGATTTTTCCTTATGTAATGCAGACAGCCCTAGTTAATTACCCAAAAATACCATTGACAAAGCCTTTTGAATAATAGCATATTACATAGGTTAGTGATGGCGAACCTATGGCACGCGTGCCACAGAAGGCACGCGGGGCATTCTCTGCTGGCATGAAAGTATTGCTATTGGTTATCGGTCAAGGTGACCAATATTACCGATAATAAACACTGTGCAATTTCAGCCGGTTCTTGAGGAAATTTGCACAGTGGGTGCCGCTATCTGGCTGGCATCCCTCGAGAAATTTTAACATACAAAGGGAAAAAAAAGATTGGAATACAAAGGAAAATAAAAGAGCAGCAGATAGCAGGGAAAGCATTAGCTACTCTGCTATCTGCTGATTCCCCTGCTATCTGTTTTTTTTTTTTGGGGGGGGGGGGTTATCTTGGTTTACTCTTGTCAGCCTTGTTACTGGCATCATGCCACACACTGTATTCGGCATGATGCTAACATACTGAAAAAAAGTTTTAGGGGTTTATATTCTCTTAAAGTGTGTACATTCTTGAATAGATTTTTTTTGGTTTTTTTTCAATCTTGTTATTTGTTAGCATTCCATTTAAAACAAACATATACTGTAACAAATCCCCTCCACAGTAAACGGTTTACCCTTGTATACAAACAGACTATAGATTCGCTGCAATCCCAACTGAACTTTCAGTTTAAATCTTCTGAAAACATTCATGATGCAACATTCTAGATGCATGAAAACAAAAGGTTTGCAAGGTCCTATAGTTTTGTTTTTGTTTTTTTGGAAGCCACAGCCTGAGTGGAAAATCCTGTCCATTGCCAGCAGGCTGTAGAGAGGGAACCTTGCTCTCTGAGTGAAAGCAGTGGTCTCTCTGCAGAGGCTGGAACTCATCTTTCTGAGTCAGAGCTAGTGCTCCCCATTCAACATGGCGCATAAGCTTTGCAGATTGCAGAGATGTATGTTGTAAAAGTCGAATCCTTGCAGAGAGACCACTGCTTCCACACAGAAACACTGCTATATAACAGTAGTGTACTGTAAGGCTTTGCACACCTTTTGTTTTGATACATCTGAAATGTATTTAACTGATTTAAACTCTTTTCTGTTTAAGCAGGGGATCCATACATCTGAAATGTATTTCACTGATTTAAACTCTTTTCTGTTTAAGCAGGGGATCCATAGACTGATCCCCTGATGAGTCAGATTCAAATAGAAACGCATGTCTGATTCCAGACCCATGTAAACCCTATGGGCTGCCTGATGTTAACATATGTGCTTCTGTTTAGGTGCACAAAAGTGGACCTAGATGCAAACCTATTGTGTTCACTTTGGCTAGCCTGACTAAACCTGGATGTTAACTGGAATAAACAGACACACATCCATTTATATTCGGATGAACATAAAGATACCCCTTTTGAAAGGGGCCCAATTGAACTTAGAAAACTTACCTTTTTGATAACAATCCACTATTTCTAAATATCTCCAGGGCCACTTTGGGGACAAAATGCCAAGTCATTAGTACATTGATCTCATTTGAAGGGACTCACGACCATTAAAGGTGATTTGAATGGTAAGTAGAGCCTAGAGGTACAGCAGCTGTGAGCCCAACGAGCCGTGGCTGATGGTGCTTTGGTTCAAAGCTTCTATACCTCTAGGCTGTACATATGCTGCTTGAGCTTTCACTTTTATGTGTTTTAATGCTTTTACTTATGATTAAAAACACCCTTTAATGCGTAAGTGTGTTCCCTTGTTTTTCAAAATGAATGGCACCATTCCCCACTTTGTGTGTTGCCATAAATTGCATGCTTATGCAATGTATAGGTTTGTAGTAGGCCTTAGTCACAGAACTGGTACCACTTGGAGCCCAGTGTGTCTCTTTCTGAGTCCTTTATTAGTGTAGTAGGGAATCATAGTCAAAATGATAGCAGAGGTATTAATAATGTATTGATCATCTTGAATGTCTCCTGTTTTATAAAAGCCCTAGTTGCATTAAAGGAGAACTATGAGGTGAGTGAAAATCACTCATCCTCATAGTTCAAGCCGATGAAAAACTGAGCGACAATGAAACTGTCACATGTCGGCTCAATAGATCAGGAAGTGAGCGAACGCATACTGTCGCTCGCTCACTTCTCGATCATGTCCCTGCAGAGTGCTGTGACTGTCAGTCACGGCTCCCTGCAGGGACCCCCCACCCCGATCCTCCAGTGCTGGCTGGAGGAACGGGAGGGGGCGGGTATAGCTGGCTCTGCCTCTAGATAGGCAGAGCCAGCTGTCACTCACGCAGCTGGGTGGATCTCGACAGTAATGTCGGTATCTGTCCCGGCTGCGGCGGTCTCAGTATACCGCGAGCTGTAGCTCGCGATATACTGAGCTTTGGCTAGATCCATGAACCCATCGCACTCCTGACCGCTTGTCTCCGAGGAAAAATAAATGGGTGCTGCGGTGGTCGATGGACGGCAACCGTCATGTAACAGCAGGAAACCGGGACACCGGCACTCCAATGTTAGCGTAACGTAAAAGTATTTTTATTGAAGAAAATACGACATGTCACAAAGATGCAACGACCGTTTCGGGGACTCACACGGGATCCCCTTCCTCAAGCAATGACATGTGGCAAAAGTACAGAAGCAAACAGTTTAAATAGCAAATACCCACTAAGCAAGGCCCAATCAAAAACAATTCAGTGACCCTGTGACGTCATGTATGACCTCACAGTTCAAAATACAGTAGTAAACATCAGATGTAAACACAGAAGGTAAATACAGGCATGATCCGGAGTTTCCACATGTAATAAACCGCAATCTAAGGGGTCTATTCACAAAGCTGCCGAAGGATCTGGCCGTAGCTTCGGCCGATCCTTCGGCTGGCTTCGGCCCAATGAGAACCCAGGTTAAATAGGCTATCCCCTGGAGGAAAATACTGAGCTTTGGGTCACGGGAGAAAGCTAGTATATGTCCTCCCGTGACCCTTAAGAGAACTATGGGGAAAAACACTTACCACATAGATCTCTTTTAAAGTAGGATATGGTCTCCTATTAAAAAATATAGTAGTATTAAACTCCACCCTGCTGTCTTGTATTACCACTTCATTCATTTCAGGCTGGTACGGCTGAAATCAGCCATACATCGGCTTGCTTCACATGGCTTCGGGTCGGCCGAACAAGCGGAGAATAGAAAAAAAACATTTAAAAAAATGTTCCCATTGAAATGCATTGCTACATTACTATTGGCTATTTCAATTTGCAATAGCCAATAGTAAACTAGCATTGGTACAATGCTCCGTGTCAGAATAAAGAAACAGCAGTGTTTTTATCCTTGGCGGCTGGGAGCAGGAGACTCCCTGGGCGCCAGGGAGAGTTAGCTGTTTGGAGATCAGTGTCCCTGGTTAGCAGGTAACCAGGGACGCTGATCTCTCTGCAAGTGGCCGGAGCCAGCTGTAAGATCACGGCTGGCTCCGCCCAGCTGTCAGAAGCAGGCTGAGCTTCGTCTTTCAGCACAGCTCAGCCGAGCTGATGCATATGCATTCGGCTACGTTCGGGAGCTGTACGGGCTATAGTGAATAGCCCGTACAGCACTTCTTCGGTTCTACTGAACCAAAGGGGTCCTGGGGCCGAAGCTAGCTGAAAGATCGGCCGAAGCTACGGCTAGATCCTTCGGCAGCTTCGTGAATAGACCCCTAAGTTTTGCTTCTCTCAGCTGTACCTGAGAATTTATATTCATATAGTTATTATCATCCCATATTTATCCTCTCTCCCTATTTTGATGTCAGCAGCTTATTCTTTGGGTCAAAATGATCAAGTATATGGATGAGGGGTAGGGTTAAAGTGTCTAGCCAAAACTTTGTTTTCTGGGTTTTGGATACAGTTGGGTTTTATTGCTATCTGGGATTCCATTTTGTGTTTAGCTGACAATGTTTCACCCAGCAGAAAGTGAGGGGAACCCTCCAACAGCCACACAAACAGAGATACACATTTTTATTAGTACGTAAGTAAGGGAAGGTTAAAGGGATATTAATTTGAGAAGGTTATTTTAAGTGATTTACATCACTTTCAATGGATGGTGCTTCTTGATGTTTAAACCTGTTCCCCTTAGCACTGGCCCTGATATCCTGTTTTAGGGTTGCTCCTTTCCTTATAGGGTCCTATGGAGCCACCATTGTTTGTGCTAGTAAGCTGTGGCACAGCAAAGGAAACACCCCTGCTACCCTCCCCTCCTTACTCTTACCTTCTCTAGGCTAGTAGATGGACAACTGCTGGATACTGCTCTGTCCTTTGTGATCCTGTCATGGACAGGAAGTTCACAAAGCCGAGCTGAGAGAATTGGAGCTGCTCTGAAAAATAACAACTGTAAATGCTTGAGCTAATATTTAAAGAAATACTTTGCTGGGCAATGTATCTTTGTTTGATCTGCATTCATTATTGAAATAAAGTTTGAGTTTAATACTACTTTAAGTTTGCACAGCAACTCAAGGGTGACTCTGTGATCCCAGGACATTGCCCAGGACACAGTATCACTGGGAGGTCCAAAATGCGGAACACTGACCAGGACAATTTGGTAGACAAATTGGGCCATAGATGTATTTTTTAAACAGAGCAAATCTTCTGATGGCCTCTTAGGTGAGAAAAACATTACAAATTAGTGAATTTATTATATTCTGTATTATATCTGTCCATATCTGAGTTGCCCATGTCGCGATCATACTTGAGAAAATAGTTTCATTATAAGAATACCTGTCCTGATAGAGTATGTAAAACAAACTGAAATGAGACATATATTGGTGAATTATAATACCACTAGCACTAGTTATTTGGTGTTAAAATAGATTATACTACACAGACACACAATGCACAAATATCACAAAATAAACATAGTAAAACCAATGTGTAAATATAAATACAGGGTATTATACTACTAATGGAGTACAGTAGTTCCATTCTGTACAATATGCATATAACTATTTACATTTTTTTAAACAATATATCTTTATTGAATTTTGTAGTAGTTCGAACAACAAAGTAGCCAGTGTGCAGATACAATGACATGTAGTAATATTACATGTACAGCTATAACATGTGTTTCAACAAAACAGGTCAAGAGTATAAAGAATTACAAGGTATGAAACACAAGGCTGGCGTTCTATATGATCTGCAGAAATGCAACTATAATAAACATCATAAAGAGGGGGGGAGGAAGGTAAGGGTAAAGGAGGGGAGGGTGGGATTATATGTGTGCATCAATTAAAGAGTCAGTATGAATGTGAAACAACTATTTACATTTTTGATATTCAATTTCAGTAGTTATGTGAAAAACAATACACAAAGTATTTGTAATGAACACAGAAGAGATGTATGTGTGACCTTGGAAAGCCTATAATTTTTATTGACAGAGCTGTTTATCTCTCTAAATATAAAATAGTTTTAATTTTGGGCTGATTCATTAATCTTGGACAAAAGAATATGGGCACAAAAGTGGTATTTTTACCCTTAGGGACCAATCAGAATTCTTGTTTACTTTTGTATTTCATAAAACGAAAGGTAAAACAACATTGATTTTGTTCTGTTGATGAGTTATGCAAAATACAAAAACCTTAGCCCTTTTACAAACCAAGCAGACAACAGTGATATTCGGTGAAACTAGTTGCAAGCTTTTACATCTGTATCTGTCCCTAAACCTATTTAGTGTGGAGGATCCTATAAAGCTTTGTTCACAAATACACTGTCAGGTCATGCTGTTCCACAAATCGGCATTGTCCTTCACCGCTAGCCGACATTGAGATATCCATCAACTGTTAAATCCCCACTGTGCCAAGTGTGGCTGAATCTTCATTTGGCTTTTGGTGATAGATACAGTGAGGCTAAGCTGCAGTTTATTTCAATATATTTTGTTTTTCTCGCCTTTTTCATTTGTTTTAATAATTTGCAAATGGTACAGATTTCATGTCTTGCATCCTAGCCATGCACTACCTGGTTTTCACTGTCTAGTCACATTTAGTACAGACATCAAGGCATGGTCAGACATACAGGGACAATCCAGCCATGTGAAGCATACCTTTTAGACATTAATGTAAACATATTTTAGTAGGCATTCTGGTTAGAGTTTGGAATAAACATTTTTGGCCAGTGGATTGTAATGAGCCAAAAATAAGGTGAAGGAGGCTGGAAAGGGAAGGGGGCAATGTAAAAAATTAAGCACAGTTTGCATACACGAGCACACCAGGATTTTGGGAGGCCAATGTACTTTTGTTTCCCTTGCTATTCCTTGATAGTGGCATTTCAGCAGCCTTGTTATAACTTCAGGTAATCCTTAAAGTAGTATTTAATACTGAAACTTATTTTTTCAATAATGAATCCAGATCAAACAAATATGATTGCAACCTACGCATACTATGTACAGGTGAAACTCGAATAATTAGAATATCATGCAAAAGTAATTGCAGTAATTTCTGCAAAAGGGGCCCAAACCAAGTACTGAGTACATATGCATGCTTATACTTTTCAGAGGTCCAATATTGTTCTATGTACAATCCTTGTTTTATTGATTGCATGTAATATTCAACTTTTTTGAGATTGTGGATTTGGGGTTCTTGGGGTCTTCATGAGCTGTAAGCCATAATCATCACAATTTTGACAAATCACGGCTTGAACTATCTTGCTTTGCATGTAATGAGTCTATCTCATATATTAGTTTCACCTTTTAAGTTGCATTAGTGAAATAAATGAACTTTGCACGATATTCTAATTATTCGAGTTTCACCTGTATACAAAGAGCAAGCATTATGATTATAGGTTGTAGTCTGTAAGGTAAGTATAGTTTTTTAAATACTAGATCAGATTAGTATATTTGCTTTTTTTTTTAGCCACCTAGACAAAATTAGCACTTAACCCTTACAGTGCGGGATTAACCCTACTGCTTATGTATGGTTTTCCAGGAGTTCTCCTTTAAGGTTTAACCTCCTCATACACTCAATCATCTTATATTAAGTGCCATGACTTCCACGGGAGCTAGTTCCAGCCTAACCTGTAGATCATGTCAAGAAAAGCTTGAAGTTCTAAATGCAGAAAATAGAACTCACTGTTAACATTTAAAAGTTTTAACACTGTAGATGGTTGATTCAAAGGTATCAGATTGCCTCAGGGAGTAAGGAAGGAACCATTTTTAGGGCAGGATTGGACTGGGGTAGGGGTGGACAAATTAATATGAGCAAGCAGAATTGTTTATTAGGAGCCAGCTCCATTGACAACAGCTAGAGAAAACCTCAAAAGTTAGGTGCCAGATGTAATTTTTAAGGAACATTGGCTACCTGACTCCTGAGATTTGTCCAGCCCAGGTTTAGGATTTGGGACTGTTCCAAAGCTGCA
>NW_017306586.1:59107-123721 GCF_000935625.1 Nanorana parkeri
GTCATCTTCTGACTAATACAATTCGGCATCTTGGAAAAATATAATGAACTGTTTTTAATCTAATATAATGAACTGAAAAAGACCTTGTATTGATATTGCAGCATTATTTAAACAAAATGAAGAGAAATATGTCATTCAAACTAAAGCCATTAAAGTTCTTGTTTCAGCCTCTAATAGAAAAAAGAAATAATAATAAAAACAGAGAGGCCAGGTTTTACTAATTCACAAGAGAATGGCCCTTCTATGCCTTTGTAGCTGAATGTCTTGTTTGCAGCTAGGACTCCAGTTGAAATAACAGCCGATGGATGCCACTGGTGAAATGGCTATGTACACAAGACGAATGCTAAAGTACTCATGCTGAATGGTCCTATTAATCCGGGCATTATTCTGGCTTTGAAAAACTTTGCAGTTGGCCCTATGTACAGATTAATGGGAAATGCCAAAGCTCAAAGTTGAGCTGTTTGCCGAAATAGGTTTAAAGATCCACTGATAGTTGACAAATGCCATTTGGCTTTCAATGCCATCAATATCCCGTTGAAAAGGATTTGAAGGGATGTCCTCCCACTGTTGAGGAAAGAGAAAACTTTTAAGGATCACTGTGATTTTCTTTTTTTCTCTGGCTACTATCACTACGATAGTAGCCAGTAGCAGGCATTAGAACACGACAGTCAGGGAGAATAAAAAGGGGAAAGTTATTTTGGTGAGATTTTTGTCTATCACTTAAAATACCAGTATATTTTTATATAGTAAATTAATAAGTGTGTGTGTGTGTGTGTGTGTGTGTGTGTGTGTGTGTGTGTGTGTGTGTGTGTGCGTGCGTGCGTGCATGTAAATAACACAATGCACTTCCAAATTATTTTACTTACAATTTATTTTATGCAAACATTTTTTTAATGCTAGTAAATAAAAAAGTTATTAAAAGTAAAATAAAAATGTAAATAGAAATGAATTATATTACTTACCGCTCCCTGGATAAAGTTTATTTTTATGCCGTTGTTACATGCTAACGAGGTGTGATGAATTTAATTGATTAGATTTCTAATTAATTATTGATTTTCTTAGCAGAGTAGTTTTTAAAAAAAAGTTATCAGAACTGGACACATTGAAAGAAAAAATAGGTTATATCCGTGTGACAAAACATGCTGTGCAGCTATTTATAGCATATAATGCATGCATGTTTGCAAATAACATAGTACAGCATGAACAACTGCTAAGATCTGTGATATGTAACCAGTGGTGTAGCCAGTGGTATAGCCTTTCCTCCTTACTTGCAGTAATATAGTCAGAACTAGAATTGCCAACGTGATAGCTAATGCACCCGCTGAAGCTGCAGCCTAAAATTTTTATCTTTTTCTTAGTAGAAGTCCATCTTTCTTTATGTCTTACAAATACCTGTTGGCCCCTAGAATGGGCTTTCTGCTTCATAAATGTTATATTAGTTTTTCTTCCCCTGCAAATGATAATGCCAAAATATAAATCTGTTGATCATCATGGTAAGTGAAGTTTAGTACTTGTTTAGGACACCGGGGACATTGGCATATGAAAAGGGTGCAAAGTTACATCTCTGGCCAAGCCACAAGGGAATAGGGAGTACAAAAAGCAACCCATATGCTCCTGTAAAGAAAATTTGAAAGTTACGCAGTAACCAGTTTAGTGCGCATTGCAGAAGAATATAAAGACTTTTGTGTTTGGGGTTGTGAGGCCAGCAGTTGTTCTTGCCTTTGACTTGGGATGTAGATTTTTCTAAATAGATTTGGAGAGAGAGGAGAATGGTTGCACATCGGTCAGGATGTTATTTTTGTCTGTGTCGCTGTTGAGGACATTTTTTCCTCACTTCTGTCATGTAATCCATACAGGAAGTGAGCAGATTTCCTCTAGTGATAATATAGACAGCCATAATTTTTTTACTATACTGGGGGAGTGTTATAGGCATTGTTGGAGTTGTATTCCTGTCTGTGTTCTAATTGACTAGATTTACTTCAATGGGAACCAGATGACAATAAAAACCTAAAAGATTTTCTTTCATGCTTAGAAAAAACATTTTGGTTGCATTCATATTTTAAATACTTCAATGAGATTCATAACTCAATAAATGTGATACCCTATTTAAAGAAATAAGAGATCAGGGGGTTGATTTACTAAGGGCAAACAGACTGTTTACTTTGCAGGGGAATTTGCACCTTGCAGAGGAAGTTTGCCCTTAACTTGGTGAATGTGGTGAAATTTACCTTTGCAAAGACTACACAATCATGTGGATGGAAAATGTACAAACTCTGTATTTTGTGTGTACATGATTGCACATGATTGATGGTGGAAGTCATCGGAGCTTTACCTCATTCACTAAATTAAGGGGAAATGTCCCCTGCAAAGTGCAAAGTGAAGGGCATTTTTACCTTTAGTAAATCAACCCCCAGGCACCTGAAACTCCTAGGAATGTCTTTTGCAAGTTTTTCCTTTAAAGTCAACTGAGTATTGGAGCTCGGGCAGTGAGACGGGTAAGTAATCTTGTTTTCAATGCAGGCTCAGCTTGTGTTCATTTTTTACTATAAAAACAGAGTCAGTTTAATAAATTAAAACAAATAAGCAAATAAAATATGAAATCTTGCTAGCCTGAAATATGAATAATTTTCAGAAGATATATTTTTGTGCTTGATTTTGCTCAATTGTATACCTAAGAGACCAAAAGGAACCAAATAAGATACATTTTTCATTGGAGTTTACTTTCAGTACTCGTTAACTTTTTTCCTTTTACTGAAATTTCAGTAATTTAGTGCACTGTCACTTAAAAAACCCTTTAGCTCATGTGCATCTTAAATCAGTTTTTTTTAGACATTTCTCTACTGCCCCTATATAGTGCCATATGTGTTGATATATAATGCTTAATATCTTGTCTGGCCGGTAAATATTTGTAGTAGGACAGGATCCAATAATTGAGTTGGTTTTACCTTTCCCAGTCTGTTGTGTACATATGTTGTGCCACACAGGGGCCTTTGTGAAGTTCATTAACAACAAAGCAAGTGATGACTGATCTGGTCCAGGAATGGAAATGATAAAGGTATATATTGGGAAGCTGATATTTTGTTGATGAGACATTGCACTGACTTGTGTAATCTTTCCCTGGGCTTTCATGTGAGCAAAATGCCTCAAGGGTTTGCATATGTCATGAATATGGCAATTTAAAGACAGATGATGTTAGGAAATGAAGTTAGAATGTGTGTGTGCCTGATGTGCTCTAAGTTGAATATTTTTGATCTATTACCCTTTGCTGTTTACAGTACACACAAAAACTTCAATTATCCTCTGTTTAACTGTTGAACTTTACAGGAGAAACACAAAAAGGCTTTTGTATGGATACATCATGACAACATAGGAGAAATAGCTATAGACCAGTCAGCTCATGCCCAAGCCACACATACAGTATATCTGCAAACAGGCCACAGCTGACATAGATTCTCTTATTATATCTGAACATATGAGATAAGACTTCATCATGTTTGAATTTAGTTATTTATATTAAAAAGGTAGTGTAGGGAACTACAGGTAGTGTAGGGTACTGTAGGGAACTTCAGGAAATACATTTTGCTCCTGCAATCTTAGTGAAATGAACATGATTTGGGCAGGGCTTAACCTTTTTTTAGATAATGCGCACTAAAGTACTGTATATACATATACAGTAATATACTTATATACATAATATACTGAATAGACATATTCTGAACAAACAGTAAAAGCACTTTAAAACAATACCTCATTAATCTTTGCATCTATAAGCATTGTGGAGGAATTTACTTAAAAATTTCACAAAACAGATATTGAAATCTTAAAGCAGACCTTCACCCATTAAAACAACTTTCTGCCATCTGCTCCTCTCCCACCCCTTTTACGCAATAGTATTTATTTTCCACACAGCAAATTTTATTTTTAGCGCAGCCCTCCTTTTCCTGCTTTCTCACCTAGGATGCCTAGGATTCCCTGGGTTGTTCATGTCATACATCCCAGGAGGCAGTGTTTTATGGACAGGATCATGTGCACCGCGGGATCCCACGCATGCACAGATGTACCGTTTTACTCTGCCAGGTCCCAAATGCCGTGGCGCAGGGATTCCCATGCATGTATAGTCATGCCACAGGTCTCTTCCAGGTCCTAAATACCTGAAACCAGCGGCATGTCTGCATATGTGTGGAAATCATGCATGGGCAGTCATGATGCAAGTCTTTTGCAAGTGCTTGGGACCTGGCAAAGGCCTGCAGAATGACTGGGCATGCATAGGAATCCCTTTGCGTGTGCAGACATTCCACAAGCTTCTGCCTGGTCCCAAATACCTGGAACAAAGCAACATCATGTCTGCAAACGCACAAGGTATTTCAAGATGGCGACACAGAAGAGAAGGAGCATTTAACTTCTGCTGCATGGAAGATTACACTGAATGCCATGGACTAGTAAGTATGTTTTGTTGTGTTTGTTATACAAGGACAGTAATTACTTGGTGGCGTGCTTTACACCACTGCATCCGACACTTTGCATTGCTCGGCCATGGATGCAGCTGCTCGGCCATGGAAACCCATTCCATAAAGCTCTCTATGCACTGTTGTTGTGCCAATCTGAAGGCCACATGAAGTTTGGAGGTCTGTAGCTATTGACTCTGCAGACAGTTGGCAACTTCTGCGCACTGTGCGCTTCAGCATGCGCTGACCGCGCTCTGTCATTTTACGTGGCCAACCACTTCGTGGCTGAGTTGCTGTTGTTCCCAGTTGCTTCCACTTTGTTATAATACGACTAACAGTTGACCACGGAATATTTAGTAGCAAGGAAATTTCACTGATAAACTTATTGCACAGGTGGCAACGTATCGCGGTACCACGCTTGAATTCACTGAGCTCCTGAGAGAGACCCATTCTTTCCCAAATGTTTCTAGAAGCGTCTGCATGCCTAAGCGCTTGATTTTATACACCTGTGGCCATGGAGGTGATTGCCAATACTTTTGGCTATTTAGTGTATTTTCACATGGGTTTCCACCTTTGCAGAATAATTAGAGGTCCAGTGCATCCTTATGTGCACTTGTTTTTCTACACTGCTTGCTCATAACCTAAATAGAAGCTATATTACAGACCTTAGTACCCTATAACCAACATAAAATACTGTACATGTTAGAAGTTGGTGTGGATCACTTCCAGTCCATGAAGTGCTGACAAATACTCAGAAAGAAAAACATTGCAATCTGCACTTACTGTTGACCAAACTCATTGGTTCTACAATTTTATGTTACTTGTACATGGTGTACCTTTTATACTTTTCCACACAGCATTTTTTCATTGATAATTTTGTACGCAATTACTGGTCTAAATAGTTTCCATATGCTCTGTAAATTGCAAAATGTTGAATAAAACACATTGAAATAAGTGGGTGCAGGGGTGTGGAATTCCTATCGCCCGACGCCCGGGACATGCAGTTTCGGGTGCCTGGCGAGTAGTTTTTATGTACATTTAGCCCGGCTCTGGACAAGCAGAGCTGAATGTACTTTGTGGAGCCGCCGCCGCTCGTTTAGTACAAGTGATCTGATCAGACCACTTGTATCAATTTGAGCAGCGGCGATCGTTTCTGCCCGCACCCCCGCTCTCCTGGGGGACCCAGAAAACTACGGCACAACGGCTCAGTCATAGAGCCCGTAGAGCAGACGAAGAACGTCTGCTCTACGTGCTCTCTGTGTGTTCTCTGAGACCGTGGCGCTGAATACAGCACCACCTGTCTCGGCTGTCAGGAACTACACAGAACTGTTGTTCTGTGTTGGAGGGCAGGTTCCATAAAGAGAACCTGTCACCGCCAAACTATCACATAAGGGATTTTAATCCCCAATGCGATAGGAAGAACATTAAGTGGAAAAAGTAAATAAATAAAAATTTTAAGAAAATTTTAAAATTTCAAAAAATAAATATATAAAGAAAAAGTAAAAAATAAAAATGAAACCCTGCTGCCCCCGCCACCTGCATGCAAATAAACACATGTGTAGGACATTCTGCATGTGCTTTGAGATTGCAGCCGCCATTCCATTGTGGTAGCCAGAATTCTCTTACACACAATGTGCATTAAAGTTCATTTTCCCAGGTCATATGGAAAAATAAAAATTACCCGATGAAATCTGGCCCCTTCTCTCCCAAACCGCCACCCCCCTGGCTATACTTACCTTTCGGCGAACAATCCCTCCCCTCGGCCAGTATGGGTGTACTATCTGTCCCCCGTAAGGCTGTCCAGCGCAGTCCTCCCCTATGCATTTTGAATTTTGCTCGCAAATTGCAAGCACTCATTGGTCAACGTGGTCAGATGACTGCGCTGACAAGTGAGAAGCGCTTTTAGCACAGTCAAATATGTTTTGATTAGAGGTGCACCGATACTAGTATCAGTGCCGATACCGAGTATTTGGGCGAGTACTTGTACTCACCCAAATGCTCTGATACCTTCCCCGATATTGGAACTTACGGCCAGATGAAAATATCCTTTGACTGGCAGCGCCGTAGGGGAACATGGAGCCAGCTTCCCGTGCAATCAGGAAGCCGTGCGGCAAGTAATGACCTCCTGGTTTTCTGATTGGCCAGGAAGCCGGCTCCTTGCTGATTGGCTGGAAAGCCGGCTTCCTGGCCAATCAGCATCGAGCCAGTATCCCAGTCAATCAAGAAGCCGGGTGGCGAGTAATGACCTGATTGACCAGCAGGTTTCCTGGCCACTCACAATCAAGCAGGCCAAACAACATGGAGCCGGCTTCCGGGGGAATCAGGAACCTGGGCGGGATGTCATTACCCGCTGCCCGGCTTCCTGATTACCAGGGAATCCTGCTCCATGCCAGTGGAAGCACCGGTATTAGTATTCAGTGTCGGCGAGATCCGAAAGCAAAAAAACGGTACTAGTACTCGATACTGAAAAAACGGTATTGGTGCATCCTTAGTTTTGATTAAAATTCTTTTTTTGTATTGGGACAAGTAGATTGTCATGAAGGACAAGTAGATTTGGCCCCCGCTTTAGCCCTTGGACAAGTCGTTTTTTTTACATTTCCACACCCCTGGGGTGTTAGTTCTACAGTAAATTGAGGTAAATAATATATCTGTGTAATTATGTCTTATCTTAAAGGATGACTAAACCTAAGAACAAAAATGTAATATATTACAGCTTACCAGTCCTTAGATATGGTGGATGCATTAGTTTTCTTTTATCATTTTCAGCAAGTACAGAAAATGCCCTGTTGGTCTTACCAGAAATGCAGCGTCCTTGTCAATTCCTGTGAGCGCAACTGGAAGCATAAAACAATGTTGTCTTCTTCTGTAAACTACTACTCTCTCTCCTATCTCCTATGTAACATGATGACCAAGGACAGGCACATTTGACGTCCAGCCTTGGGGGCAGGGCCAGATTTCCCACAAGGCCACCAAGGCCCGGCCTTGGGGCAGCAGGTTGTAGAGGGGCAGCAGGGGTGTGGAATTCCTATTACCCGAGACATGCAGTTCCGGGCACCAGGCTGGGGTTTTTTTTTCTACATTTAGCCCTGCTTTGGGCATGCAGGGCTAAATGTAGATCAGGGAAGTCGCCGCTCATTTTGTACAAGTGATCTCGATGATGTCGCTCAGATTACTTGTATGCAACCTGCAGGTCAAAAAGTAAATTGAGGAACCTGGCCTTGAGGCAGCAGAGAGAGTAAATCCGGCCCTGCTTGAGGGCATCCATGGCTCCCTCCATAGATAGAAGAGTGAGCGTAACCGCTCAGGGAGAGAAAGTATGTTATTTACAGGACTACCAGGTGAAAGTAAAGTGATAGAGAAACCTGCAAAACGAGAACGAAGGCAGCAACCTAACCTAAAGACAGGTAAGCTTCAATATATTACATTTGTGTTTTTGAGTTAAGGTTTAAAATATTGATCACTGTTGTAGTACTAATGTGGTAACCAATAGTGATCAAAAACTAGTTTAACTTTTTACAGGCTAGGTAATAGGTGTAGTATGGTCATTAAGATTGTATCCTTTTTTTAATTAAGTATGTTCTATTTAATTTACTTTTGAAATCTTTTCTTTTCCTTAACCGTTTGCCTGCTCCCTCTGCTGGAGTTTTGGCTTAACTGAAAGAAAAAAAAAGTTTTCTAAAGATTAACCAGTTAGGTGGTGTTTGCTTTGCAAACAGATCACACGTCCGCTGAGCCCTACAAGCTCTTTGATGCAAATAGTCTTTCATGTTCAAAGGAAGTGGGGTTTTTTTCTTCCTTTTCTTTATAATGGATTTTACAAAAGGTAACCTGAGCAATCCTCGGCAAAGGCAGACAGTTTTACTAGACGTCTTTGGATATGCCGTTTCTATCAAAGTCTAGAAAACATTAAATATATGCCAAGTGGAAGGAATTCAGGCTCAGTCCAAGAGTCTTACGCTTGAAAAAAAACATTAAGGTGCAGCCACTTTCATCACATTCAGCACAAAAGTAATTTTTTGTTTGCATTCTTAAAGTGGAGATCCCATTTTATGGGGTATTTATTGTTGGCCATTTGCAAGGTGCAAAAATATAAGCCCTACATCATAAGAAAGCGATAATTGTTTATTATATGCATATGTGATTTAATGTTACAACATCCCTAGGCACAGAAAAAAACTCTGAAAGCCATAGTATGTGACTTGGGTGTAAGAGGAAATCAGTGAGCTGTGCATGTGAGAATGACACCCCCCAAGAGCCATGGAGAGCTAAATGCTTATGGCTATCCTCTGGTACAGATACCTCTCATGTCATCTGTGGCAAACCTTGGACTGGTTATGGCTTTATTATAGAAATTTGTTCGCACAGTCATAACCAGCTGACAAAAAATTTGGTTTCTGGTTATGTGATCACTATTAAAGCCAGTCATAATAATCAGTGAAAAGGCAAAGTGAGTAGCTCAGGGCTGGACAAATCTTAAAAATTACATAAGGTGCCTAACATCTGAGTTGTTGTCAATTAGGCTGGCTCCTAAAAAATCCTGCTTACTCCTGGTTTGGATTTGTCTACCCCTAATCTAGCCCAACTCTTTTTACCATAATATTTCATGACGGCCTTCCCTTGCATTCCTAATAAGTATATTGTAAACCCAATATTACATTGTATCAGACCTAAGATCTGGTAGCTGCATTAATTTTCTTTATTTCAGGCTTTTCCTCATTATTTTTAGCTGGGGATCCTGGCAGTAACACACTTCTTGTTCTAGTGTAACAACCTTCCTGACAACTTTTGTGCCAATTTCATAGCTTATAGTTTCGTGTGATCCCTCCTGGTTGTTAAGCCAATGGCTATGAACCCAGCAAGGACTGGAAGCTTGCTTTGGGAAAAAAAATCAGTGCTATCCTTCCATTATCAGACTAATGAGAGCTTAGATTGTAACCTCTAACCAACATGTAGCCACATGATGATAATACTTTTATTACAGTGAGCTCTCTGCAAGACACTCCTTCTGCCAGCCTCAGTACTTTGCTGGGAGCTGTGACATATGTCAGAGAGGAAGGGTTTAAGGACCATTAAATTAAAAATAAAATGTTGGGTGCACAAGTATGTTTTATTTTGCAGTACTGAATAAAGGGTTAAGATTTATTAGTGTAACCTGGTGACTGGGTCTTAAAGTCAAATACAGAAAGCACAGTGTACATTATATTTTCTATGTAAGAACACCTTGAGAAGATTACCTATTCTCACGCATGTCACAAACTCTTGTTTCATAAACCTGGATTGCAGGTGTGTACCTATAGCTAAAGTGTCATCTGAGGATAATGTGCTAATTCTCACCTTTCCTATTCCTGACATTTACTACGAGCTGTATCTGTACATTTTCCGGTTTATTGTTTAAATTTGAATTAGATGAGTACGACAGGATGGACAACTTGTGAAATGAACAGATTGTCTGCTGTATTTAGCTTTCCTTCACTGAATGTAAGGTGTAAACATTATCTTAAACTATTGTCATATTAGGGTGTGTGACTATTATTTCCTATTATTCTCAAATAAGAATGTGTAGTCTATCCCAACCCTGTGCCAACCTGGTTCTCACAGAACAGACTTTTGTAAAAGACAAAATAGGAGGGAGATATTGTCCTCTCTTCCGGATATGCCTATGTATTGCTGTTGTATTAGATTTCTTAATGAAGAAAGACAACTTATATTACTGGCTGGTGAGAGTGCAATGATATGATGCTTACTTTGTGTGGCGATATTGTTTGCAGTGAGACCCAAGGCATTGTAATGGGCTCATAGTGACACTTTCTGAAGTACAGCCTTTGCAGTGAATATGAACAGAAATAAAGCTGAAAGTGTAGTGCCCAGGGGTGCTATAGTATCAATACATTTTTTTTAGCTCTCCTACTGAAAAAGTTAGGGTTGATATACACATACACATATAAAGCAGAGCTACCCTCTTATCCTATTCTGACACGAAAGGCGCTGTTTTGGCCTCTATTTGGATTGCAGTTGCCATGATCCTGCACATGTGTTCAGCTACGACACCAGCCATTTGAGGGCTTGAAAGTTGAGAGCTGAAATAAGCACACTGACGACCTTGACAGTTTTCATGTCTTAAAAGTAACGGTATTGGGAGACTCTTTCCACTTTAAAGGAGAACTATGAGGTGAGTGCTTTTCACTCACCTCATAGTTCTAGCCGACCTGTGGCAATGAGACTGTCACAGGTCGGCTCAGTAGATCGGGAGGTGAGCGAACACATACCAGCGTTCGCTCACCTCTCGATCCTGTCACGGCTCTCTGCTAGATTCCCCCCTCCCCGCTCCGATCCTCCAGCGCTGACTGGTGGAACAGACGGGGAGGGGGCGGGTACAGCTGGCTCTGCCTCTAGATAGGCAGAGCCAGCTGTCAGTCACGCAGCTGGGCGTCCCAGTATACCGCGAGGGTGACGGGAGGACGCTAGTTTGTGTCCTCCCGTTACCCTAAGTAGAACTATGTGGAAAAGCCCTAACCCCATAGTTCTCCTTTAAGTGCATGCACATACATACAACTCATATTTCAATTTTACAATCAAAGCTTAATTGAAAATATCCCTTTTATATAGTGAGTGCTGCCTTCCGTCTGCTCCTCACTTTCTTCTACCTCCTGGATTCCCAGTGTACTTTGCTAAACCAACTCTATAAACTATAACTCAAAACAAGCATGCAGATTAGAAAGTCAGTGAAATCAGAACTACTGATTTGCATACTTGGTCCATGTAAGTGTCCTAGAAAGTACTAAAGCCATTGAAATACCTGGCAGCCCCGGCAACTATAGGTTTCCTTTAACCCTTTCACTGCCAAGCCCTGTGTTCCACTTTAGACCTCAGCTGGCCAGACCGTTTTTGCAATGTTTCACCTTTTTTAAATTTTCAACTGCAGCTTTTAGGCTGGGTTCACACCTGGGTGTACCATAGGCGCGTTTTTTCAGCTCGTTTTTTGCGCGTTTTTAGCACGTTTTTTCGTTCAGTGAAACACGCGTTCAACGCTCGTTTTTGTACCTCCCTGGCGGTATGATTTTTTTTTCTCTATCTTTTTTTAAAAAACTTTCAAACTTCCCGCCGGTTCTGCCCCCCTGCGATGCGGCCGCTCGCAACGTACAGAACCCGGAAGTCGGCAGCGGCCGCAGGACACAGCAGGGATTGCGGACAAGGTAAGTCCTACGCTGTATTCCCGAGTGTGGCTCGGAGTTACCGCTTTGTTAACCCCGAGCCACACTCAGGAATACCAATGGATACGCGCGGAAAAACGCCCCAAAGAAGCTGTACTCGTTTGGGCGCAGGGCTGAAATACGCCCAGGTGGCAACCATGCCCATAGGAATTAATGGGATTTCACTTGCTGAGCGTTTTTCAGCGATTCGATCAGCGCTGAAAAATGCCCAGGTGTGAATCCAGCCTTAGAGTTTCTAAAAAAACCCTCAAACCAAACATTTCCTAATAGCACAGGACTGGTAGAATAAAAATATGGTGCTACTAATTCTGTAGGTACTGCCATGATTGTGCAAATGTTTATCAAATCAATATTAAACCGATAAAAATACACAATTAAATTGAAAAAAAAACACCCTAAAATCAGTATCAGTGCACACAAAAACACTTTTCCCACTAACTCTAAAAGATAAAACTGTATTGAGTTAATAAATAACATATATTTGTAAATTTTAAATACTCCTTTTTGCGAAATGGTAAAAAAATACGTAGTAAAGCAAAAAACTGTAAATAAACAACATATGCAACAAAATTGTGTTGGTAATGCCTGATCTGCAGTGCGATTTGTGTCCTATGTTGGTGTGTGTTGTGATAAAATGATGCAGACATACATTTAATCGCAACATAGCGTGTCACAACGCTTTGCTGTGCGCTGCCACACAGTTAAATTAATGTTATTTTTTTTTTTTAAAGAAACAATCACTGCAATATTTTTTTTTAATTTCGCGGGGCTTCAGTGAAATATCAGGGGGCTATACAGACACCTGACATTTCCCTTTTGAAATAGAAAAAGAGAGAAAATAAGAGAGTCTTCAATCTTTTTTTTTGCAGCCCCAGCACTGAATGAATATGAGTACTCAGTACAGAGGCTTCCTGTTCATTCACAAACTGAGGCATAGTACTCTCCTCAGTTATGAATGGGCAGGAAGGCAAAAAACAATAAAGAAAGAAGCGCTGCAAACCAAAAAGGGGGACTATAAATGCTTGGATGCAAGGGTATTGAGTGGGAGAGGGAGGGTAAGAATGGCCCGGGGTATATACGGTAACAAGTAATGTTTCAGTAGGTAAGGAGTGTTGTGGAGTCATCGACGAGGGGTGAAGTATGTGGATTCCGAGTTCCAATGCTTGTGGTTGAAATCTATACTTGAATGTGATGTGGATCTGCTGGTTGCTGGTACAGCCGAGAAGTAGAAGATCCACGACGGAGGTCTGGTCAGCGTGGTGCTTGAATTGCAGACGGGTGATCCTCAGGCTAGTGGTTGTTGTTGCAGGGGTCTTGGTGGTTGGTCCTGAAGGCAGGAGCCAGAGAGAAGGAGGCAGAAGTCTCTAATGGCGGTTGACAGGCTGGCGGCGGCTCGTGTGATGAGACTGCATGAGCCGGAGGTAGGAGCATCCTCGTTGCTAGGCGATCTGGTGGAGAGGGGGAAGGGGCAGTCGGGCAGAGGAGTTGATGTGGTGTAGCAGTGTTCGGCCACTTCAAACTATGTGGAGCGGATGCGTCCTATGGAGCAGGGGGGTTGTTCGGGCAAGGGTTTCCCCGCTGCAGCACAGAGGGGCAATGTCTGCCGGGAGCCCACTTCTGGATGAGATGGGTGGGTGTGGTGGTGATAGCCGTGGACGCATCACCTCCACATAGACTGCACGGCAGCTGCTCTGCCCGACTGCCCCCTCCACCTCTGTACTGTGACGAAACTGTTTTTATCAACCCCAAAAATATATATATATGGCAAACCTGTTAGTTTAAAATTACTCCTAGGCTCTCAACTTGCTCCATTTGTACATAAAAAAAAGTGTATTAAAACCATTACATATCAGTATATAAGCTGTTTGGAAAGAGGAGTGCATGCACTTTGATTCTTATACAATTTCCTTGAGATAAGAGAATGTGTCTAAAGAAACATATCTTGAAAATACAACCTGGCATTCCACCATGAAGCTAATTTCCTGCTAGAGCTGTGACCGATATAGAAGGATTTGGGTTTTTGGCAGGCACTTGTCAGTATAAATTATTAGACACAGACACATATCAAACCATGTGCATTAACGGATCTAAATATTCACCTGAAATGCTCAATATGTTCCTCTTCAGATTACATATTAGTGTGCTCTTTTCACAGAAGGGAAATTCAAGTAGATCTAAACCCTGACTAATTGACAATTAGGGGTTATCAGTGTTTTCACCAAAGATTCTTACAGTGTTTACCCAAGATTCTCACAAGAATCTTTTGATAAAATGTGTGAATTATGGTTGACAGTTGTGGGAATCTCGGGTTTAAACATTGGTAAATAAACCCATTAGTTAACAAAAGCACAATGTATCATAAACACATGATTTACGTTTTCACATAAAATCATGTTTTCACCTTTTTTTCATCCCTTTTATTATCTCAGCTCTGCCAATATCTTGCATCCTCAGCCATCAGCTACACATTATTACTGTGGACCAGCTTTCTGATGACAGTGGTGAACTAAGTCAGTACAATATTGGAACAAACACATGTAGTCTCCCCTATGGGAGCATGTAACAGGGTGACAAGGAAGCAGCCACAGTTGTCATCCCACTAGAGGATGTTTGCGAACAAGGACCTTCATGGCAGGATAACTGGGAATCTGTGTCTGTGGTGCATTGCAGTGCCATATATTGTGAATAGTACTCCAACGTACTGTACATTAGAATACAGCACATCACAGTACATTTGATGTGCGCTGTGGTGCGCAGCATTGTTAAAAATGGTCACATGTAATTTGTGATGTGTTGTGATATGTTGGCAGCCCATTCAAAATGAATGGGCTGTCTCAAGGCAATGCATGTTAATGCGTGAAGTAACACAAGTTAAAGCACCACAATGGATTTCCTATGCTGCCTGCTTAATACCACTTCGGGGGTCGAATGACAATTTGCCAGGGGTCCCTGGGAGTCTCCCGCTATTAGATAGCGGCTCCCGGCCGCCTGGGAGAGAAACACTTTCTCCCGGAAAGGTTTAATCTGCTCGATCGAGCAGAGTAAACCTTTTGCTGCAATCGTTTTTTGTTTTTTTATTTCTGACATCGGAGCCCCGGCCACCGTAAGTCAGATTTTTTTTTATAAATCAGCATTGGAATGCATAGCTACATTCCTATTGGCTATTTTACTTTGCAATAGCAAACTAGCTACTGCACCCGCCCACTGCTGCTATCAATCAGCAGAGGGGTACCTGCAGTTCTCCATCAGGTCCCCATCTAGTGATTATCATCATTATTATTAATAATAAAAGCTGACACCCTCGGCTTGTGTTATATGGTTTGCCATTTTAGCTGTTACAACAGTGGCTCTCAACCTGTGGGTCGCTGTGTGATTTCTGCTGTGCTAGGTGAGAGTCCTCCTCAGCCCTCTCCTATTTTACCGTTGGGGGTCACCACAACTTGGCAAATGTCACCAAGGGGTCCCGGCCCTAGAAAGGTTGAGAACCACTGACCTAGTTGCTCACACTTACCTCCCCCCACTGGAGCTGCTTGTTCTCTCTGCTTATGTTCAACACTGCTTCCAGCATCTTCCTCTCCTGGCCCAGTGTGCTGCTTCAGCCTGTGTGTCCATTCTACCAGCTGGCAAAATTTAGAATACAGCATATTCTGGTATGCTTGTGATGTCATCTTAATACCTGAGCTTAAGAAAGGTACCTACAAGTCCTTTGGTCTGTCAATGTATCTGTGATTCTAGCTGCAATTTTTGCAGGGACCCTAGCCTGTCTCCTAGATTCTGCTGTTCTCCATTTCTTATTTTCAGAGTACAATATTGCTTGTAAGTTTAGGGATTTGCTTTGGTTGTCTTCCTTGATATCAGCAGTTGTCAATAAGCACTGAAGACCATGACCTGGGAAAATCAGGCAGCAAAAATCATTCTTGCAAGGGATTTGGTTAAGAACTGGTGCCGAAATCCAGAATCTCTTCAGATTCAGGGCTTTGGAGAGGGCTGGCTTAAACTGTTGATGACACACTAACATGGGACTACCTGGACAAAATAACAGATTTTTATACTATACAAATGATTTTGGCATCTTTATATATAATATGGTAGGGAGAATATCAAGTAGCTGGTATATTTTTTAGAAACCTAAGCTGAATCCGCTTTTTCCATTGGAAATGTCATTACATAGTAATTTGAAAACCCATCATGGCCTCTGGAAACTTGTATGACATAAATGTGCCCCACTTGAAATACAAAGGATAGCTCTACGATCAGAAAATGTTTGCAAAATAATTACTTTAATCTTAACATACAGTATATGGCAACCTTAACTGGAGGAAACAATTGATTCTTGCCTATTATGTGGAGCATAACCATGACTTGGCTGCCAAACTTCTATGTCCAGATCATAAAGACTTAATAAAGGGTTGCAGTTTGATCTCAGTTACAAATTAACTTTCTTTTGTTTGAGGCTTGCTCATTTCTTCCAGCGAAATGTTACCTGGCCATTTCTTTCCTCTGTCTTTTGTAAGAAAGGGTGTTGCTTAAAGAACTTAATTTTTTTATTAGTTACCTATTAACAAAGTTTTTATGACGTCTGCAGCAAGTGCCCATGAAAGTTTCTGAACATACACAGCAAGTGTTTCATAAAGGAAGCAGCTAAGTTTAAGCAGCACGTTTTAGTAAGGTTTATCACAACGGACTGAGCGTGCTGTAAAGTTATTGCTTATGTTACAAGGCAAACACTGTGGGAAACTTTCCAATAAATCAGGAAAGGACTGAGATCTTTGTTCATGGAACCAAGTCAAACCCAGAAGTTGATTGAGTCCTGTAGTCTCTTGGCTTCCTCTGCCAGGAACTACTGTGCAGCCTCATCAGGAAGTGTTCTCCACTGAAATATCTCATTACACTGCTATTTTATGGGTCATTTCACATATTTAATGTGTCTAAAACCCTTCAGAACGGTGAAAGTGGAAATATGTTTTATTGTAGTTTTCATGTATACTTTTCTTTTTTCATGGGCCACTTGGAGGGGCAAAAAAACAAACTGTAAAACGTGCAAAGTGAAGCCAATATGTAGAGTAGAGCTGAGTGTGCTAAAAATTTTACAACCACGTTAATGGATAGGCTTCTGTTTTTCCTGGTGGACTGTAAAAACATTTAACCTTCTGGCTGCCAGTGGAAGAACTGGACAGTGGGTTTTATTTATTAAACTAGGGAATGGAATTTCCATTATAAACATTGCACGTGCTGCTGCTTTACTCTGCTGTAACGGAATTGAAAATATTATAGAAGATCAGTTTCAAGGTTTAATGTTCCCTTTAGAAAAAGAGGCTATAGATTTTTAATAGCCTTTGTTTCCAACATTATGCAAACCTAAGGAAACGTCTGCTGAATTATTATGGAAAGTGTACAGCAGTGATGCCAAATAGGTACTCCAGGGGCTTTATATGGCCTTGTAGTGGGCTCCTCTGTTACCTGACCAGGAGGTGGATACAGTTTTGCTTTGGTAATACTAGAGAAGGGAATGTCGTTACATTTTGCATTGCTGCTGATGATTGAATATGACATACTTGATACCGTTGATGTTTGATGATTTAAAGACAAAAAATGGAAATTTACGGAAAAAAACACATGATGCTGGCTCACAGTGGCAGTTTTGTACCCCACCATTTCCTTATTTTATAATAATATGCATATCTTCTATGCATAGAAGTGCATTACACTTTTTATATTGTTTAAAAGTGCCAGATGTCATATCACAGCACTGCTTCAAGTAGCACTTGCTTTATGATGCTAGGGACAGGAAGATGCCATATTGTGTTGCATGCACAACAGAGCCAAGAAGATTAAAATGTAATACAGCGCTGCTCTTGCTCGAGACAGGGAAGATATGTATTAAGAGTACTTGAGCTGAACTTAAAGCCCAGTTGAACCCTCTTGATTTATTACAGTAATGCAGTCAGGCTGCATATACAGTAACAAATATGGTTCTCTTTGTTTTAACTGCTAAGTGCTGCATCATGGGTTAAAATACATAAGGTGTGCAGTACATAGGAGAGTTATACATAGCAGATCTACTCTCCAATGGTGTGAACTCCCCTTGCCCTGAACACTGCTCCAATCAACAGCGCTGTTCAGCAAAGGCTTTGTTGATTTAGAACCGGTAAACTACCAAATATTAGGTTTTTTTTAAAATTTAGATTAACTTTAAGAAACTAGTTGTCTTGTTGTCCTTTATACCAAATACTTTAAGTCACTGACTTAGAAAAAGTATGCAGATAAACATTTCTGACTTTTTTCCGACTTTACTGATTTGAATACTTTTACCAGGTCAGTGACTCAGAAAGTAATGAAGTTAGAGGAGGTGGCAGTGGGAGCCCTTGTTTTGCTGTCATGACAGGCTTATGTCTAAAATATGGAAGACATCTCAAATCTTCCAAAAGAAAAGGTGTTTTGACAGAAAGCAGTGAACTGATTGGCACTGATAAATGTAGTGTTGCAGCACATTATATATCATGACAAGCTCACATGTAAAAATATGGTAGCTGTTAATAACCTAAAGGACTGTGTGTAGTCATATTTACAGAGCATGTGGGAAAATACAGGCATTGAACAATGTAGGAAAATGCAGAACAAGGATGTATCAGGGAGGTCAGTTAGAGCCACACAGCAAATAGCAGCAAACGAATGGGATCTGATTCAGGTCTCACGTAATTAAAGAGTGCAAGCCTTTAAGCGATGGTAATGAAGATGTTTACTGGGTAAACTATTAAACAAACAGCTACGTGTTAGCGTGTGAAATGTGGATACATCTAAAATAGTTTAACCTCTCAGCAGCATTTTGGTCCCCACTGGCTATATGTTTTGTTTATATGTCTGAGTGATGCTGGGGCATGATGCAAGGCATCTTGTGACAAAGAAGAGGCACTGTGGTCTCAGCTCTATACTGAAAGTGTGAGTCAATAGCCTGCGCTGCCTTTATTTTTCTATAGCACCTGAGGACACATACAAATTGAAAATTAGCCCAGACTTGATGTATGACACTATGGCCATACTGCAAATGTTGCTAATGATTTAGTTACTGAGACTTTAATTATATTCTCAATTTATTGTAAAGAGAGAGTTGCAGCTTGCATGTACTCTTCTGGAGTATGAAATTACAACACTGCTACAACTAACAATTACTTTATGGCACTTGGAATTTGAGTCATCTATCTCATGATGCATGTACAAACTTTTATGTTAATTTTGTATTTTACCAATCTTCAATGCTGGCGAGTCCTATGCAGGTAGTGCTTTGTTTTCCATGACTCCAAGATTTTGGTAGTGAGAGAGCAGTAAAGAACAGACATTGAGTAGCGCTGCAAAAGCAGAAATTGGTCTATAATTGGCAAATCTAACTGCTCCGTGTACATATATCATTACAAACCATACATGAAGGCAAAAAATATATTTTTTTTTAAAAGTAACACACACTGATGACATAATATACATCAAGTTAATATTTTGTACACATGTATTTAAAAAATAATTTCAGAGATTATACTTCATCTTTAAAAATGCCACTAACTATTAAAGTGGACTGTTTGGCTCATGAATTCTACATGGATTTAGCCATGTTCTGCTTCAGATTTTAAACCAGATTTGAGAGCTTTAAACACTATAGTGTAGTTGGTTAATGTAATATCAGGTGTTTTTTTTTTTTATTCGCTAGCGACCCATACAAATGTTGACGTTGAATTATATTGTGGCTTTCTTGTAATGCCCATCACCATGATAGAATTGCTCTAAAACCTGACCTCATTCTTTCTAACCATTTCCAAACGCTAATTCCCCATATGTTATATATTCTCTGGTATCTGGGAAAGACATCAGACACAGGAAAACATTTAACTTGTATAGTCAGATATCTATAATAATAAGAATCTTCCACGGCTGTAATAATTTGTTAGCAAAATATCTATGACGTGTTATATATCCGAACAAAAGCACTTATCTCAGAAAAGAGGTTGAAAGAGCTCTGTTTAAGAGTTGTATTTTGTTATTCTAATTCAGAGCAAATATTGATAACTCTTTGCCTTCACAATTAAATTGATAGGTAATAAGGAGAACATTTCAAGGAACCGTAGACAGTCGGTAGTGCAGAACAGTAATATCAATAGGTACAGTAATATATAAACCGAAAATATAATGGCCAAAGCAAATGTAAGCAACATTGATAAGCAATGACACATCTGCTAAGAATGTACAAAGAAATTAAAGGGTCCAGAAAGCTAGTCTGAGATGTCTGTCTTTCGAGACTCCAAACCATAGAAGAGGATGAAAGAAAAGGTAAGCCGAGGTGGCGAAGAAAGGAAAGCAAGCGAGAGCAAGCAAAGAGGGGAAAGGAGAGAGGATAAGAAAAGGAAAGAGAGGCGTAAGGAGGTAAGAAAAAATTGTGAATTGACTGGCAAACAAAGGAGATCCTTAGGTTGTCAAGGAATCCATGTGGAAGGAATGCAGGAAGGTAAGACTCAATCCAGGGCTCCCACAGTGTCTGAAACTTTGCAAAAGAATCCTGTTGAATTGTAGTAACTTTTTCAAAGAACATAACTTGTGATACCCTCTGTTTGATTTCAGCAAAAGCTATGGTAGGGGACTTTCAAGCTCTCGCTATGACCAGTTTTGTCTCTGTAAGGATAAGGGTGACCAGCCAGAACTGAAGAGCTGTACACACTAGTAGTTTTTTGTGTAGTAAGGCTCCTAGGGGGTCTTTATGAAACGTCTTACCTGAAACAGTATACAGCAGCTGATAGACTCTACACCAGAATCTTTTAGCCTTAGGACAAGTCCACCAGATGTAAAAGGCGGAGCCCTCCACCCGGCAACTCCTAAAACAATTTGATGAATAGGAGGGAATGACCTTGGAGATCTGGAGAGGCACCAAGTACCACCTAAAGAGCAATTTGTTTTCAGCTTCCACACCATGTACGTTCATCGAACTCTTGGAGGTCGTTAGCCAATTCTGAGACCAAGTGTCTTTAGTGATGGAGCAACCCAGTTCCTGTTCCCACTTGGAAATGTATGATTGGAGAGGTGTCTGCAGTTTATCCAATAAAAGAGAATACAGAGTGGAAATAGTCCCAAAACCAGGATTACCTTCATGTAGGAGCCTCTCAAAGGGGGTGAGGGGAGGTATCGACTGTAGTGAGCCCAGTAGGGTAAGCAAGAAATGTTTAATTTGCAAAAATTGAAAATATCTTTAGGTGTCAATTGGTGTTTGATTTGGGAGGGAGTAGGAAACAGTAGGATGCCCTTGTCTGAACAATAATATTTCACCCAGTATAGAGAGCTGGAGTACCAGTGTCTGAAAGCAAGGGGGTTTGTGTAACCAGGTAGGAACAACGGGTTACCAAGGATCGACATCAGGGGAGAATGAGGCTACACCCAACTCAAAGGGCGTTTCAAACTATCCCAGATCCTCAGAGTATGTCTGGTAAAGAAACTGACTACAACCTTCCGTAAGTTAGAGGGCAGCATGGGAGATTGGTAAGCGAATCCCTAAATAGGGCAATGCAGAAGTTACCCACTGATAAGGGAAGGATTGTTTCAAGGAGAGGCATAAGAATGGGGGAAGAGAAACATTGAGTGCCTTGGATTTCTTCATACATACAGGCCCATAAGATCACCAAATAGCTGTCATGAAGGTTGAAGATTTGGGAGGGAGATCAAGGGTTCAGTGATGATCAGAAGTTCATCATCTGCAAATAAGCTTATTTTGTGATGGTAGCCTGCCACCTCCAAACCTTTGATGTCTGTATGTTGTCGTATTGCCTGAGCAAGAGGTTCTATAGCTAACTCAAACAAGAGAGGGGACAAAGGGCAACCCTGCCTGCTTCCCCTAGTAATGGCAAAGGTTGTGGAGCGGAATCCCTGACATTGAACATAGGGCATGGGTGTGCAATACAATGCGTGAATCCAGCGCAAAAAGTAAAAGCCAAAGCACCATTTAGTAAGGTTATAGCGCAAATAATCCCACTCCACGGAATCAAATGCCCTACAAATATCCAGTGCCAATAACATAGTTTGCATTTTCCTCTGATGAGTGAGGTAAGGAAGATGGGATATTCTGCTAACACTATCCCCAGCCTGTCTCCCCAACATAAAGCTAACCTGGTCTTTGGAAATCAGATGCAAAAGAGGGGATTGGAGTCTGATAGTCCAAATTTTGGTAAGTAATTTAAGGTCAATATTATTCAGTGATATGGGTTGATAGTTAGTCCATGAGCTGTGGTCAGCATCAGGCTTGAGTATCCTACATATGGACGATATTAGAGATTCCTGTCTCAATTGGCCCCCGTCTCGCAAAGCATTAAAGTAGGTAGTCAGGTGTGGGGCAAGGGTGTCCGCTAACTTCTTGTAGTAGATGAAACCGAACCCATCCGGGCCAGGATGTTTCCCATTTTTAAGCTGTTTTATAACATACAATACCTCATCAGATGTCATAGGGGTATGGATTCTTCAGGAAGGAAGGTTAGGATTGAGGGTAGAGAAGAATTCATCCGCATGTTGGCGGTCTAAGAGGCCTTTAGTACAGTACAGTTCTTGCAAGTGAGTTTGAAAAGTTCTTAGTATTTTGATAGGATGAGCCGCCACTGAACCACCATGGAGGTGGTGCTGATTAGGGTCATGTCTGAAGTCGGAGTCCCTAAGTCTATGGCCAATAAAGAATCAGGTTTATCTCCTTTAAGGTAGAATCTATGTTTAGTCCAGGTTAGCTGGTTATTAGATAAATGTGTAAGGCAAAGATTTAATTCAGTCAGGAGATGGAGTTAACGGGATCTATTATTAGGAGAAGGATCCTGTTGGAAGGCTTGGGAAGCTATCTGTAGATCCGACTCCAAATGGTTAATATGGGGTGTCCTCTTTTGCTTGACTTGGGAGGCTGGTTGGATTAGTTTACCACGAAGAGTAGCCTTATGTGCTTCCCAGACCGCTATCGGGGAGGATACAGAGGTGGTAAGGAAATAATTTTTATTACGGATGCACGGATACCGGGTTTTTTCTGGTACTCGCCGATACCGAATACCGGAAGTCCCATTAAGGAAACCGGGCAGCTTGTAATGACTTGCCGCCCGACTTCCTGATTAGCTGGGAAGCCAACTCCATGCTCTCTCATCACCAAGTGACAAGTCCAATCAGGAAGCTGGGGGATGACTCATTACCCGCCCCCCGGTTCTTGTTTGGTCGGGAAGCCGGCTCCATGCTCCCTGGTGACGAGGGAGCATAGAACCCGCTTCCCGGCCAATTAGGAAGCTGGGCAGGGTATAATGACTCGCCGCCCCGGCTTCCTGATACCTGAAGTCCTGGTAGCAGGATAGGCATCAGGAGCATGTTGGGCTTGTATCGGTATTGGTGCATCCCTAATATTTATGATATCCATTTAAATGAAGTCTATATGCCAGATTGCTTTGTCAGCTAAGTGCAGTCAGGTGTTGAGAAGACCATTCAGAAGTCCAATGAATTCAACAGATTGCATTGGATTATTCTCATCTCATACATGTCATCTTTCAGGAAAGAATTCTACTGAATATTTTAGCAGGTCTCCACATCACAACCAGCTTCCTATCAGAGAACCTTCTAAAGTGTATCCCAAATCTATTTCCAGGTCTCCCGCATGCAGAGTTTACAATACATTTTGCAAGTAACAACTTATTTTAGTGTCCCTAAACAAGCATTTAATCATGTGTTTAATGTGTATTTGATAATGCAAATAGTAATATGCAAAAACTATGCTTCACTGTGTGAGCATAGTAAAATCTGACAACTTGTTTTGGATATGTGTTAATTCTACCTTAGTAAATATTCCTACTGAAATCTCAGAACAACAGCACCAGCAAATGTGCTAAAGTGGGCCATACAAGGCTCAAATTTTGTGTTTTTTGTGATTGACTGGTTTTCGAATTGTGGGTGGAGCTGCCAACACCAGCCACTCAACAATCTTTGATTAAAAAATCAAAGGAGCTGGGCAGAAAAAAGTCAGTAATACAGTGTTGTCTCTTGTTTAGCCCAGCGGCTGAATGAGAGTGTTTAGACAGTAGTGTATGGTCAGCTTAACAAATCCAGGAAGGTTTAGTACCTTTGCTGTTCATCCTAAATTCCAGATAACTAAAACCTGAGAACTGGGTCTTGATTGTGATATTCCACTCTAAACTGCAATTGTTTTCTGTGGCTTACAAATTGAAATATATCATTTGGTAACAGAAACATTAAAACAATGTGTAAAGAGGGGTGAAATAGAGAGAAATTTTTGCTTGGAGTCCAGTTCTATAGCAGCGGTTAAATAGTGCAATTGATAACATTTGTAAGGGCATAAACTCAGTGTGGCTATGCAGTGACTCAAGCATCAAGTACAGAATTAGAGAACAGCTATTTCACATAGTGCTCATTATCAGAGCCGTAGCTAGCTCCTTTTGCGGCCGAGGCAAGAACAAAAAATTGTGCCCCCCAACAGACGTGTTATGTCACCCTATGCCACGCACGCACGGCGTCATGTGACGTCATGCGCCCCGCCTCCAGGATGGCGGCACCAAATAGCATACAAATTTGTTTCGTTTGACAAAACTAATGAAAACATTTTTAGTTTCCGTTCATTTAGACTAACATTGGGTGGAGAGATAATTTTTTTTAACTTTAATGTCATTTTAAGCACTTCCAGGCCGCAGTACGTCTATAGACGGTGGCCAGGAGAAGCTGTGTTGGATGTCTGTGCTCGCCATGGCAACAGGTGCGAGGGGGCGCAGCCAGGCTGGCCCTGGCTACGCCCCCTCTCAGCTGCGCCTGAGGCAAGTGCCTCACTCGCCCCATGGTAGCTACAGCTCTGCTCATTATACACACTCCTTTAAAAAACTTTGCATACACAGAGAGAGAGTTGTTTGATCAAACGCTTATTATAACCCATTTCCATCTAATATTGACATACATGGTTTATTGTGTGTTGGTTAAGAAACAAATTCCACATCATAGGCAGCTTCTCTTTGTTGTGGAAATGTTATACAATTATACTTGTAGTGTTCTAAAGTAGATATAAACCCTAATTGGATGACATTTGCCAAAGCTCTGTGAATCATGATCATGATTTTCCATGAACTGTAGCATTCACTTTTTTCTATAATTTTTTTTTATATCTCTGCTGCTCATCTCCTCCAACTTTTTCAGTCTCCTGTCTACATGCTCTCATTCCACTCTCAGCTGCACATCATTGTAATGGGCCTGCTTCCTGTTGGTGACAGCAATGGAACATGCCTGTGGAGTGTGTATTAGCACAGCCGCTTGTAGTCTTCACCAGGAGTACATGTGACAGGATGACAATGCAGTAGACAGTTGTTACCCTATAACAGGGAGTGTCTGAACAAGGCCGTTAATGGCAGGATTACCAAGTATTTTTTTAATGGAAGCTGCTAATTTAAAGACATTTAAAACAACGTACATCAATGTGTTAAAGCTAATGTGAGTTTATTGATTGCATTTAGATATATTTTAACATGGGGCAATCTGTCTTTGTGTAAGGCCCAGCTTCACTTTGGTATCATAGATAAAAGTACATTTCATGATGACACAGGTAGACATGCTACCATCTCCCATATATATATATTTTAAATTAATTGAGAATGTACAGATAATATATGCTTTTTAAATCATTGACAGACTTTTTACAAATTAATAAACGGAAAAATAGGTTGTGTGTGTTAAATGCTTCACCGTGTCCCTTTTACTTTAAAAATTATTTTTTTGTATCTGCTAGATAATACGAGCACCCAACTTCTGGTGCTAAAGGGATGAGAGATGCAGCTGAGATGCACCCCCTCTCTCTCCTCGTCTGTTCACAAAAAGCTTTGTATCCTTTTCACAGAATGCAAGAAGTTCTGTGAATGGACAAGGGGGGATCCAGTCACATTCTCCCTCCTCTCTCCTCTTTTCTACTCATCTTTTCACAAAAAGTCTTTCTATCCTTTTCACAGAATACATGGCATTCTGTCAATGGACAATAGGAAATCCAGTGTTATTCACCCTCCTCCTTTCCTCTCATCTATTCACAAAAAGCTTTGTATCCTTTTCACAGAATGCAAGAAGTTCTGTGAATGGACAAGGGGAGATCCAGTCACTTTCTCTCTCCTCTTTTCCCCTTATCTTTTCACAAAAAGTCTTTCTATCCTTTTCATGGAATACATGGTATTCTGTCAATAGACAATAGGACCTCCAGTGTTATTCCTCCTCCTCCTCTCCTCTCATCTATTCACAACAAACTTTGTATCCTTTTCACAGAATGGACAAAGGGATATCCAGTCACATTCCACCTCCTCTCCCCTCCTCTTTCCTTGTCCATTCACTAAACGCCTTATGTTATGTGAAAAGAATGCAAGATTTTTTGTGAAGAGACGAGGGGAGAGTAGAAGGCGGGCTTCACGGCCGCATCTCTCATCTCTACAGCGCCAGAAGTTTGGTGCTGCCTTGATTATATGGCAACTGTAAAAAAAAGTATGTGGGTGGAGTTCTGCTTTAAATCAGTTTAGGTCTTTGAATTATATGTATCCAAATTTACATTCTGGGCTCCACAACTTATCCCACAGTTTTTGGCTTTTATTGTCACATCATAATCTGAGATTATGCATGCCAGTTTATAAAGATATTGCCATTTTGTATGTTCCTGATTTCTTTTTCCTGCCTACAGGGATCTCAGCATGAACAACATTACCAAGCTTCCCTCTGGTGCCTTACATAACCTGCATTACCTTGAGGAATTGTGAGTATGTTCTCCAGAGTTACTGGGCAGAGTGAGCCCTTGCTCTTGTCTTTGCTGTGGGAACCAGATAGAACATTTCATAAACTGTCAGCACTGACAGATTTACATGACACGTGGGAAACATTCCTTTAAAAACAATCATTTCTGGTGATTTGTAGGGAAAAATATGGAATGGACGAGGATACAGATTTTTTGCAAAGGGCTCAACGATAAAAATATAAAGTTAAACATAAGCTGGAAAGCTTCTTGGAAATACTTAAGCAGCAGGATATTAAACATTTCAGTACTTGGTGTATGTTTATTAAAATAGACAGTAAAGTTATAATGAAAAACGGTTGTTTGGGTTTGATTGTGTCAGAAACTATGAAGACCAAGTTTTATGACAACAATACTCAAACTAATGGCTTTTAATAAAGACTTTTCTCTCTATAAATGTGATTTCACTAGAGCCCCTTGCTACTTTTATATAGATGTGCACACTTTATACTTATTTAACAATATTTCAAATAATATTTCAGTATGCATTGGATAGGTGTGACTTATGGAAACTGTATAGTGTATGATTCATAATAAATATCTGTCAATTATATACTATTTTGTATGTACAGATGTTAAATACTGTAAAATGCATTCTTTTGTTTGGTTATGTCCAAAAACAGCCCTTATTGACCAAAGTAGAGCAAACCGCTTCAGCTGAGGCATGTAGCGTTATATAAACACATAGGACCTTCAGCCTACTGCAGAAAAATAAGGATTTGCTTTCCCTCATTGCAAGTAATCCAGTGCTGATACCATATGGGACTACCAAATGACTCCTCTTGCATTTAGTTTCTGCGGTAGTGAATGGAACTTGCTGTTAATGCAGGTATCTCTTGTATTTCATTAACGTTTCAATGCAGTCAGGTATTGTGTTTAAGATTATGAAAATGCATAAAACTTCATAAGCAAAACATACTGACTACATCTGTATCATAAATCAATGGCATGCTCACATTCTTGGGGTTTTAATCTTCTCAACATTTTTCATTTAGAAAAGTTTAAAAAAAAAACACAACATCTAATGCATTCAACAGAGCAGTTTATAACTGCTAGTAAATAAAATTTTCAGTCTGAGAATGACATTTTTAAGATATTGTTTCTATGATTATTTCATGTAAGAAATATCCTTGAGACTTGTTCCTCCCCTGTCAAGTTTTTGAGAAATGATAGCACATAAGGTTGAATAAACAGACAATTATAGATGAAACCATGACTTATTTTCTGCTGCACTGATAGAGATAATGTGCTTCTAGCATGTAGATCAACAGATGTGTCCAATTTGGAGTGCCTGTAACTTTGCTTTAACTAGGTACAAGAAATAATGCCCATGCTTGTCCTAGCTTAGGAAACATATTAAAAGTAAGTAGAACTAAAACATTGATATGTGTTAAAATATGCAAGAATTGTGCTTTGCTCAATCTTATTTTGCCCTTGATGTTTTTTTTTCTTGAGACCCCGTTCCCATGTACCGACATACCTTTGCAGCGGCCGGGATAGCGCGACTTTCGGGGCGACGTTCCAGCGACGATATGCCGTCATCTCACGTATCTCACCTATGGTGAATTTTTTTCCTTTTTTTTTTATTCTGACGGCAGCAGAACCACCCGGCCAATAGAAAACAGTTGAGCGGAGCTAGCTGTCACTGCTAGCTCAGCACAATCGTGCCACAGAGGTACCGGGCAGAATAGCCGAGCCGAATGCCGCTCGGTGGCATTCGGCTATTCACTCACTGCTGTTCGGCATCAATGAAAATAGGCCGAACAGCAGCAAGCATCACTACCAAGTTGCATGTTAGTGCTGTATTCAGTAAAAAAATAAATCTTCTTAGTAGTATACAATAGGTATAATAGGTATATAGTATACAATAGTATACAAAAGGTACAATAGGATATAACTTTCAGTATCACCCAACAAGGAGATAGTGTCTGCATTTTAATCTGTGCCTATTACCATCTCAGGTCTATTTAGACATCCTTATTTTTCTTGGTGAGTTGTTTTGCTCATATAATGAAGACATTTAATTATAGGTATGAGGAGTTAATGTGCCATTTGTACAAGGGTCTGTAGAACTTGCTGACCTACATGCTAATGTTGCTGCTTTCCTAAGAAACCCATCTTACTTTGAGTATCAAGACCCTAATTCCTGAAACTGACATTTGACAGCAGTGCACAATCAGTCTGATACTCCAGGTGGTGATTATAGATATCAGTGTTACATGGTTCACATTACACAGAGGAGAGATAATCTGTTTGATGTCAAACCAAGCAAAATATTTTTTTGCTATGGGCTTTTATTTAGGGTGTCATGTTACTTTTCCTTTATGTAACTCCAGAAGGTGGACAGTGTACATGGCTATCTACAGTATATCTGCATGCCTGATAGGTATAGTGGAACATCCATAAATACCCTAAAAATGGGTTACTCTGTCTGTCAGAAACTTCATTTTAGTTTAGGAAAGAACTGCTATGCTGACTTAAATGTTATAGGATGTTTTGTACTGAATGGTGCAGCTACCTGAAGTGATGAGCAAGGTATGGATAGACACTAGTGGTTTACATTAACTGCTGACTTCCTATATTTCTTGGGAACTTCGGCACAGAGATTAACTCCATAGGCTACATCACTCTGTCTTTTGCCACAGCAATGAATGAGACAAGTAAGGTGGGTCTCACCTGCTATTTTATTTGTAACAGAGCACACCCGAATACCCAAAGAACTCATCAACAAGGGGGAAACCTACTCAAAGATGGCATAGCAGGTGGGTTATTCCACCCATGACCACAATATTAGTTATAGAGCAATGAACCTATTACTCAAATCTTTTCACCAGCATTATTTTGCAGAACATGAGCAAGGGAGTGACAACATAAGCTTTCTCTCTGTTGGGTATACTATATGATAATTTGAGGCCTGTGTAAATGTAAGTAGCTGTTAAATGCTTATTCGGTTTTCCAGGATCAGGCCTGTCTTGGTGGCGTTACATGGAGATTAGACAAATAATTACAAGTTAGAACATTTAAGTAAGACATTTTTCACACCAATTAAATATTGGACATTTTTTTCTGAATAAATTTTTTATACAAAACCAACAGAAGCTACCTTACTATCCTGCCCGTTAAATGACGTTACACACTAGTTATGCCACTATCCTGAGAGCAGTGTGGCCCAGACTCTAGAGCCAAAATGGAGAATATCTGTGTGAATCTCAACATCTATTCAAATCTGTACTTCCTGTGTTTAAACAAAGCACAGATATCCTACCTGATAAGATAGGCATTAAAAGAAAATAGCTGTGGAAACAGGCAAGGAGTGTTTCTTATAGTAGTAACTCAAGCTTTCAAACGGTGACTGTGAAAAACTTAACTAAGCGAATAAGAGTATCTGTGAAGCCAGTGAAGAAAGCCAAAAGAATATGCTGCCAAAAACAGTTGATCATTGTTCATAGCGGGACATATCAACTTTCTTTGAGATATTGAAGAGTTTGTTCTGCTCACACAAAGGTAGGGCAGAACTGGCAGCATACCAAGCCATTCTGCGTTCCTCATCTCTATTGTGCAGCCAGTGGGAGCAGGTGCTTTCACAAAACAAGAGAAAAAGGGAAAACACATGCTTGTAGTGGCTCTAATAGGTAGGTGTTATGGATGATCCTAGTACAAATTAGCTTTTGGTCCACTGTAAGTCTTCCTCCAAATTAAAGGAGACAAGGGATCTTGCACTTAACCTGAACTGGTGCAGGTGCAGAGAAATCAATTGCTAAAAGATTAAAACTCAAATTTTTTATGTATTTGTAAATGGATCATATTGTTTCCAGAACAATATTGGAGATTATGCTTGTTCTCAAAGATATCAGCTGTACACGTAATTGCATGCTACCTCAGAGATAATATAGATTGTTGTCTGCTGAACAAAAAAAAAAAGTTTCACATATTTCTTATAGTGCTTGAGGAGTTTTAGGGTCCCATTCACACCTCTACATGTGTGTTAACACACTCTTCGATGAAAGAGAGCATACTGGCTGAAATCATTCAAAACTGATTCGCTTTGGGTGGAGGCATGTACGTTGAATTACCCTTCTACTTAATACATATCTAAAGAGTGTATAGGATTTAATTATGTGAGAGTATCATTCTTGCTATTAGGTATTTATGTAACCATTACAAAGGATAAAGTGGGAACAGTGAGACATTTGTAAGACATTCATCATTCAGTAAGCCTTTTTTATTTGGTAACCAAACCCTTAACACAGGTTGTTGGTGAATAAAAACAAAAGTCTGTTGATAATCACAGTTTGAACATCCCACTAATATTGTGCAGGAATATTTTTAGGATATATTTAAACCTGTAAGATACCTTTCTTTGATGGTTTTAAAACCAAATCTATACATTTTCTTATAAAGAAAATTGGACACAGCTATAGCTGAATAATATACACTGTTGGAATCCATAATCATCTCATAATGTTGAAAAAGCAACTCTCTTTACTGTCATTTCCAAATAGAGGCATAACTGAAACCCTGCTCTTCTCGTGTTAGTCATATTTTCCCTGTAGCCTTTTCTTTACCATGTCACTGAAGCTTTTCAAATACAACTACTTTTTCTATTCTGCTTGGTACCTCGTAGGTATTCACTTACTGCAGCGGTTCTCAACCTGTGGGTCGTGACCTGTCAGGGGTCGAATGACGATTTGCCAGGGGTCTCCCGCTATTAGATAGCGGGTCCCGGGCGCCCGGGAGAGAAAAAGCTTTCTCCCGGAAAGGTTTACTCTGCTCGATCGAGCAGAGTAAACCTTTCCCAGGGATCATCCTTTTTTTATTTTTTTCTGATATCGGGAGCCGCCATAAGTCAGAAAAAAAAAACACCATAGGAAAGCATAGCTAGATTCCTATTGGCTATTTCACTTTGCAATAGCCAATAGCAAACTAGCTATTGCACCCGCCCTCTGCTGCTGCCTGAAGTTCTCCATCAGGTCCTCTTCTAGTGATTGACAGCAGCAGAGGGTGGGTGCAATAGCTAGTTTGGTATTGGCTATTGCAAAGGGAAATAGCCAAAGGGGATCTAGCTATGTATTTATGTATTCCTATGGTGTTTTTTTTTTTTATTCTGACGGCGTATGTGGCTACGGAAAGAAGATTCAAATTTGTAAGGGAACAAGGGATGCCAGATATCGCCAATCTAGCTGTGCATTTAGTAAGCATAAGATCTGCAGCACTAATAGGACAAAAACATCCTTGGGATGCTGGAATTCATATAAATTCCTTACTACATCTTCACAGAAAGAGTAGATTGACTCATACGGCAACAACTAATTATTCTGGTTGCTGGGGAATATCACTGAATAGTAAAGCTAATCTCAACAAATAACAGCAGTGGTTCTCAACCTGTGGGTAGCTGTGTGATTTCTGCTGTGCTAGGTGAGAGTCCTCCTCAGCCCTCTCTTAGCGCAGCAGTGTCAGTTCTCCTGCCACACCGCCAGATGTTGCTGCAGCAGCCGCGTCATTCCCTAAATTTTACCGTTGGGGGGTCACCACAACTTGGCAAATGTTACCAAGGTGTCCCGGCCCTAGACAGGTTGAGAACCACTGACTTACTGCCTTTGGCCACTATGAGAATAGGGGTGAACGGCATCGAGTGAGCTGCCGGAGTTTCGATTCAGCCGATCCAAATGTTGGATTGGCTGAGTCGAACTCCTTCTGCACTTCGGCTCAGCCAAACATGCAGAGCATGTTCAGCTGACCAAAGGCAGCCCATGTACGGCTGATTTTAGCCAATGTACTGTTACCAAAAGTAAACACCCCATCTCTAGAATGGATAGATGGCCATAAACTATTAATAAAAACAGTGGTGGCCAACAGAAGGATGAGCAGCCTACTGGTCTTCATGATTACCATTGTTAGGTTTTTCTGACAAAAAAATAGATCTCTGAGTGATTTCAACATTTACATTTTTAATAGTTTTTGTTGTGATACCCAAGAATTGGTTTGTCTCTCCATATTTTACAGATACTGAGTATTACATACTGTTCATATCCTCCCCCAGATTCCCATCTGTCTTTTTATATGGGTGCATATTGAATCATTAAAATATATCTAAACTAAATCAATAAAATGATACACAACTTTTAACATATTGATGCACATTACGAAGTTTTATTCTTTTAATATACAGTATGCAGGTTTAATTAATATTACACCTGCATATTGTGCCATCCGGGTCCTTGTTCAGTCACTTCCTGCTATGGGGTGACAACTGTCTCCTGTATTGTCACCCTATCACGTGTTCCCCTGATGGAGACTACAAGGGGCTATGACACACTGTGCATGCATGGTCCATTGTTGTCACTATCAGGAAGGCGGTCCAGGCAGAACAAATGCATGTAGACAGTAAATGGCTGGAGGGAATCAACAGCACAGAGATGTTAAAAAGAAAGGTGAAAACAGTGTTTTATGGACACAAACATGGAAATTGTTTGCAATGCACAGTGTCCTAGCAAATTAAATGTAGTTTCAGTTAGGGTTTAGATGTACTTTGATGTATTACTTTGTTTTCTACTGCACAGAACTGAAGTACAAGTCTAAAGTAAAAGTACAAGTAAATACCAAACATTGTTTTTAGTATATGAAGGCATAGCTCTACATAGCCTAACTCCTAATACACATTAATTTTTTTTCGATATATGATAAGGCGATATATGAGGTGTCACAAGAGTAGCCATCATCTCGACATGACATATCAAGGGCTTTTTATGTCAAGAATCTTACAGGGCTGTTGGATGCTGAAAAATATGTTCCAGATAGTTGGTGGAAGATGAATGAAGCACTTTGGATTCCAGTGTATGACTTCATCTTTTAAAGCCAGTCAAGAACGAGCAGATAATATCTCACACTTTGTGATGATAAGTGTTGCGTTTAGGATGTCCACAGCTTTATCCAGCTGGATGTGACCTTTTTTTCCCATCGCAATTATTCTTTGTCAGTTTGTAATGCAATTATGGGAGGATTATTTTCAAGTGCAGCCCTTGCACTATAGAAAGATTTGAGAAACTTGAGGACTACACATCTTACAAGAGGCATTGATTACTTTGTAATAGTTAACATCTTAATTCATTTCAGAGAACCATCAGCTCTTAAAAGCACAGCTTAAAATTTTGAATGGTTTTTGGTCCCAAACATAACATGATAGATTTAGTAAAATATTGTGCTGCCAAAGTTGAACTGTACACACAAATATATTAGTACATTTCTAAATTACATTCTTTAAAGTCAGTATTCTTTGATTTTGTTTTGCAATTTCCTCCAGCTTTGACTTTCTATAAACACAAATACTCGGACAACTTAACAGGGTTATTCACTAAATGGTGAAGTGTTTGGAGAAGACAGGAGAAGTGAACAATCTAGGACAACATAGCTGATTTGGAAAAATTCTCCAATTCAACTCTCCAGTTCAGCTATTGTATGTTGTCCTAGATTGTTCACTTCTCCTGCCTTCTCCAAACACCTCAACCTTTTGTGAATAACCCTATAAATGTTCATGCTGCAAGCTGCATTCACAGACTGCATAGGTGCATTTATGTCTATGGGCAACTTTAAAGAAATGCTATTGCCTTGCCAATTTGTACCTAGTCTTTTGGCACTTTCGGTAAACAAGACAACATTGCAAAGAAGAGCATAATTCTTAAAGTGATATTAGAGTCAAAAGGATTTTAAGCTATTTCTAATGCTGACGAAATCACTTACAATGGATGCTGATCCTTGATGTTTAAAAGTTTTATTTCCCGGCATAATCAGCTGGTCCCCTGAGCACTGGTCCTGATTTCCTGTTTTAGAGTGACTCCTTTCTCAAGCAGAGTGCTATGCAGTCACCCTTGTGTGTGCTAGTAAGCTGTGTGAGTCTCCTCAAACAAACAGACACAGCAAATCAAGCTACTTCCCTCCCCCTTAGCTCCTCTCCTCCCTTCTCCAAGCGAGTAGATGAACAGTTGCTGGAGACTGCTCTTTCCTTTGTGATCTTGTACTGGACAGGAAGTTCAGGGAAGCTGAGCAGAGAGACTTGGAAGCAGTCATTCAGAAACAAGATGACTGTGAGTGTTCAGGCAAAAGTTCATTTAAAGCAATGTTTTGCTGGGCAATGTATATTTGTTTGATCTGAGCTCATTATTGAAAAACATTTGAGAGTTTATTATTACTTTAAGTGCATCTAGTCAGAATTCAATGTAGTCAGTTCAGTGAAGAATTCTGATTGGTTGCTATTCATTATCGCACCTAAGAATTAGTATTATACTGCATTAGGCTGTTAATGGGTTGCATTAGTTGACCTTTGCAAGCCCTCATGAATATGTAAGTATAATCCTATAGTATAAACCCTCTTTGGAATATATGCCTTGATATGCCACAATGCACATTTACGTAGCAGGCAATAAGCCAGGCACACATCATAAATACTTTCATCATAAGGCAGAGATTGGTGATGATGTAAGTGCTGCTAATGTTTGTCTTTGAACAGATAATTTACTCTAGGCATCAGTGCCTCTTAGAATACAGCACTCATTCTAAGACTAAACTGTTCATTAGAGTTATATGGAGGCTACTATTGTAATGAGAGAATTCTTTCTGTATGTCTTTGTGTAGTTTGTATTTAATGAATATTGTTTTCACTATCACTAATACCGCACATAAAAAATAGCTGAACATTTACTTACTCACGATTTGTATGTCTTCTGAAGTAATTACACTTATAAAAAGCTTGTTGTGTGATCATTTCTGTTATAGCAGTTTTGAAAGAAAATTGATCACTATAACAATCAAATTCTACAACAAGGGACAGGAACTTGGACCTCACTTTATAGGTCTTTTTTAAATCTAAAATATGTCATCATAATTGGTTGTTGGCCTCCACAGTTGCATGTCCTTTCTTTGCCTGATGCTTCTTTTGTGAGAAGCAGCCCTGTGTAAGCGGCAAGTTACTTATGCAGTGCTGGAGCTTATGTAAGGCTGAAAACTCTTTCCCTGTCCCTATGTGACAGCACTGGATGCCAAAAGCACCGGCACTATGAGGAAGGACAGTGAGTCACATTCTCCCTCATACCAGGAAGTAGCGGTATGCTTCCGGTGAAGAACAGAGCAGTAGGAGAGTAAGGCGAATATTGAGGAGTGTTGCTATATACCTCGCTGGTCTGGCATCTGGATTTGTGTTCTGTGATTTAAAGCAAGACAATAATTTTGTTTATATAGATATTTGCATTTTCTGCAAAACATCAAAGAAAAATCCTTGTCTGTCTGTGTGGATACAGATTCTTGCTGGTCTTTTATGGCACGTCTGGTTGTTTTGTTTCAGATTATGACCTATCTTCCTTATGGTTTTCATAAGGCCATTATCTTAATTTAACGGGTAGTTAGTATACTATAGCAGCAGTTGAAAAGATGTATGGCATCAATCACTGCTCAGTTCAATAAAAGTCTATCACTTTGATATTTTGTGTTATGAAATTCAAGATGATGGTTGCACGTTGTCTGGAAGAGGACTGGAATATGTATGTATATATATATGTTGCCCTGAGACATAAATACATTGAGGCATGGAGCAGTATAGGGCAAGGTACTGTAAACATCCAAGCATTTGTACAACACTTTCTTTAAACATTTCAGTCACAATTTCTACATACAAATTCTTTAAGCTATCAACTATTGACGGCTGTGCATTGGCTATACTAGTCCAAGCGGTATGAAAAATTATCAGTATGTTTGCCATTCATGTTTTAGTGATCTAATTTTATCAGGCTGAAATCTATATAGCTAGCATTGGTTATTGCAATCCTTTTTATCACCATGGTTCTTTCTACTGCTTTATTTAATGGGCACTGCACAACTGTACCCACCACAATCTGATTCCAGACTTGTGCAGTCTTTGCATCATGATGTATGTGCTAAGAAAGCATTTTTGCTTCCTTGAACGTAATGCTTCATCTACAATGAAAGAATAGAATAATGCCCCGAAAAGGAACACAGTACTAGGCACACATATTTTATTATTAATCTGAATGACGCAGTGCAGATGTGCACTCGGTAAAGTGTTTTCTTTGTGTGGCAGTATATAACAATGAAAGTAGTTTACAGCATTGGTCCACATTGATGCTGCAACCTTTGCTCCTGTCAGCAGCATTACTGTGAGGTAATACGTCTGCCCCATTTTTATGACTACAAGCAGCCACTGCTTGTTTCCATGAGGTGTGTAACACTGTGACAATCAAATTTCAATACTTTGACAGTTTTATGTTTCCCACTATTAACTGTCTGTCTTCAGCAGTTTGAGAATGTACAGATGCAAGAAACTGTGAGTGATCTCTCATCATATACCTCTTGGAATAGGTTAGGGCATTCTTCAACATACACATAATTCTGATTATTCTGTCAGCCAGCAGTGCATGATAATACTAACAGACTTTGGGAAGATATGAGAGGCTTCAGAAGTGCCAGTGGAATGCTGAAATAACCTGTACCTGTTAATAACAAAAAGTTTCATTCATGTAGTAAGAATGCAGCATAGGTACTGATTTACTAAAGGAGTAAAGGATGTTCAATTTGCAAGGAAATTTTTACTTTAAAAGGGAATTTTCAGTTAGCTTAGTGAATGTGGTGAAAGTCCACTTTGTAAAGAATACCCAAGCGCGTGAAAGGAAAATGAAACAAAACAGGAATTTTGCTTGTACATGATTGGATGATGGAAGTCAGCATAGCTTTACCCCATTTAATAAGCTGAGTTAAAATTCCCTTGAATAGTGAACATGCTATACTCCTTTAGTTAAGGAGCTATTTAGTTGTGTAGCTATGGAACTAACATAACTAACAGTTACATAAAGAAAGATAATCAGAGTCATCTTGACCTTTGAGTGCAAATCTTTCTTTTCTGGGAATGAAAGGGTTAAACCATGCAAATAGTCTATGATTGTTCTTTCTAGTAGAGATTATTATCATCATTGCTCATTGCTATATCCGAGAATGTTTTCTGTCACTACACTATGGATGCACTAAAGTGAGCAGCTGTTTTATCCAGTCTTTCCTCCTATTAGCTAAGGTCATTTTAGGTTGAGGAAAACAATATGTTTGGTCTTGTTCCAAATTTGGACTTTTACCCTGTGTCAAAACCACTGGAATTTCCTAAGCAATCCTTGTGGCACGAAAAAATTGTTTTCCCCTTCTGTATTCATCTTTTTAGTCTTTGTTCTATCCCATTTTGAAAATCAAACTGCCATTCAAAGTGATGAAGAGGGGCTGAGGAGAGTGATAAAGTATGTGAAATACTGAAATCCCTCAAGTAGCAGTGCAGACAGCTCCTACGCTGCTTTCCCACAGTGCAGTGACAATGCACATCAGTAACTGACCTGCAAAACCTCAGCAGCACACGAGCAGAGAATGGCCACTACCAGCTGCATGCCTTGCTGAAGTGTGCTGAAAAAAAGGGAATGCTTGTGAAATGATTTCACCATCTAACAAGGTACTGTGAGTCATTCAGAGAATGCCCTTTATTCTAGAATACTTTCTTTCAGCTGTCATGCTTAAAGTTTTTATTTCAAGAAAGCTAGCTATTGTAACATTATTTTCAATATCACTAGTTACAGTTAGGCAAAGTAAAACTTTGAGAAACGACCTAAGATTGTATTCAGTAAAAACTTAAGGGGTTGTACAGTCTTTCCAATTATATTTTAGTCTCTTTAATGATATTTTAGATCAACTCCACAACCAAAGTTTATCTTAAAGGGTTATTAAACCCTCAGGTGTTTTTGCATATATCTACTGCTAGCAAGCAGTAGATATATGCAAACACTTTTAGAAAAAAACAAAACCCTTTGAAACGGGTTTAAACTTACCCGTGTTTTTGCCGCGCGCTCCCGTCTGAAAATCTGAAAAATCACGGGCGGCCGCAAAGGATCTTGGGGCGGGCGCATGCGCAGTTCAGATTTTCAGCCGGGAGACGAGGAGAGACACAAGGTAAGTCTGTGGATGTGTGCACCCGCATGCAGACACCGTGGGACAGGAAGTGCCAGCAAGCACAGAGGATTCAGCGCTGGATCGGAGACCCGCAGCAGCGCTGGAGAGAAGGCTGAAAAGGACAGTAAAGAAAATCGGATTAAGAGACATCATTTAAGGTAAGTGCTGAGACTTACCTTAACAAATGTAAAAGTGCTGACAAATTAGACTTTAATGTCACTTTAGGTGTTTGTGAAACAAGGTGACCAGATCATGAAAATGCAACTTGAGGGACCAGAGGGTCCACCAAGGATGGCTGCTGTCAATAGAAAGACTGGGACATCCTCCAAAGACATGCATAGAAAAAGAGGAGAGAAAGCGGATTTCTGATATTTTAGATGTGTAAAAGAGAGCTTGATCTAAAAATTTTTTATCAATGTGTGTTTTTAAAATTAAAACTTTTTATTGATATATTTTGTAATTGTATTGGGGGCAGTTATTTTAGTTCATTACATACACAAACTCTTATTTTTGTTTTGTAGTACTACACAGTGTTTGTTCTTTACTGCTCTTTCTTTCTTTTGCATGTCAGATCTATTAAAATCAATGCACTCCATGACAGCATACTGATTGCATTTTGATTGCTTGCCCTATCTAGTGGCTAATCTATAATTATTTATCTTTTATTAAAATAAAAATATGGAAGAATAAGCACACAAAAAGGTGTATGTGGCATCAGAAATTATAGTACAATCTGCAATAATAATTCAAAGTATGTCATCAGTGAACATATACTATGCTTTCCCTTAATAAGCTGTTGCTTTTTATGGGATTAATGGAAACAAAATCAAAACATGCTACTTGAGCCAGTGTTTTGTATCTCTGACATCAAATTTTAGACTATGGTGGTCTGAATAGCTATATGAACTGCTAGTGTAGTCATTGTAAGGATCACTGATACTGTTTCATTGTTTCAGGATCATTTAAGTTGGGAAACTTAACCACCACCAAAGGGAGGGGGCATAACAGAGTTTTTCCCTTAGCTATCATACCCTTAAAAGATAACTGCACTATAAAAATAGGTGCTCTTTGCCCCTTTGCTCTGAGCTAACTGATCCTACACTTCCCTTCCACACATGTGAACCTACCTATGGAGATCAGACTGTCGCTGCTTCTAGGACTGCAACTAATGATTATTTTCATAATCGATTAGTTGGCCGATTCATTTTTCGATTATTGGATTAAAAAAATTAAATAAATACCATCCTTAATTTAAAACAAAATACACAAATGCAGTGTTACAAACATAAAGATTACTTCAGAATAAAACTGCATGCACAATTTTTTGCAATCGCACTGCACTGGAACGTGCGGCATCATGGTACCGTGCGTTCCAGTGTGGGGGCGATCACACTGTGGGTGTGAGGCATGTTTGGGGTGCCATTGATATGAATGGCACTGCAATGCACCTCCCGCAGCAGAATTTGTCAGGCAGAAACTGAAAATGAATTTTTTCCCACCTTTAACATTTAAAAAAAAAAATTGTATTGTAAGAACATGGCACTTAAATAGCTTCAGTCATGGAATGACAGCTGCCAGTGGCAACATTCCACAGATAGCAGGTGAATTTAAATACAGCAGGTAATGGGCTTGTGCAATAGCCGGCCTGTTATTGGCCATTTCAAATTTAATAGCCCACTGCTTGCTGTGCCCTCCTCCCAGTATGGAGGGGAGAGATATAGGGGATCCAAAGAACCAATTGATAATGAGAATAGTTGACAACTATTCTCATTATCGAATTAATCAATTAGTGGCTTGCTGCTTCTGTTCTCTATTTACATCCCAAGCCACAAGTTCTCCCTCTACCGGCCGTGCAGGTGCATTACAGCACCATAGACTTTTACGTGGCTCGTCTACCTTCATATCCCATCTCTCTAGGTGTTCTCAAAAGCTAAATTATACTTACCTAGAAACCGTGAACACTAATATCTATGCTGAGCTTCAGCAGTTTCACTTATATGTATGCCATAGGTTCAGTGCAACAAAAACCAGATTCAGTCATACTTAACGTTCTAAAATAATTTCACAAAAGAAAATTCAGTTTGTATTTCCAAAGACATTGCATTGTATATTTTTAACATTAATGGTCACAAATTACACAACTCACAACAAAACCGTACTCACAAACAAGAGAAGAGATATAAGCTGACAGGCAGTGTGCATCCACTGGACGATTCCTGTGTGCTGATGACGTTAACGCGTTTCCGGGGCACGCCCCCTTCGTTATATCTCTTCTCTTGTTTGTGAGTATGGTTTTGTTTTTATCTCATGCTTACTGAAAGAAAAAAAAAAATTGACCTGCACCAGGAAAGGCGCCCCTTGTGTTTACTTCATAGATCCACAGCTCTCCCGGCTTTCTTTGGGGCAGCATCTTGCAGTATGCCTGAGAGGAATTCTCATTGAGAAAGTGACAGTCTGTGGCGCATCACTGCTTTTTTAATTTATATTTAATATCCCAGCAGAGCAACTATGCACTGAGCTCAGTGCTGATGTGACAGGGAAGGGAGAGTGCATTGCAAATGTGCAGCGGGAAAGTGTTTATTCCATGCCTGTTCCTGAAATGATAAGGGCACACTTAACATACTGTCCATCCTAGCTTACATGCAAACCTACATGCATGTAATTAAAACAAAGCTCCATCTGTCTCTAAAAAAAAAATATATATATATTATTTGTAAACAAATGGGGCCTAATAATGTAGTTGTGCGGGTCCCATATAAAATTGGTATCTTCCTGGAGTACATGAAGCAAGGTTTTGACCTCACTTCCTTGCTCCCAACTGCCTCCTTTATTTTACTACTTAGATTTCCATTTGGAAGTAAGAAGAGAGTACACTTATGTAATCATACGTGCATTGTGCTTTTATAAAGTCACTCCTTTGCTCCTAATGTGACCTACGGTAAATATTTATGTGGCCCATCAGGACTTTATCTGTGGAAATGGTTGTAAAAACAAGAAACACCTTAGTTTTTATTGTATAATATGAAGAGCACTGGTGCTTTAAAATATGCTACATCCTCAAAAACGTGTTTACTGTTCAAATAACTCTAATTGTATTGTGATGTGACTTGTACCTGTACTCTGCATTATTCAGTTTAAAGGAGAAATGTTTACCAGTTTCCTCACACAATAGCTGTATTACCTCAGCATTCCTGAGTTATCTCTTGCAGCTGCATGTCTCAGTTCTTCTCTGGCTCAATGACATGGAAATCACTGTGCTAAATGTAGCTCAAAATGAATTGGAGCTGTGCATCATGTGGGTTGTCGCCACCTGGTCTGGTAGAAAACTTCTGCCTAGAATCTGGAGGATGTAAGAACACTTAGGAGATTGAACATAAAACTTTGATCACTCTTTTGGCTATAAACCCAGAGAAAATATTTTTGCAGACCAAAACAAGCCAATTGTGTTGCAAACAAGCTATGCTATATCCCTAAAACTGGGATGTGTTCATTTCATAACAGTGTTGACTTAAAATGAACTTAATAGAGATCATAATCTGGTTGCATAAGCTTCATTTAATGTCAACCCCGGGAAACTGAACCAATTTTATTTTTATATCCCTGCTTCTGGCAGTCCCTTTGCATTGTGGACTTGCTGTGTCAGATGTGGGAGGGATAATATGTCCTGGCGGCACATGTGTCATGGTAAAATGTGCAGCGTTCATAAACTGCGCCTGTGCCACTGGGCCAGTATTTTCCATAGAGTTTAAACATTTGATTGTTTCTCATGGCAGAATTACTCTTACACCTTTTTTTTTAGAGATGCAGGTAACAGCCCTGGTGCAATACTGGCATGGTTTTGCTCAGTGCCTAGGCTTATGCAGGTGGTAGCTTCAGTACTGCTCTGACAAATGTGCAAACTAGCATGCTGCTATACCAGCCTTAGCAGGACTCAGGAGAAGAGGGCACAACTCATTCTCTGAGTGCAACCACATATCAGTTGACTCCCCTCCTCACTCCTCTGCCACTACTCACTGCTTCGCATAGCACACCAGTGTCTTTCTCTCTCTCTCCCCCTCTTTCTCTCTCTCCTTCTTTCTCTCTCTCTCTCTCTCCTTTTGTTATTACCTCGGTGTTCGTTAAAAGTGTAATTGGAGTAAAAGGCACACTTATCTGGGTGTACTTAACAAGCGTTTTCTCTTTGCTGTAACAGCTTTTTTTTTATCAAACGACTGCATACACTCGTGTTAGCAGGTGATACAACAGCCAGTTGTACTTCTTGTGTATGGATCAATGTGACCATCTCTAGGAATATACTTTTCTCATCTAATCTCTAGTCCAGAGTGTCTCAGCTGTTTCTGGGGTTACTCGGCAAATGTACTGTGCTCCTCAAGATATGGGAAAAACCATCTTGCTATCACATGATGGGCAGGCCCGGATTCCCCACAAGACCACCGAGGCCTGGCCTCGGGGCGGCAGGGCGCAGAGGGCGGCAGCGATGTCCTTGTAGGGAAGTTTCCGGCCGTTGGGTGGTAAGTTGCCCTCTCTACATTTAGTCCTGCTTTGCACAAGCAGGACTAAATGTAGAGTGAGGCATCCGATTGTTCGTTTACATGTGAACTCGGCGAGCAGAGCGGCAGGGTTAAAACTAACCCTGCCACTCCGTGTATACAGTGAGAGTGGAGAGCTGTGCAAGTATAGCATATTGCAAACACTGAAATGGATTGTTTTGCAAATGTATACTTACTGTGGAACAACAGCAGTCTGGATTCTAGTATTAAAAATGTATCTATGAGCTGGTTGTGCCCTATAGGGTTGTGAATGAGTGATGTCAACTTCTCTGTTGGCACACAAAATGTGCAAGTTGCAGCATACTTAAGACTGAAACATTTGTTACTCGATTCACTGCTTTTATTAGAGGAGATTATTTGTGTTTATTTACTTTGTTTTGTAATAACAAGATGGGAAAACCACTACGCTTGGCATGTCTACTGAATCAATAGTTCTGATGCACTGAGATGAACCTTGTTTAAATGTGTTGTATGTGAAGAGAAATGGATTTACTTATGTATTTTCTTTTCTCTGCAGACGTCTTGCAGGAAATGATTTGACATACATCCCCAAGGGAGCTTTTGCTGGACTCAACAATCTCAAAGTTCTGTAAGTAGACTGATCATTTGGAGTACATACTTCCAAATACTATTCTCAATTGTTGTCAGCCTCTAATTACACTACTATAGCTAATAGTTTCTCTGTAGATATAAAGTAAATATACAGTAAAAGTGTTTAATGCTGGTCACATTATTCACATTAAGCTGTAGCATCTTCTGTTTGCTCAGTCTCTCATTGCTGCCCTCTCTGCCACAGCTATTTCTGAGTTCCCAGACTCCGCTTTGGCCATTGAGTGGCCACTAATGATGTAACTCCTGCATAGGAGTTACATCCTCCTACCTTAGGCCCATTCATGCTATCTTAGAGAGAAACCAAGAATAAAAATCTGCTAGAGAAAAGAGGAAGCTTCATTCACAAGTGCATTGCTTACCGTTTCCACATGCCTTGTAGAGGTGGTAAGGCCGTTACCGTGCCTTGTAGAGGTGCCTGGACCAGAGTGGCGTCACATTCTGGCTCCAGGCAACTCTACAGGGTGTGCAAGGGAGCTGTACAAGCAATGCACATATAGATGGAGCTCAGTCACAGCACAGCAGCCCACACTGGACCCCAGGGTAAGGATCCATTCCAGTTCTTGAAAGGTAAGGAGACTGGGTGGATCTTAAAATAAATGAAAATAAACTTAAAATTCATCAATCAGCCCTGTATACATGCTTCCCTTGTATGCAGGATTCAACAAACATAACAGATTACATCAAGGGTATAAAAAAACAACAAATTTTACGGATATAGTATATAGTGGTGGTTGTGGATATCGACACAAAAACACTAGATGCCAGTGAGAATACTGCCACAAAAGCACTACACACAGACAAGTGGGGAAGGGTGAGAGCCTACAATTTAATTGCTTTGTGGGAGATTTGTCCTCACTTTCGGTCTATTTAATGGCTGTCAAAGAGCAGGAAATGAGGGGTGATCCCCGAAACAGGGACACAGGTAGCAATGAAGGAGATTTCACTTCACTTTCTGTTCACATGACAGAGAAGTCAGACGGGGAAGAAAATAGAAATCTCCTCTATGGCAAAAGACAGTATTAAAAAAAAGAACATGCCATTTTTTGGACTGTGTACTGAGGGTAATGGTATGCAGATCTATGAATACCGATTTTAACAGAGCATGATTCCGGGCTGTAACCTCAGACATATTAACATTAGTGTAAATAAATCGTACAATAACACTGGGACACTGACTGTGAAACTGCTATTATGCAGCAGTTACTGCCACAGTCTTAAGAATATTTTCCTTTGAAAATGCAGCTGAGTAAATAGGTCTATATGGTGTGTTGTCTTTGCCATTGTGCTTCTGGCATCAGCTTCTGAACACATCTTCTAAACAGGTGAGTGCCTGCCGACCTACAGGAATCTGCATGTTAATGCACCCTCCTATAGTTTATCTTTAGCTCCCAGGACCTTACCCAGAGTTCACAGACTGGTGTTTAAACAATTAAAGCTGAGACTGATCCTATTGTTAGCTTTCTGTGCTGACCTAAATATCATGGTTTGGATAATGTACATGAAGAAAGCTACAAAGACTTCTCTCTGCAGTATTGTATAGTCATTTAATTTTTTTTTTTTTTTTTACAGGATGTTACAGAATAACCAGTTAAAACAGGTCCCAAGTGATGCATTTCATAATCTCCGCAGTCTACAGTCTCTGTAAGTATAGCAGTCTACAGTCTCTGTAAAATGGATAATAATTAAAATAGTTCTTCTCATCCTTTCTGCTTTATGTTCTTACTATTTCCTTGTCACAGAATATTTTGACTATCAGAGAAGGCATTTTATAGATGTATTTGGTGTCCAGTGCTATTGCCTTCATTTTTTTTTTATTTTTTTTTATCATAGCACAAATCTTTTTTAGTGCTCAAAGAGGCCCAAAACATTTTGTTTCTCAATACAGCAGTTTTTTTTTAGGAATTTGAATTCAGGTGTATTGCGTTCTATGAGCCTATGCACACAGCTACATAAAGATTAGTAAACTTGGAGTGCGTGCAGATCCATAAGAAAAAAATTAGCATCCACGTTCCTGCATATGGACTGTACTTTATGCTCTATGCATGTACATGCTTGTGCTGATATTTACATGCATACAGCTAACAACTGATAACCTTTGTTGCTGGGACGCATGTGGCTACTTGCTGTCTAGCATCTTCTTTGCTGGATGCAGGAGGCTTCTTGCTGCCTTGCATCCTTCATTGCTAGGACACGTCCTTCATTGCTAAGATGCGGGTGGCTCCCTGCTGCCTAGTGTCCTCATTGCTGAGACATCCTCGTTGTTAGCATCCTTGTTGCTAGGATGTACATAGGTTGCTTGCCTCCTAGTGTCCTACATTCCTAGGATGCAGGCAGCTCCAGGCACCTAGCATCCTAGAAACAGCAGTGCACATTCACGCAGAAATGTTACCTGCATACAGTGTACAGACAATAATTTACATATGATCTTTCTGCTAATCATACTCCCATGTGTATAAGCCCTTATAAATATTCTAATAATATTCTGCGTTTTGCTTAGCAGATATCTTGTTTACTAAAGGAAAACTCCACATTTATATACTGACCAAGTAGTCCAGTAACAGTAGCACTGGTTGGGGCAACTGACCACTTTTTAGTCATATTCAAATCTTCTTTAAAAGAAAAATGGAAATTGCTTGAGCATCTTTGTCAGTGTTTTAGTTGGCCACAACCCCTGTCACTGTCTTAGTAGCTGGACGGCATGATCTGCATGTAAATGTGGAGGGAATTATTACGATCTGCAAAATTACTATATACTGAATACTATCTTTACATAAAAACCGAATTCAGTTATTATCAACATTTTATATTTTTTCTGGTGTAGTCTTTTAAAGCTAAACTCTGGTGAAAAAACTTTCATTTATTTATATTGCTCAACAGCCACAAATAAATAAATCCACTTTTAGTATACAAAAAGGCTTTGCAAACCCGGTTATTACCTTGTGAAAGGAGCAGTGACATCATCACCGTGCTGCTCATAGCCTGTGCAGACAGCAGAGCCGTAGGTGGGACCCAGTAGGTTCACATACTACAGGCTACCTGCAGAAAGCTACAAGGGGGCGGATACACAACTGGGGGCCGAAGCTAGCCGAAGGATCGGTCAAAGCTACGGCTACATCCTCCGGCTGCTTCGTGAATAGACCACTTAGTCCCTATGTTCCATTAGCTCCATCTAGTGGCCATAATGCAATATTATATAAAAACATTTGAACATTGATTCAGTTTGTAAAGAACAAAACTAAATAATGCTTGTTTTGACATATATTTGCATTGGCATATATTTTTTACACATTACGAGCATTCAGAGCTCTGTGCATTGTTTATGAATAGAGCCCAAAGTGTAGGAGTTGTTTCATGCTATATTACTGCACTGGTTTGAAAAAAAATACTCCAAGATTCAAGTAGAAAATACATGGGTCTTGTATTAAGGCGCTATTTGTGTAGCCAGGATTTCAGCTTTAAGTAGAACTCCATCCATGTGTAAAACTCAGAGTGGGCAATTTATCAAAATTGGAGCACACAAAATCTGGAGCAGCTGTGCATGACAACCAATCAGCCTCTCTCTTTTATTTTCAAATCTTAACTGAACAAACTGAAGAGAAATTCTGATTGGTTGTCATGGGCAACTGCTCCAAAATCTGTTTGCTCCAGTTTTGATAAATCCCCCCCCCAGAGCGTTTTTAGGAGACTGCAGATGACAAAAGTATACCAGGAGTTTGTGCTTTAGAAATCTGGTGTGGTTTTCAGAATTGGAATTATAGTAGTACAAAAATAAAGATATATTTATCAAAACCATATTGGTAACCATCATTTTTTCTGCAAATGAAATGTGTTGTTGTTTTTTAATTTGACTTTGATTTGAAGTTTATTTCATAGGTAATATACTTTTATATTTGCATTTTTTCAAACACTGATGGTATGTAGTGTTTAAAATCAGTAGGGGTGTTAGAGGTCAATTTTTAAAAGCAATTTAATATATTTCAGGATTAGTGTTTCAAATGGCATAAAGATCCCTTGCCTGGAAAACCACATGTCCCAAGACTCTCTAGATTTTTTGATTACTGGGGGTTCCTTACACAAGGATGTATCATATCTCTAAATCACAAAATGAAGACTCACCATTGGTGGTATAAAAAGTATGGTGTCCAATAACTACATTAAGGAAGAATGACAGTAATCAGTGGGAATGTTAACCAGCTGGGTAGCAGGCGTGAGATGGAATGATAAGGCTTAGAACAGAAAGGCACTATGGCTAAAGGAGGAATATTTGGTGGAAAACTAGGATTGCTTTGTTCATTCAAGCTGGACTGTGCCCCTCACATAAAGGTGTGTGATTTTTAGTTTCCTGTTTCATGCTGTTCACCAGGTGTCTCTTGCATTACAGATTTGCACAAGGAATGCAATTTCTGGAACAAGTTAAACAATTAGTAGGACAGTGGATGGGGTTAAGAGCTTTAAGGCAACAAAGTAGCCTTCACAAAACTTCCGCCCAAATGGATGCTTTTGTTAGATTCTGCATTTGAAGTTGGCATGGTTTTGTGTCCATTGTGTAGTAGGATATGAGAAGATCAGGTAACTCCCATTTAAAGACGAGCAGCTGTGAAATGGTAAATGGTAAACGGCAGTTAACTCACTATCTCCACTGCTATCTTGTCCTTTGTTACTCATCGAAATTAGTTGCATTTCTCCATTATAGAAACATTCCTTAGGGCAACTGAGCTCCCAGCTCTCCAAACAGATACATTGTGGCCCGGAGAGAGACAAGTGTAAGTGATATAGCAAATACATTTTACTTTCTGCCTATATAGGTTTGACACACTACCAAGGCTCTTTTTAATTCATATAATCATATAATGTATGCCTATAATAAAAGTTTCTTCAAAGTAACAGTAGAGATATGTTTAGCTCTTTAGATTTATGTTAAGCATAAAACAGATTAAACATAGAAATCATAATGTTAAAGGACGAGTCCACCCAGAAAGTGTTTCTTCATTTATATGAATGGTAAATTAGGTCACCCGTTGACTTCTCATCATTATTGCTTTCTCTGCAATAGTTCCTAGCTCTGTTCCTGCCCATGCTGTAATTTTGTCTCTCTCCAAGAGCCTCCTATAATTGACTGGTCACTGCTGTTCTCTCCTTCTGCAGGGTGAATGGTCTTGTCTCTGCCCCTCTTGTAGTTTTCTGCAGGCAGCCTGTAGTAGGTGGACCTGATAGGTCCCTCCCACTGCTCTGCTCTGTGCACAGGCTATGTACAAGTGGTCTTAATGGTCTCCTTGGTCTGGTCTCAGTGAGGGGTGGGTTCTGTTTGAGGCAGAGGTACTGATTGGCTGTTTAGGTAGATTTAGCCAGTCAGTTTCTTTGCCTCACACAGCACCCACCCTTCCTGAGGTCAGACATAAAGACTACTCCAGTTGGCAGGTAGCAGCAGAACATTTTTCCCCATTGTTGTGTGGTCCCTAGGCAAGCAAGTGAGCAGAAACCTATCAGTGGGTACACAGACAGCAATAAAATCACCTTTTTCAGTTGATTGGGTGGAGGGCCAGAAATTCAGGTCTAACTTGTTAATTCATGTCTCCATTAGTGATTCTTCCTTTGCAGTCACTGGGACAGCATGTGAGGAGGAATCCCCCTAGCAGTGATAAAAACAGCAATGAAGACCTAACAGAAATCTAACTATTCCCTTTATTTAAAAAAAAAAGAAAAGACTAAGGGGTCTATTCACTCAGCTGCCTACGGCAGCTGAGTGAAAGACCGACCTGAAGTGAGCCAAACGCTGTTTGGCTATTCACTTCAGGTTTGTACGGCGGATTTCAGCCGTATATCGGCTGAAATCAGCCGTACATCGGCTGGCTTTGTGTGACTTCGGGTCGGCCGAACATGCTGAGTATGTTCGGCCGACCCGAAGTGCAGAAGGAGTTCAACTTAGTCGATCCAACATCTGGATCGGCTAACCCGAACCTCCGGCAGGCTACTCGCTGCTGTTCGGTCTATTCTTATAGATGCCGAACAGCAGTGAGTAAATAGCAGAGTGCTGCTGAGCTAGTTAAAAAAGTAGAAAAAAAATAGAAAACGATTGTGCGGAGCTAGCAATGACAGCTAGCTCTGCCCAACTGTTTTCTATTGGCTACCGTCAAAAGAAAGAAAAAAAAAATGAATTTTGCCATAGGAATGCATTGCTAGATTCCTATTGGCTATTTCAATTTGCAATAGCCAATAACAAACTAGCTATTGCACCCGCCCTCTGCTGCTGTCAATCACTAGTGGGGACCTGATGAAGAACTGCAGCAGTGGGCGGGTGCAATAGCTTGTTTGCTATTGGCTATTGCAAATTGAAATAGCCAATAGGAATCTAGCAATGCATTCCTATGGTGAAATGTTCTTTTTTTTTATTCTGAAGCCAGCCAACTGCTCCGTGTCAGAATAAAAAAGAAAAAGCAGTGTTTCTCTACTGGGCGGCCGGGAGTGGGAGACTCCCTGAGCGCCCGGGAGAGTGTCCCTGGAGATCAACTTTAAGTAAACTTATGAAGGTCAACTTTGAGCAAACTTATGGAGATCCACTTTAGGTAAACGTATGGAGATCAACTTTGAGCAGACTTATGGAGATCCACTTTAAGTAAACTTATGGAGATGTAATTTTAGGTTATATACATTTTTTTATCATATGTTTCAGACATTCAGATAATGAACATTGCTGTCCCGAATTCCATTGCATGCAAAGGCTGCTTATTGTGTTGACATTTCAGTAGGCATATTGATGTCCGTTTGAGCTTTTGTAGGTGTTGTGAGATGAAAATCGTGTACAAAAGTACAGCAACATTCTGATATGAGATGTGCCACCTGTATTCCGATAAATCCACAAGATTAATGGTGGATAAAAAGCAGGTATCTACTTTTGAGTTAGCATTAAAACACTTAGAAGCAGCTCATTACATTTGGATGTACAAATGTAGTTTCTATAGCTGTTTATGCAGGAAAATCATAATTTCTGGGTTCGATACACCTAGCTAAAGCTTTTGGTGTGAATGTTAATGTACAAACATAACTGAAAACTAAAAATGAAAAGCTCACAATGCTCCATCCAGTGATGTAACTGTAATTCCTGCCTCGGGATGCATCTGATGGAAACATTTAAACATTTCGGCCTGTCCTTGACCATTTGTTGACAGAACATTGACTTATTTGGATTTATAATCTGCATTTATACAGCAAACACTTGTCAGATTTTTGACACCTATATTTTAATTGCTGCAGAGACCTTGTGAGGTTTCCATTGAGTGGGTGTTACAGGAGCTCTGTTACCAGCTGTGTTTTCTGCTTTTATAAGTGCTACAGGATTGAATCAATTAGTTGCTGATTCAGTCCTTTCTATATTCCACTATGATTATTCAACTTGTACAATAAGATACTGTAGTTGTGCATTTATATATTGAATAAATGCACTATTTATGTAAAATGTTGATACCAGGACGTTTAGTGGTTAAAAAACAAATACTCAAACCTGGTGACTTAGAAGCATAGGAACCAGCTATAACAGCTGTTCCTAGGCTTATAACGTAACAGTGACCAGAACCACCTTTCTGAAATCCTGCAACCAATTTGCAGCCCATCATCTCTCTGTTGTGGGTTTGTAACCATAAAAATACCCATACAAGATTAAAAGACTCATACATTACATGTTTTATGTAAGTCGGTAAAAAGAGGGACGACTGGGTACAGCTGAATTCCAACATTAGTTTTGGATAAAATGGAGAAGGATTAGAATATGTGCCAAGGTACAAATGCTATCTGTCCCTGCTGGGGAGATTTACCCCTCTATTTGTCCTGGTGACAATTGTTACAGAGCCAAAATATGAAGGGAAATACAAAGAGCAAGCGGTGAGGTGAAAAATGTCCAATAGAGACAAATGTTTTGGTGACAACTGCCTAAGATAAAAAGCCCCCTCAGCAGGACACAGTTAGCAAAAAAAATAACCTGATAACAATTTCCTATTCTCTCCGAAATTAACTATTTGTTTGCCGATATCTATATTTAATATATTAGGGAGTGGTTTTGCAGTCAATTTGGATCATCCCAGAGGTATGGTATTAAGTAGAGGTGCACCAAAATGGAATTTTAAGACCGAAACCGAAAATAAAAAATTTGTCAGGCCGAAACCAAAACAGAATATTTTTTTTTCTAACCTTTTTTAAATTATCATTTTTTTAATTCATTTATTTTTTACTTTACTGTTAGGGGCTCTGGGGAAATCTCAGGGGTCTAAACAGAACCCTATTTCCCTTTGGAAATAGAAAGAGATTGAGGACCTCAATCTCTTTTTCTGCAGCCCCTGTTATGAATGAAGAGGAAGCCTCTATACTCCTGTCCATTCCTAAATTGTCGATATAGTATGAGTTACTATGTCCACAATCATGAATGAACAGGAAGTGATGTAGAGCACGTCCTGTTCATTCATAATTGGGGACACAGTAAACATACTATGTCCTCAATTATTTATAACCACAAAGAGATCAGCTTGATCATTGAGTGCTTCTACTGACTCGCTGTCACGGGAGGCTGAGCAGGCGGTGCAGGGAGGAGAGCTCAGCCTCCTGTGACACTGCTGACAGCTGACTCCTCCCCCGCCCTGCCGGGCTGTCTCCTCTGTGCACCGCTCTCCATCCTGATCTGCCTGTCATAGGAGGAACAGATTCCTCCCTACATGCTTACATGGTCCAGGGGACCAATAAAGAGACAGTATTTATCAAATCTACAAAAATCTTTAGGGGATCAATTGTTCTGCTTACATTTTTGTCAACAAATCCGTATGTTGCTCTGATTTTCTTAATGACATTGAGTATACTTTGTTCTTTCTCTAGGCGCCTGGATGCAAACCACATCAATTATGTGCCACCAAACAGTTTTAATGGTCTTCTGTCTCTCCGTCACCTGTGGCTGGATGACAATACCCTCACTGAGATTCCAGTGAGGGCGCTGGAAAGTCTGCCAGCCTTGCAAGCCATGACCTTGGCATTAAACAAGATTCACCACATACCAGATCATGCCTTCAGAAACCTGTCAAGCCTTGTAGTTCTGTGAGTTTATGTTAACATATTTGCATTTTAGATCAGAAATAATTATTGTAACATAATTCTCTGAAAAATTTGTAACAACAATATAAAATTGCTCTCTGATCTTTAAGATGACTGAAGGATTACCACCCAATTACTGCCATCAGATGCCTAAAACAAAAGGGAGTATATTAAACACAACACTAGCAAGTCATCAAAATAACAAATATTAAATACGAAATGCCTTTCAAACCATCAGTATGAGCATAAAATGACCAAATATTCAGATATAGTCATTATTTTTGGGGGTGTTTGCTCCTGAACTTTCTGTTTAATTAATTTGTTTTACATAAAAAAGTAGGATTTTGTAGAGATGGGCAATGGTAATGGATAACAACATTTTTAAAAATATATTTTTACTATTTTGGCCCAGTTTTCCTTAGTGAAACAAAAAAATTATAATTCAGGAGATATCCATTAATATTCACCATGAAATGAAGGCCCAATTTGTGCTTAAATAAACAAGGTATAATTCACCTGGATACACTGAGTAATTACAAAGATGTTATAGTTTTACTAACAAGTTGCAAAACTGGCGTCAGGCAATAAGGTTTGTTTTACCTTCTGCCATTAAGGGGTTAAATATGCCCTTCAATTATTTTTATTGTTTATATGTTAAAATTCTTACTGACATCACTGGTTTTAGAGAAAATAATCCGCTGCATGACTGTAATTATTGGGTTCATTTATAAAATGGCTGCCAGTTTGCAACAGGTGCACCTAAAAATGGCCCTTCCTAGGAATACATACTGTGGGGGGGGGAAGGGGGAATTTATCAAAACTGGAGCAAACCGAATCTGGAGCAGTTGCCTATAGTAACCAACCAGCTTCTATCTTCAGTTTGTTCAGTTAAGCTTTAAAAATGAAAGAGAGAAGCTGATATTATTATGGGCAACTGCTTCAGATTGTGTCTGCTCCAATTTTGATAAATTCCCCTCTTTGTATTTAAACACCTTAATTTTCCTTTTTTTTTTTCATTCTTCATCACATAATACCTCTTAAAATGCTCTAAATCCATCCTGTTTGGAACATGTACATTTTCACATTATACTTTTTGTATTTTTAATACAACGGTCAGGAAATTGTGTGGTAGCAGGAATTTCCATCACTCTCTGGCGGAAATATTTGCTCAAGTAAAATGTGCCGCAGGCAGACGTTACATTGTTTTTCTTGTTGCTGGAAGCCTCAAGAGACACATAAGACCTTGTCGCTTATTAACATTCACTTACAAGGTTTCTTCTATATGTCCCTGACTTATTGAGAACTTTTTTACTCTCAAATTTAATAAGTTGTTAGTAATATACATGGAATTTTTAAGACAAACCTATTTTTATGGGTTTATGTTTAAATTTAAATTTGAAGAGAGTTAACATTGAAAGGGTAATGTCTCTAACACATTTCCTGTCACCATTTACTCGTATTGAAAAAGCACCTGTCAGTATGGTCAGAGTAAAACTCTGTAGGAAATTTTGTGAAAGAACAACTGACTCCCATAGGGGCCAATGCGATTCTCTATTTCTTAAAGAGAACCTGTCACAGAACCATTAATTTCAACGACAGTCTTCCAATGGGATTATGCAGTATGTGCAATATTTTGTTCATGTTAGTCACTTGTGTAAACAGTCTAAAGCAGGGGTGGGCAACTACGGCCCTTCAGCTGTGCTTTAACTAGAAATGCCAACATGTCTCTGTTGCCCACCCCTGTTCTAAAGCTTTGAGACTTCTGCTGGGTACCACCATCTTGGATGTGATGTTAGCAGCCTCAGAAGGCCTAGAACTGTCATGCAAGAGACACCGTATAGTAGTCCTCTTTGCTTCTCCCCCAACAACTATATAATTATAAATGGAGGTGAAGGAAGGGGTGGAGGAGCTTAGTTAGCAAAGACTGACATTAGACATACCAGAAAAAGAGGACGACTATGATGAGAGAGGGGGACATGTGTCTGTGCTAGGTAATTGACTCTGCCTAAAGTGGCCACATTTGGTAGCCAGTTCAAAAGCACATTGCAAGTAAATAATACAAAAAAATTATGACTAGTAAAAAGCTTCAAGTACGCATTTAAAATACTTGATGTTTCTGTGCTATTTCCTGCAATTTTTTTACGTTGGTGACAGGGTCTCCATGACTAATCCCTTTTTTTTTTTTATGATGGCTTTTACTTTTTCGTGCTCAATGTATTAAAATATGTGCGCCTCATAAACTAGCAGTGTATGGGGGTCCCAGGAACAGTGATGCAGAACAGAGTAAAATAATACAGCACATCTTTAGTACTCATTTTGGGCCCCTAAAACAGCTGCCAATCTTTTTTGAAGGAAGAAAGTGAAAACCTCGGGAGCATGCCCTCCAATAAATTCTTTGGCACTGGTTGACTTGTATACAATAAGTGCATGCTTAAAAACACGTTTCTTTAGAAGCACTCATTGAAGAAGTTTGCCTAGGTTCACTGTGCGCAGCGTGCTGTCTGACTGTGCTTTTAATGTTCCCCTGCAGACATCTCCATAACAATAGGATCTACTCCCTGGGAAAGAAATGCTTTGATGGGCTCCACAGTCTGGAGACTTTGTGAGTTGACCTCTTATTTGTTTCAGTCTTTTCACTGTTTTCATTGATATTCTACAAAGAATAAAAATAGCTGAAAAGCCAAACATGCTTTTTGGATTGCCTAATTGCCAAGTGTTTAGCGCAATTGTTCTTATGATGACTGTATAAAACAGATCCTGTATGTAGAACGAAAAGCTCTGAAATATGCTTACTGGATCTGTTTGAAGCATGATTAATGCAGAAGACCTTACAGCCATTTGCAATTCTTATCTGCGTTTTTTAATGTAATTCTCCCTATCTGGCTTTTTAAAAGTAGCAAAGCTATTTTATGTAAACCCTAACAACTAAAGCTTGCCACCCACTGTTATATTTTTTTAATTCAACCTGCATGCTGAAGGAAAAAATATAACAGTTCCCTTCTTCCACGCTGAACAGCATGGATGGTTGAGTTTCCTGCTCTGTCTTTTGCATTCTGACAGAGGCAGGATACTGGAACAGTAATGGCATCCGATTGGGCCAAAAGTTTTCCATCCAGCACCTTTGATTTTCTGACCGAAGGATGCTGGATGGCAGGGTGGCAACAGGGCCACCCACTGAATGAATTTCCTAGTGTATGGCCAGCAGTGACACTCTCTTTCCATCTGGAGAGTGACTACTTTTGTTGCCTATGGTCCCTGTGTGTGTGTTGTAAAGTAGCCACCGTTCCAAGCTCACTCCTGTGATGGACTACAATCTCAATACAAATTAGTAAACTAAACACGAGATTGTAGTCCATCACAGGAGTGAGCTTGGAGCGGTGGCTACTTTACAACACACACAGGGTCCATGGGGAACAAAAGTAGCCACCCTCCATAAGGAAGGACAGTGTCGGCATGAATTGAGAGATGATTTGAGGTCTACAGCTGAGTGATACACAAATAAGATACATTTTTGTTAATGGTTAAGGTACTTGAATGCATTTTTAAGAAATAAATACTGAGTTTAGATATGCTTCAAATGTATGTATAGAATTGTGTGTAGTTGTTTTACGTGTTGGGCATTGTATATAAGAATATCAGATATGTGCATTTTTTCATGTTTCTTTAGCCTTTCCAGCATCTCTAGATACCCATAGATTGCTCCAGTGACAAGTTAAAAATGTACATTATTCCTAGGTGAAATTAGGTTTTATAGGACCTTTCACAGCAATATTACAACATGACATGTTTTGATATAAATGATGCTACAAATTTGGCAATTTAAAATTTATCAAAATTGTGAGGGGCTGTAGTCTCATTCAGTTGTACCAGTCCTCCAGTAACTATACTTGTCTGCAGCCATATATTACTATTATAGATATATTACTTCGTGTATCACAGTGTTGTGATATTTGGGGAACTTAGCACATATGATGAGCGCTTAAAGACCAGTCTTAAAGCCGTTTTAACATAAAAAGGACAGCATTTTATTTCTTCCGTAACAGAAAAGAGCTTTTCGTCAGCAAACAACATGCAGTCTGCTTATATTTCTGCAAGTAGACAATATAACAATGTCTCACCAACTTAAGATTGTCACATATATTCCATGTGACTCTTCCACACATCCCCTGTGTGTCACAGGCTCACTATGCCTCCTTGGCTGATTCCCAGGTGCCTCAAGCGCACACACAGCCACCTGACTCCACTCTGGCTTCCGGGTGGAGTCCTCCTGACTCCTGAACACAACCTGTCCCTCTTCCCAGCTCTCATGTGCCTGCAGCCCACACCACACCAACTCCTCCCCTTGAGCTCTGTCTGGGCTCTTAATGAGGCTGCTTTTAGCCACCTGATCACTGACAACACCTGACCTCAGGACTGGAGATTTCATCCCGCCCAGAACTCTAAAGGTGCCCATACACTGCTCGAGAGACAAATGCCGAACGGGCCGGTGTGCGCACGCGAACACTGCCCGTTCAGCATTGCGGTCATCGGAAGCCCGCCCCTCTTGCGATGATCGAGAGTGCGATCTGCCTGTCCAAGATGGGCAGATTGTACGTTTTTCTAATCACTTTACAACCATCGCAAGACTAAGGTCTTGCGATGGTTGTATAGTGTATGGCCACCTTAAGAAATCTCCAGAGATCCAGATCCCAGCTACAACCCAGAAAAACCTGAAGAAACTGAAAGGCCAGCTTCTTCCCAGCAAAACTAATTATCTTCTAGAAACTCTCAGCCTCTCTGGCTGAGAGTACTGGGTGTCTGTGTCGCCAGCATCTTCCGTGGCATTGCCACGCACTGCCACAGTGTGTATTATGCTTGCGGATATTTTAAAACATATTTATTGCTGTCTGAACCCCCACTGGAAAAAAATTCCATCATTTGCTGTCCCTCTGACCCCTGAGTACTGGTACAGGAAGCAAAGGGAAAGAGATGTTAGTATAAACCTTACAGTGGTTCTAATCCTTACCAAAGTCTTTCAAAAACAGTAGTTTTTGCAGATAAGTAGTTCATAAAAGGAAATTCTAATCTGCAGAACTCTTAATGATCCTGTTACAAGAGCATTGTCTAACTTGCTTGATTTTGCTGAAATATACTAATGGAGCTAAAATGCTTAACAGGGCAGTTACTCTTGAAATATGCTATTGCTATGTGTGGTTCAGTACCTGCAACTTTGACTGGCCCCGATGACCAAATTGCAAAGGTTTTTAACCCCCTACTAAATAAATGTTAGACTTTTTTTTACATCATGTAAAAAATAAAGTTAGGACACTGGCAGAAAGAAAACGTTGTAAGCCAGGCCCCTTATAACTCCACCTCTACCCAGCATGCATCACTTTTTTGCTGGTGTCCTAGAAGATGTGACGCCTTTTCTTAAGCTCTGCTACCAAAAAAAAAAAGGCAAATTAATATTTTCTTGCTAGCTTTCTAACCCTCATCACTTCAATCAAGTTTTTTTGCTACACTGGTGGTGTCTTTTTTTCCCCCTCTGTGACTTCAATTAAGATTCCACTGCTTGAGCTGGTCTCTCAATAGCAGCTGTCTGGACCCCGCTGGAGGAAACTTTCTAACCTGGAATGTAGGGCTGCAACAACTAATCGACTAAATCGATTACAATCGATTATTGAAAAAGTTGTCAACGTTTTCAATCATCGATTAATCGGCTTTCAATTAGTTGGCCCTGTTCACGGCTCCACACATGCTGCGTGCCGCACCTCGTCCCCACCTCACGCTCGCTGCTGCTAGACCCGCATTCATGCTCCACATGCCGCACCTCCTCCCCTCATCACGCTCACCGCTGCCCTACATCCACGATCGGCACAGGGATGCGGGGAGAAGAAGACATAAGGAGGAGCAGGTGTGAGGGGATGACAGCCGCCGATAGACAGGCCCGATCTCAGAAGCAAGTTGCTTGAAGACTGTTCAGGTAAGACTGCACTTTCCCACACATGATGCTCTATAATGTATTGCTGGGATTTGTATTCCTCTATAGCTGAGGGTACATTGTGCTGTACTGTATAATATACAGAGCAATGTACCATCAGCTATAGAGGAACACAAATCCCAGCAATACATTATGCACTATATGTATAATGTATTGCTGGGATTTGTTGTATTCCTAAATAGCTGGTGGTATTCTGACTTGCGCTGTATAGAGGACTACAAATCCCAGCAATAATACATTATACAGTGCAATGCGGAATACCACCAGCTATAGAGGAGCACTATAAATCCCAGCAATAATACATTATACAGCGCCATGCGGAATTCCACCAGCTATAGAGGAGTACAACAAATCCCAGCAATACTACATTATATAGTGGTGCAATGCCGAATACCACTAGCTATAGAGGACTACAAAACCCAGCAATAGTACATTATGCAGCGCAATGCAGAATACCACCAGCTATAATGTACTATTGCTGGGATTTGTTGTATTCCTCTATAGCTGGTGGTATGCTGCATTGTGCTGTATAATGTACTATTGCTGGGTTTTGTAATCCTCTATAGCCGGTGCCATTCTGGATTCATTGCTGTATAATTTTACACTTTCCATTTCACTATATTGCACACCACACTTTTTTTTTTTTTACTTCCACCGCTCCAAGCTTGCTCCTGTGATGGACTGCAATCTCAATTCAAACTAGTAGTCCCATCACTGGAGCCATTTTTTAAAATGTATTTTATTTTTTAACCGATTAATCGAACTTAATAATTGGCTAACTAATCGATTTTGAAAATAATCGTTAGCTGCAGCTCTACTGGAATGTGACCTTCTGGCACTGGGCTCTGCATTGTGGCACTATCCAGACCTGACTGTACTGTTAGTAAGTCACAGAGTGCTTTAGGCCGGTTAGGCTGAAGCACTAGACGCTACCTCAATGCTGCACCGTTGGATGCCATTTTGAATTTCACACCACTGCCGGTTTACCATGGTAAGGGTTAAGGCTGTGAGATTGAGTGCTGACCTCATCTATTTGATGGAAATCTGACAGAAGAAGGGTTTAGCAATGACAGCCTCATGTTTCCCTTATGACAGCTTTCCTGTAACTGTTTACATTCAGGACATATTTCCTTCCTGCGTTCAAATTTCCAACTTACCTGGTTTATTTGAACAGAAGAACTCTGAAAGTAGAACTTGTTTTAAGCCTGCTGCGATCATTTCCTTTCTTTAGCTCATAAGCGGCACCAGTCAGCTTAAAAAGGCTTAAACAAAGTACATATTTTTTGTTTTTCTGGCGGGTTCTTCCTCAGTGGTAGCACTTTATTTTAGAAGGATTATGCACATAAAAAGTCTGACAGATTCCTAAAGTGATTTATAACTATGTTTATAATAACATGACTATTAAATCCAAAGATGAAGCACAGTTTCCTCCCTAGTAAATAATACAGTGATAAAAGAGAATTGTAGATTTCTAGGGCTAGACCATTCATTTACATACAGGGCATCTAGCATTCACTATACCACATAGAACACATCACATCATTATTTTAACACAGGCAAACAGAAGTGTTATGAGTTATGCTATAATCTGTTTTCAATGTAAGAGATCATATTCTATCAATTTATGTATTTTCTAGTAGAGAAGATAACTTACTAGTTGGTAATAATTCAAATTTATAGAGTACTAGAAATTGTTCACTTTCTTTATTACCTATACCATGTGTGTCGAACACAGAAACAAGCATTATATCCAGTATTAAATGTATTCTTACTGCAGAGTATAGGGGAATAAGGAAGTAGTAACAGGACAGTTTTTAGTCTTCCTACAGATTGACCAAAAGTTGTCACTATTATCACTCAGAGATAAGGCTTGGGACCAGGGGTTTCTATTTACTATGTAGACATACACATTAATGCTGTGCAAGCCTATTGGGTTCCATCAGCCAATCCTTTTTTTTGTTATATTCCTTGTACTTGATTGGGTATTATTTGCAAAGTGAACTTTCACTACATTTGCTAAGCTAAGGGAAACTTCCCTTACAAAGTAAACAGCCTATTTGCATTACTAAATCAATCCCTATGTCTCTTTGTATAATCCAAAAATTAATGTTCAATCACAGCCCTAAGCATGCATAAAGCTACTACTGTCTGATGTCCATGTCCAGCTTTAAGCCTCTCATGCAGAGCATGTTCAGCTGATCGAAGTCAGGAGATTAAGGCTGATTTTAGCTGAAGTACGGCTGAAATCAGCCGTACAGAGCAAAGGGAATAGCCAAACGTCGTTTGGCTCAGTTCACATTGGCTCGGTTACTCGCTCGGCTGCCTTCGGCAGCTTAGTGAATAACCCCCTATGTCTTTGTATAGCTGAGGTTACCTGTATGTTACAGACTGAGATATGGGCCATGACTGCAGATGCAACAAAGAGCGCTGGAACAGGGAAGGTAAGTAATTGTGACTCTGTAAAGCCGATTCTGTTGTTGGAACAAGATTTGGAACATCATAACAGAGTTTATTTGTGTTCCTTCACTTAACATTTTGCAGATGTTATTGTTAGGAAGACAATGCTTGGTACACAATCCACATATATTAAAAAGTATAAAGTAAGTATGTTAAAGGAAATCCATGTTTGCTATTAGTCTTCAACAAAATTGTTACTTGGAGTGTGTAAAACAAACAAAGCCTGTCTAATTTCCAAAATTCTCATTGTAATTGACTTAATGGCTAACTTAACTCTAGGGTGGAACTTATAAACCACAGGTGGCTTATTATGGCTGCTGAGCATTGTCTTCTGAGGACTTACAATGAGCATTATTTTCCTGTGCTTTCTGAGAGACTGGTAGCATTAAAACACCCTCTGCTGGGATTATGTGACATGGCATTAATGGTCTTTTCTCTCTCCTAGAGATCTGAACTACAACAACCTAGATGAATTTCCTGCTGCTATCAAGACTCTCAGGAACCTTAAAGAACTGTAAGTGAAGCAAATGCTGAATGCTGCTACATGTGCACTAGTAGTTATCCTTAAAAATGTAGTGCAGCTTTAGTGTTTAAAGCTATCAACAAATGTCTATAAGTAGGAATTACAATTTATTTATAATAATTAGAGAACTCTAAATGGCGAGCACTGGTGTATGTCAACTTAAATAAATGTATTTACCATTATTGCCATTATCATTTGAATATGTGCAACATAATTTCAACACTGGCATTAGTGTGGGTCTCAGCCCACCTTTGCTAAAAAGGTGCAGTCATGATGGAAATACTAATAGGAACATCCATTTGTTTCTATGAATTAATTACAAAACACTACATTTGTAAGGCACAGGATTGTGCTTTATTAATGTACTCTGTGCTCTGGCGGCTTCAGAACTCTGAAGCTAGCGAAGCACAGACACATTTGTAAAGCCCATCGCTGTTCATTATAAATGTGGGCTGTGCTTTTTTTGGTTATTTTTTTACTGCAGCAAAATCACTGCTTTTTGCAGAAGCCCCTACATTTGGTGTTGGAAATAGAATGCCTTTTAATAACATTTACTGTAATGTATCGATCGGAAACCAACCTTTCGTTGTGTGGTAACAAGCGCATGAAAAGGGTCAAGTAAGCATTTCTGTGTGGGCAAGAGAGAAGCAGGTACAGGGCAAGGGAGAAGCAGGTACAAGGCAAGGGAGAAGAAGGTATAGGGCAAGGGAGAAGCAGGTTCAGGGCAAGGGAGAAGCAGGTTCAGGGCAAGGGAGAAGCAGGTTCAGGGCAAGGGAGAAGCAGGTTCAGGGCAACGGAGAAGCAGGTTCAGGGCAACGGAGAAGCAGGTTCAGGGCAACGGAGAAGCAGGTACAGGACAACGGAGAAGCAGGAACAGGGCAAAAGAGAAGCCGTTGCAAGGCAAGGGAAAAGCAGGTACAAGGCAAGGGAGAAGCAAATACATGGCAAGTGAGAAGCAGGTTCAGGGCAAGGCAGAAGCAGGTTCTGGGCAAGGGAGAAGCAGGTACAGGGCAGGGCAGAAGCATTTTCAGGGCAAGGGAGAAGCAGGTTCAGGGCAAAGGAGAAGCAGGTACAGTGCAAAGGAGAAGCCAGTACAAGACAAGGGAGAAGCAAATACAGGGCAAGTGAGAAGCAGGTTGAGGGCAAGACAGAAGGAGGTACAGGGCAAGACAGAAGGAGGTACAGGGCAAGACAGAAGGAGGTACAGGGCAAGGCAGAAGCAGGTCCAGGGCAAGGCAGAAGCAGGTCCAGGTCAAGGCAGAAGCAGGTCCAGGGCAAGGCAGAAGCAGGTTCAGGGCAAGGCAGAAGCAGGTTCAGGGCAAAGGAGAAGCATGTACAGGGCAAAGGAGAAGCAGGTTTGGGGGAAGGGAGAAGGAGGTACAGGGCAAGGGAGAAGCAAGTTCAGGGCAAAGAAGAAGCAGGTACAAAGCAAGGGAGATGCAAATACAAGGCAAGGGAGAAGCAGGTACAGGGCAAGGGAGAAGCAGGTTCAGGGCAAAGGAGAAGCAGGTCCAGGGCAAAGGAGAAGCAGGTCCAGGGAAAAGGAGAAGCAGGTCCAGGGCAAAGGAGAAGCAGGTACAGGGCAAAGGAGAAGCAGGTACAGGGCAAAGGAGAAGCAGGTACAGGGCAAGGGAGAAGCAGCTGCAGGGCAAAGGAGAAGCAGGTTGAGGACAAAGAAAGGAAAAGCAGGTTCAGGCAAGGGAGAAGCAGGAGCAGGTTAGGGGCAAGGGAGAAGCAGGTTCAGGGCAACTGAGAAGCAGGTTCAGGGCAACGGAGAAGCAGGTTCAGGGCAACGGAGAAGCAGGTACAGGACAACGGAGAAGCAGGAACAGGGCAAAAGAGAAGCCGTTGCAAGGCAAGGGAAAAGCAGGTACAAGGCAAGGGAGAAGCAAATACATGGCAAGTGAGAAGCAGGTTCAGGGCAAGGCAGAAGCAGGTTCTGGGCAAGGGAGAAGCAGGTACAGGGCAGGGCAGAAGCATTTTCAGGGCAAGGGAGAAGCAGGTTCAGGGCAAAGGAGAAGCAGGTACAGTGCAAAGGAGAAGCCAGTACAAGACAAGGGAGAAGCAAATACAGGGCAAGTGAGAAGCAGGTTGAGGGCAAGACAGAAGGAGGTACAGGGCAAGACAGAAGGAGGTACAGGGCAAGACAGAAGGAGGTACAGGGCAAGGCAGAAGCAGGTCCAGGGCAAGGCAGAAGCAGGTCCAGGTCAAGGCAGAAGCAGGTCCAGGGCAAGGCAGAAGCAGGTTCAGGGCAAGGCAGAAGCAGGTTCAGGGCAAAGGAGAAGCATGTACAGGGCAAAGGAGAAGCAGGTTTGGGGGAAGGGAGAAGGAGGTACAGGGCAAGGGAGAAGCAAGTTCAGGGCAAAGAAGAAGCAGGTACAAAGCAAGGGAGATGCAAATACAAGGCAAGGGAGAAGCAGGTACAGGGCAAGGGAGAAGCAGGTTCAGGGCAAAGGAGAAGCAGGTCCAGGGCAAAGGAGAAGCAGGTCCAGGGAAAAGGAGAAGCAGGTCCAGGGCAAAGGAGAAGCAGGTACAGGGCAAAGGAGAAGCAGGTACAGGGCAAAGGAGAAGCAGGTACAGGGCAAGGGAGAAGCAGCTGCAGGGCAAAGGAGAAGCAGGTTGAGGACAAAGAAAGGAAAAGCAGGTTCAGGCAAGGGAGAAGCAGGCACACAGTATGAGAAGCAGGTACAAAGCTCAAATCTCAGACTGTCCCATTGCTGGCTCTTTTGTGGAATACAATTGTGAGCAGACATGTCCCCTCTGTTTCCTTTCCCACCTGAGATCTGTCATTCAGCAGTATAGGCAGCTTTCCAGTTCAGAAAATGTCTGATGCCAATTTTGGTGTATAGAGATGCTTTCTACAAATATAAAATTGTGGAGATATAACCAGTGTGTAATTCCCTAGAAAAGTATCTTTAACTTTGTTTTCATCATATTTATTCGTAGATATATTTATTTTTTCTTACCTTTAGGGGATTC
>NW_017306586.1:123757-150089 GCF_000935625.1 Nanorana parkeri
TGAATTTATTGCACATTGTAACATCTGTGTTCTGGCAACTATTGTATAACTATTTTATTGCTATTATGTTAACAATTAGAATTAACTGAATGACATAATATCCATAGATAGTAGTAATGAGTAATGAATGATGAGGGGACCAGCTTGAAAAAATCAGGCAACTCTGGAATTTACAATATATAGATGCATATATATGTATATATAACTCTGTAATTTGCAATATACAGTATATATACCTGGGGTGACAAAAAAATGTATACACATTTTAAGAGATGTTATCTATATATTACTTTTCGAGGATGAATTGAATTACGGTAGCAATGTGTAGTATGATATTCGCTCAATAGATGGCATTAATCAAATGAATAGCGTCACCATGCCACAGGCAGGACATTCACAGAAAATGGCTGAAGCACGGTTGTTATTCGAGGACCATTTTGAAGTGGTATTTGAAATTTGAGAATGTTGTGGAAGTACAACGACAATGGAGGCGTGAGTATGCAACAGAACCTCCAACACACCTAACAATTGCACGCATTCATGTTAAGTGAAGAAACTGAAACAGCATGCACAGCGATACAAGTGGCCCGCTTTGGTCAACGTTGCTCAAGCAGTAGTTTGCCTTAAAGGAGAACTATGAGGTGAGTGAAAATCACTCATCCTCATAGTTCGAGCCGATGTGTGACAATGAAACCGACAAATGTCGGCTCAATAGATCGGGAAGTGAGCGAACACATACCGTCGCTCACTCACTTCTCGATCACCTCCCTGCAGAGAGCCGTGACTGTCAGTAACAGCTCCCTGCAGGGATTCCCCCCCTCCCCGCTCCTTCAGGGCTGATTGGAGGAACAGATGGGGGAGGGGCAGGTACAGCTGGCTCTGCCTCTAGATAGGCAGAGCCAGCTGTCAATCACGCAGCTGGGTGGATCTCGATAGCATTGTCGGGATCCGTCCCGGCTGCGGAGGTCTCAGTATACTGCGAGCTGTAGCTCGCGATATACTGAGCTTTGGGTCACAGGAGGAGGTTAGTATATGTCCTCCCGTGACTCTTAAGAGACCTATGGGGAAAAACACTTACCCCATAGTTCTCTTTTAATCAAAAGTGTCTGGACGCTGATTGTAATCACTTTGAGCACCTCTTGTAATTCAAGAAGTCAAATGTGACGTGTATTTATCTTTTTTTATCAGTATAAATTGAGTATTACAATTTTAATACAGTTTTTCCTTTCTTAAAATGTGTATAAATTTTTTGGCACCGTGTGTGTGTGTGTGTGTGTGTGTGTGTGTGTGTGTATATATATACAGTATATATATTCACACATCTGTTTTCCTAATTTACATGATTCTGTGCAGATCAGACAAATCTGCATAGAAATATTTAGGAGAATGAAATTATGAATCCACAATTCTGATTGTCCCTAGTTATACAGGTACTGCCTTTGACAGATACTTCGCAGCTTGCTTACAAAGGTAGTTTAGTTTTATGCTACTACTAATAGGAATTAGCCACTGGATAAGAGTATGGGTATGGTGCCTGGGGGGGACCCCATGACATGTTTTTTTTATGTTAACCACCCCACAACTCAGGGTACTTCCTGTTCTAAATGAACATTTTAAAAGTCCCATTTTGCTGTGTGTGCTCAGTCTTTGTGATTGCACTGTCATTGAAAAGACATATACTTTCTCTCTATGCTTCAAATGCTTTGGGGGTGTCCGTTTTCCAAAATAGCATCATCAGGAAATCAGATGCATATTGTATGGCCCTTGAAAGCTTTAAGGTGCTCCTTGGCTTTTGTCTATGAAGCTAAGCAGCAAAAAAGTCTCATACAAGTGGTATTCCAATGCACAGGAGTAGTAAAAGAATGTATTTTGGGGTGTAATTGTAAGTATGTCCATGCTGTGTGTGAGAAATAACAGTAAAATGGCAACATTGTGAAAAAAAAAAAGATCAAACTCCAATTAGATCTTCAAACAACTCACCATGCCTCTTAATTGAAACCTTTGGGCTTTCCAAAAAGGGGTGGGTTTTTTTTAAAAGGGCCTCTAGAGATGCTTTAGAAAGTCATAACATAAGGGTTCATAAAGTTCATATACATAGTTTCTAGACTGTATAACCTTCACACTGACCCACCTCAACCTAACCACTGAACCATCACATTCTCAAATAATTAATCCCCTCACAGGTACCTCCTCATGTATCATTTCCCCCTCCTCTTTTAGATTGTAAGCCCTCAGGGGCAGGGCCCTCCTTACCATCTTGTCTTGAATTGTATTGTAATTGTAATGTCTTACATTGTAAAGCGCTGTGCAAACTATTGGCGCTATATAAATACTATGTAATAATAATAATAATATACACTTTTTTGCCAAATAAATGTAGCAGAATACATTTTGATCTTAATTTGTAAAGAAAGATTTTTTTTTCTAAGTATGTTTTTAATGTATGTAACATTTGTGGTATTTTCCTTTTATATATTGAAATAAATAAATAAATAAAACCATTGGTTATTATACACCACCAAAAGAAAGCTCTATCTCAAAATATAATATAACATTGATTTGGGTGCACTATTGCATGACCAAAAAAATGCAAGTCAAACTACTACATCACTGACATCTAAAAAAAAAGGGCTTGGAAATCAAGGGGGTGTTTTTTTTTAAGTTAGTTATAGGGAAAGTACACATGTGGCTACCCCATCCAGCAAGGTTTCTTGTCCTCATGTTGCCTCATCATAAGCCTCATCCCCACATCCCTGGCACGGTGGATGTGGGTCTCTATGAGGGAGAACTTATCAGACTCTGGAATCCCTCTATAAAATAAGGGGGCCCCACAGATATCTGGCCCTGCCCCCTGCATTAATAAGTACCCTTGTTACTCATTCACCAAAAAAAGGAAATAGTAAGTAAAACACCCACACTTTAGAAAAAAGTTTTAAGTCCTAAAAAAAAAAGTTAAACAGGTAGTCCAGTGATCTAGATTGTTCACCATGAGCAAATGTCTCTGACAACACAAAACAACTATGCCAAAATGATCCTCTCTTACCGATACTCCTACCACAAATGACAGTGGTCCCACAGCGCCTAGAACCTGGGTGACACCGTTGACCGAATACAGTATAATCACAGCCATATTTAATCAATGTTGTAACTCTAGATCAACGACAGTTTTTTTACAATGTGAAACAAGCCAGAGGAAAGCAATTCATTTAGTGGAGGCATTGACACCACCATGCCTGTTCACCGAACAGGAGTTTGACCCGAATCCGAAGCTCATCCCTAACTACTAACAAATAACAAGTAAAATAATGATTATAAATAATATAAGTAAGTCTGCTTAAGATCAAGCAAAGGTTTGATCCATGTGGATTCATCAAAAGAATATATAATTGAGGCTTCCATATGCATGGAAGAAGAGTATATTGTAAAATGGAAATAGGTAATAATATTGACATGCCACAGCTTGACATAATCTCCTTATATACAGGCCTTACACTAAAAACCATTAAATGACAAAAACAATGTGTTACCACAATGCAGCTCTTTAATCCTTTAACCAAAACCACATTCCACACTGGAATGATTAGACAATTGAACAAGACGTGAAACAGTTCACATCCCTGGTAAATCAAAGACAATTCGATTTCACATGCCAAATTGCACAGAATGTTCAACATATGACCCGAGGGCGAGAACACCCAAAATATACGGTGTATCTCCTTTAGTAATACATTTCTAAAAAAAAGAAAAAAAAAAGTATTTGGGAGTGATCACATGACAGCAAGGTCTGGTCTTTACCTCTAACAATGTGTATTTTTTTCAGTTAACACCTAGTGAATGTCTGTTCTCTGAAAAGAGTAAGCATGTGAATATAGCCAATTATGGTTAGTCACATCATAATTGGGTATAGTGGTTTTTCGAATGTTTCTCCGGTGAACTATATAACCTAATTAAACACAGACATTGCCATTCTCATGCATATAATACAATGATGAAGTTACCCAGAATATGCATATATACATATGCAATGGAAAAAGTGTTACATTTTCCTGTTTCGTGTTATTCATTCACTTTTTTTTACCTTTACAAGCAAACCCTTTTATTGTTTCATTGTAACAGAATGACTAAATCTGAAAGTAGGGTTTTCCCTGATAACGTTTTAATGTGTGATGTATTCTTTTAATAATCAAAGAGTGGATTTCATTTTTTTTATTATTATTATTTTATGCAGTGGTAGAGAACATTGGTTATTTGTTTACTGTGTATATTTCTATATAATTGAATACGGTTGTGTAAAAAGAACACTGAACCCTTCTCATTGCCAGTTAAGGCCATGAATCTGCCAGTGTTTTTGGAAGCAGGGTGAGTCAATTGAGTTACCCAGAGAAAACCCATACAAACCTGCACCTAAGAAAATACTTTTAAAGAGTGGCAAGCGGCTTTTTATTTTATCAGGGTTATTACAAATGTGTAAGACAAGTCATTTTGCCAGCACTCAAAATAAAAGGGGCATAATTAAAAAAAGCCTTACAGTAGCTTAAAAGGAGAACTATGGGGTCAGGGCTTTTCCCCATAGTTCTCCTTAGGGTAACGGGAGGACACAAACTAGCGTCCTCCCGTTACCCTAAGCTCAGTATACCGTGAGCTACAGCTCGCAGTATACTGAGACGCCGGAGCGGATCCCGACATCGATATCGAGATCTGCCCAGCTGCGTGAGTGACAGCTGGCTCTGCCTATCTAGAGGCAGAGCCAGCTGTACCCGCACCCTCCCCCGTCCTTTCCGCCAGTCAGCGCTGGCGGATCGGAGCAGGGAGGGGGGAATCCAGCCCCTCCCCTGTCACGGCAGAGAGCTGTGACAGGATCGAGAGGAGAGCGAACGCCGGTATATGTTCGCTCACCTCCGGATCTACTGAGCCGACCTGTGACAGTCTCATTGTCACAGGTCGGCTAGAACTATGAGGTGAGTGAGAAGCACTCACCTCATAGTTCTGCTTTAGTAAAGTTTATTTTAAGGTTGTAGTACCTTTCTGGAGGGCTTGAATACCCCCTTGGTGAGCCTTGCTCTTAGTTTAGTCTTTTCTAGGTAGGATATTGTTGTTTGCACAGCATCTGCAAGCAGCTGGTTCTAGCAGCCTTTACTTTTGAGTCTATATACTTAGGGCTCAATTTATAACCAAATTGCAGAGCCATTCATCCTAGGAATCTTTATGAACATTCTTTTTGTGCAAACAGATACAAAAATTAACATTCTTAATGTGTCCATACACCTGCCGATTATCGTACGATAATCGCAGGAAATCCTGCGATCGTACGATAATCGGCAGGTGTATGGAAGGCGTGCAATTGTTTTTACTGTACAATCGCACGTCTTTTTTGTCTTACGAGCAGGCTCGAAAACCCGCCGAGAATTGTACGATTGTCGGCGGGTTTGTGGCCTGCTCGTAGGACAAATGCCGCACGGGCAAATGCTTGCGATGGTTGTAAGGTGTATGGCCAGCTTTAGATATATCTTCTTTTCAGGTCAAATGTATTTACTGTAATAATGCATTTTGGCTACTAGATGGAGCTGTAGAGCATAGGAAATAAGTCTAGTAGCCATAATGCAGTATTATATTTCATACATTTGACCTGAAAAGAAAATATGTTTAAGTAAGTTTTTTTTTTCAGTCTATTCACACAGAACGAATGCTCAGATAAATTTGTAGGCTGAATGGCTCTGCAAATTGGTTATAAATATACCCCTTAGTGTCAATATGTAATTTGTAAGCCCTGATAAAGAAGGTGGAGCTACAGCCAACAAAACATGTTGGCTTTGTAAAGATTTTGCCTTTGGAATGAACTTGTATCTGGACTTAAATATCGAAGTATGGTGTTTCAATTCTAGATTCACTTATCCCTATCACAACCTAAGGTGAATGTGGAAATCTATTGATGTCTGCACTGCCACCAAACATCTAGATGTTAACTATTATATAAAATGAAAAAAAAAAATATTTTTTATTTTTTAATAATTCTGGATATGTCTTGATTTGCATAGCTTAAAGACACTTTTGTGGCTGAGGGTGTCTTCCACATTTAAGAGTAATCGCATTAAAAATGGAGAGAAGAGAGTCAAAACAAAACTGGAAATGTTGCCAGTAAAAAAACTCTTAGGTTCCGCTTTGCATTACATGGAACGATTAGACAACAATTCTAATTCTTCATTTTTGAATGAAACTGCCCCATATTTGCATAAAGTGTATTTGTTATGCAGAGGTTTTCCAGGGGACTTCAGGGGATTATTTCTGATAAACAATAGAGTTCAGCAGCACAGCCTGTGTGAAAGGTAAGTATTATCTCTCATCTTTGCAAGTATGCGCTTTGCTTCATACAGTTTGATGTGGCAGGATCACTTTCAATGATGCAGCAGGGTCCTGTGGTTTTTAGTTCTACCTGAAGCTCTTTGTGTCGGTCGTGTTGTAGTGTACTAAATATGCTTCTAAAAAGCATGATACTTTCTAACAATTCATGAAAATCTAAAAAGATGTCTGAATCTAAAGGAGGAATCCAATGAAAATACCTTGATTTTCTAAACTCTATTAATGTGAAAGGAATGTTTAGCAGTGAAAGAAGATTTACTTTAATTACATATAGTATATGATTACTCATGTGATTTAAATGGTGTTTCATTCTGTTTTTTGCAGACATTTCTATGACAACCCGATTCAGCACGTTGGGAGATCAGCATTTAAGCACTTGCCTGAGCTCAGAACTCTGTGAGTTTTTAAGACAATATTAAATAAATATCCATTAACGTACCGCACAAATCTGTCAGGAATGTCTTTCTCTAGACAAGGCTCACCTCCCACATAACCAGGATGTCCATGTATAGATAACAAGTATAAAGGAAGAAAGATGGCATACTGTTGTCTGAAGAAAGGAAAGGATGGTGAATAAACAACTTCAGGCATGGAACCTGAGAAGGAAATTTTGTTATAATATATTTTATAATTTTTGTTACACAGACTGTAATCACATCTGCCTAATCCTCTGTTATAGTAGCTACAATTATGTAAGAGGCTTACCTGCAAATATTAAATGAATGGGGATAGCATACATGGTTAGGATTTTTTTTCGGGGGCGGGGGGGGGTCGTAATGGTCTCGTAAAAGAATATAACCTTCTTGTGTTTCCATATATTGTAGAGGACTCCTCCTTTTATGAGTGAGATCTTATATCTCAAACTTTAGACTTCATGAACAACAAATTTTACTGCTTATTAAACTACTCGTCTATACATTTTCCAGGCCTTTAATAAGGATCAATAAGCACTTAGAAGACAGAGTGCAAAGAAAAGGCATCCTGAATGCCTGCAAATGTTTGGAAAAGTATATTACACCCTAGAATTGTAGGTTGGGGAGAAGTGTAGAATTATAGTTGGTAGGAAGGAGCTTTGTGTGGAGGTGTAATCCCCCCAGAGGTCTAGTGTATGCCATGTCATCTGAGATTTGGGATTTGAAATATTTTTTTGTACAAATTAATTTTGTCATTGTTTGAAAATTTGGGGAATTCGGTTTTGTAAATAGCAGCAAAGCATTCTAAGCCTTTTTCAGCGTACTTACAACAATTCTAAGCTTCAATCATTTTGTTCATAAGGGTATATTTTTGTAAGAAAATCTGCCTATATAATACAGCCATTTCCATAAAACTATTTAATACAAACATTCTTTTTTTTTTGCTTGAGTTTATCTGCAATTTGTTGAAGAATCGGGACTTGAATTGATGCACCTTTTTTTGCATGTAGGGTTCTTAACGGAGCTTCTCAAATCACTGAGTTTCCTGATCTCACTGGAACCACAAGCCTGGAAAGTCTGTAAGTGCTTAGCAATTGTGTTCAATATCACTGTTACTCCACCGCTTATAAAGTAGGATTGAAATGTATTTACTTGTTTTTTTTTTTAATATAGAACTTTGACGGGAGCACAACTGGTCAGTCTTCCCAGTGTTATCTGTGATCAACTGCCCAGCCTTCAAGTGCTGTAAGTGTTACTGTGTACTATTGTATCACTGAGCTGATTCTCCAGTTCCATTTAAATTGTTTTATAGATGTCTACACAAGGGCAGATTTCGCCATTCAACAGATGTCTTTCTCATTAATTTTGCAACCAATGAGGCCAACTATGACAAATCATTAGCTTACAGCACTTTTCTTTGGCCGCAGGTACTTATCTCTGAAGGATTTGGCTTTCGACATTAAAATTCTTAACTCAAGCAATGTATCAGGAGTGATAATAAAGTGTTAGTGTGATTATACTTGTTATTAATAGCTGATATTTAAAAGGGCAGGGGTGTATATACGTATTTATTTGTTTTTAGTGCCCTGCACTGAAATGACCTGCAGCAGACCTCCTATTCCAAAATCTAGTATACTATCCTAGGATCATAGGCCCGTCTTGTGAATATAGTATGTATCTAGATCTCATATAGCATTTCTTATTTAAATATAAGAGTTTTAAAATTCCCAGTGATCAGACACCGATTTGTCTTAAAGGGGAAAAATAAAATAAATATTACCAGAGGAAACACTAGCTTTGACTTCTAAACGTAAAAGTTTCTAGTAGATAAAATATAGATATCAGCTTTTCTGGGACTCTAGGCTTCTCTAATATTCTTCCACAAGTAGGAGCTATCAACGATCCCTGCACTGAGACTGGTAAACGATACCAGAACCATTCCTTTGCTGTTCTTGGCCTGTTACAAACACAGTATCCCTTCACTCTGCTGTCCAGTGTGACTGAGCCAGCCAGTCAAACATCAATTCTAAGGAAACAGCCAGAACTACAAAAATAGCAATAGAAAGCACTTGTGCTGGTGATTTTTTCAGCCGTTTATATTTCAAGAGCTTTCAACCGGAGATGTTTTATATTAATGTTTCCATTGTGTTTGATGGTTTGTTGTATGACTATTGATAGAGGCATGCAGTGTTTGAGTTATTATTTTTCACAGAGTTTTTGGCCAACCCCCAACCCCCCTCCATATTTTGAGTAAGATAATAGAAGTAGTAGTATGAGAATTCAAAACCTGTTGTTCTGGAATGCAAGCCTTGGTCCACATGCAGCCAGGGTATTGTGCGAGTAGGACTGAAAAAAACTTTCAGCTGTTGTTATATGTATCCCCATTGGAGTGACCTCCCCTCACTTCCTGTACTAGCTCCACAATTAGGAGATTATTGCCTTCTGGGAAACGACAGTAATAATCAAACAAACATTCTCTGCTTTATCTAAAGCATAAGAAATATTGTCTGGAATTACACTTTAAACATAAGGGACAGATTGCATGTAGAATAGCAGTCTGCCCATTTGGCTATATTGGACAGTAGATGGTATAGTTTGAGACAAGAAAATAATCTTATTATTTGTATAGAAGTGGAGTGGGGGCCAGAAATCATTGCACAGTTTTGACCTTAATAATATTTCTAATACATTTTCCAGTAAGTCTAAAGCCTTCTCTTTGATTTTAGAGTAAATATCAGACATTTAGAATACAAGGTTAACTACATACTAGAATACAAGGTTACTGCTCTGTTAACTACAGATCGTGCAAGCCTGTTACCAGTTTTACCTACAGTTGGCTTGTCAAATGTAAAATTGGCTATAATCTATAACTTGCGGGCTGTATAAATTTAAAGTATACTTTCTCTCTAGCATGCATTTTTCCCTCACTCTTTCCAAAGATCTCTCGATTGTCAGCCATTACACAACTACACAAATCCCTTCTTCCATATCTGCTTTTATTCAAATATTTTGCCTAAAGCAAAGATCTAAAAATTAGTCTTAGCCACAACTCTACAGGATTATTAAAATACATGCAGAAATTCATTATTAAAGGAAAACTATTTGCTACCAATAAAAACAATAAATCATGTGAACCAGAGCAGAGCTTGCCACAAATCTGACACTTGGTTTGATCTCATTGTTGGCTTGGCAGTTCATGTTGTGAGCACAGAGTCTTATGGGAGAGGGAGAGAGTCAGATTTCAGTGCACATTATCTGTACACTTTAGGAAGGAATTTAACAGTTTTTATTTTGCTGGAATATCTGCCCTACATTGAATCCTTCACCCAGCCCAGAGCATGCAATGTTTTAGCAAAGGGAGGGAGATCTTTTTATGGAATCTGTCTGAGCTTGTTAAGTTACGGTTCAAAGGTAGTGAATGGTCCAAGGAATATTGAGTGCAGCCATGAAAGGACAAAGTTTGCTTTATCTTCCCATTAATTAGAAGAGGAAAAGACAGCAGCTCAGGAGGCAGGGCACTGAACTGCTGCTCATTTGCTGGAGGCATATTGTTTGTCTACGGCTCATTGTTTATTAAAATCATTGACTGCAACAGTGTTTTCTACATACCATAACTTTTCTGTGCACTGTGCAGTCATGCAATATTCCCATTCACCAATTAGCGTTAGCAAAACAAAGAATTACAGCTGCAGACTGCCCAGGAATCTGGGCATACCTTTACCCAGTATGTTCCCAGGCTTGTGACATGGCACTTCTGGCCATACAAAACAGATGGTGTCCATTTAACATAGCTGCAACTTCAGACCTATCTGTCACATATTCATCTATGCCAGTGGTTAGCTTTGCATTGGATTAGATTTTGTATTAAATGTTTTTCTAGTACTGGATGCACCATATTTGGCTTCCATGAATTTTCATGAAGTAATATAATATATTCTGGAAAAATCTAAATAATAAAATCAAATCTTACTACATGTTTATAATGTTTAATGAGCAGAAGCAACACCCAAAATTAAGGATTTACATAGAACGTTGACCAATGACAAGTTGATTGTCTCTTAGAAATTCTCTATGGGGGGAATTTATCAAAACTGGAGCAAACAAAAACTGGAGCAGCTGTGCATGGCAACCAATTAGCTTCTCTCTGCTTTTCTCTGCTCCAGTTTTGATAAATTCCCCTCTGTGTGTACATATACATACATTGCTTAACTGCTTGGCCGTCCGCCCGTTGTGAAAACACGGACGGAGGGCAAACTCCCATTGGCGGGTTGCCGTAAATAAACAGCTTTTTTTTCTGCTCGCGCACGGACAAAGAAAAACTGTCCACTGCAAACAGCCGTTGCCGGCTTTTTCACATACAAGCGATCAGTGGCACTATAGCCATCCGACCGCTTGTATGTGCTGCCTGTGCGCCCCCTCCTCGAGTACCGCCGTTTCGCTGCTGGCCCCCCTCCTGCACCCTCACCTTCAATCCCGGCATCTACTGCCCCATCAGTGGCCCGGGACCGGCTCGGGAGGGTGTCAGGATTGTTATCCCCCTATGTGATAGCAATAACAGTGTAAATCCCCCCCCTCCCAAATTCTTGTTTTCTACTTCCTGGTTCTTTCTGGCAAAAGTCATGTAGTCGTACCCAAGCTTTGCATGCTGGGAAGGTTACATCAACAGAGCAGTGCTGGGAAATCTCATCTGTAATCTCACAAGATCGCAGGGAAAGGCATTTTCCTCTCCTGCGATTTTATGCATGGTCAGATGTTCTAGTCACAAGTGCCAGAGTTCCAGGAAGTAAAGTGAGATGGATTAATCTGCCCTTAGTAAAAAATGGCATTGTGAGAAGAATGCAGAGGAAAAGAAAAACAAGGTATGCAGAGAATAGAAAGCCGACAATTATGTAGAAGTATCTGTTTGTAGACTGACATTACTAAACATTTCTAAAGCTGCCTTTGTTGTTATTTTGAAGATATGTGTAAAGTTCCTCTTCAATTGGTGCAGAATAAGAATTCCTGGACCCTTCATTGGCCCCAGAGTTGCTGCAGCCCCCAAATTATGTTACTTGTGTCTCATCACAACATAAACAGGACTTTATTAAATTATTCATGTATGGTGTATTCCCAAACTACACATAATTGTTACATATTATTGGAATATCCCTTTTAGTTCATGGAAATTCATGCCAAGTGTTTGATCCAAACCATATTTTCTCTGTAATGAAAGCCACATTTGTACTCTTAATACTGAATCAGAACGGTTTGGTCCCTGTATGCTATCACCTAGATAAAGTAGTCACCATTACAATCCACCTCTGCCCACAAGTGTGTCTTGGCTTGTACCCTTTGTCTACTATGCATCATCTGGAATACTATGTTCCTGCTGCATGCCCATAACTGTGTAATATATCACTTACAGGTCATCTACGCTCTTAAGTATCCTTTTCTGACATAACGTATTTCTAAAGTTAATTAGGGAAGAGTTAGAACATCGGTCAGTGTTTTATTGTTGTGTCCCTATTTAGAAAGTAATCTTCTGTATTTGCCCCGGTGACCATTGTCACTAGGACAGGCAGTTATGTAAAAGTTTTATAATTGTCACCCAAACAGGAGGTAAGGCAAAATCCTCTAATCGGGACACCTGTTCTGGTGACAACTGTCTAAGAAGATATTTCTTCAAACTTTGGAGAGATTTCTTATTATTTCAAAACTAAAAAGTTTTGCCAAACATTTGATGGTGTATGCACTATATAAGCTTAATGTATGAAATTATCTCCATATGCAATAATTGGATGGCCAAGCTTTATCATTCTGAATTATTATTTAGTTTTAACTTAAAAAATTAAACTATTATCTGAGCTTGTAGTGTGAACTTTGGGCAAGTCACTTTATTCTCTGGAACTGGGAAGAAGAAAGTGAGTACAGTATGTGCGTCTATCATTACAAAGACATTTGATAAGAATTAGACTTGCATGAGTTCGCTGGAAACTCTCAATCTGTGCACTGGTTTATTTTCTTTTAAAATGCTCCAGGGGAAAAAATTATTTATGGCAGCAGTTATTAGATCACGGTGAATATATTTGATGTTTTTCCATTTGACATGTTGGTGTATCAACACTGATTGCAATTTATTGCTTTTTTACTATTGCAAGGGCTGTAAAGCATCCACAAATATTCCACGCACATTTTTTGTTTTGAAGGGGAATATCGTGGTACTTATAGACACTTCAGGCTGTTTGGTCTGTAACTGCATTATATGTCCAATGAGCAGGATCCAAGTCTATGTTCAGAATAGGCAACAAACCTTCACGCTGAAATGTTGGGCACATTGTGTTATTACACGAGCCAACAATGTGGAGTATTTACAAGGGGAAATTATTAGATGCAGATTCTGATTATATTTATTATATTCATTATTTTACTCTGTCATTAGTGTTTGGAGTTTTGCCATCACACGTTTCATAGAAGGTTGTCTATCTCCATAAACGCTTAGGAAGATTAGTGAAAAATACAGGCAGGATAACTTTGTCACGACTTTAAAAGACTTTGTAAAGACTTTTTCTTTCCAGTGTTTGTCTACCATCCAGATGTCATGCTTTATAAACATGCCTTGTTATTCTCTAGTGTCCTTTTTTATACTATTGGATTAGGATAAGTCAAACTCTTTCAAAAAGTATTGTATTTAGCAGTGAGACATACAAGTAGCATACAAAATAGAACTTAAGCTGGCCATAGACAGGAAGATCCCATAGGAAGCTACAAGAGCAGCCTTTCATTGAAATGATCAACAAGCACCAGATGCTGAATGACTTTTCCTTCTGGCTTCTGCCATGCTTCATTTGACACATGGCTAAAGAAAGGATTCTTTCCTTTTCCTTTTCTCATGGAAAAAGTATTGATTAAATGATTGGAAGTGGAGAATTCCAGTTGTGCTGGAAAGTCTATTCAAGGTTTTTCGGATTTCAGATTAACATTGTCTCCGAAGCTATCCAGTTAACTGTAATAAAGCTCAGATTGATCACACAGTGATTATTGGCTGGTGTATGGCCAACTAAAGTAAATATGTGGTCAAGCACTTTAATTTTGACCAGTTATGATGGTTTCTAATTTCATCAGTAATGACTGATGTTGGAGAAGCTCAATAAAAAGGTCAAACCATTGGGAATAATGTAAGGTATCTCTCACTCAGAAACAAAGTCTTCCATAGCTGTGATTAATTGGGAATACTGATATTTATTTATTTATTTGCTATAGTAAATTTTCTGTGATGTAAGGTAGCATTAGAGCACTTAAGAAGAAATTCAATACTCTTTGAAGATCCCGAAGAAGCACAGAATGCTTTTCACCTAGGTCACTGGGAGTTTCCGCTGGATAGATTTCATTGGCTGCTTTTTATTTCTCTGTATTGAATTACCAACTTGAATTTCACTTTGCTTCTTTATAGATTAGCATACCAAGATGCACTTTTCATATTGTATAGCTCATTTAAATAACTGTTTTTTGCATCTTAATTATGCTATATTTTAAACATATAAAATCATATTTTAACCTAAAATGCATTGTAGTTCTGTGTAAGTACTAGTTAAATGACACTAAACATGCAGGTTTGAGCAGGACAGAAATTAAGCGCAGCAAGAGAACCTGAACTCAGGGTCCATTTACATTTGTGTTGTACGTTACACACGCTATGTCAATGGGCTGCCAATGTACCAAAAATCGGATGTGCCACAAACTTTTAGGGAACCACAATGCACTATAGTAGGTTGCCGTGTGTTGCGGTAGCACTCATTAGAGTGCCATTTAAAATAAATAGTACCACATGTAACGTGTGTTGTGGTAACATAGGTGACATAGCTGTAAAAAGAGCCTTTTAAAAAGAAAAAAAAAGTAAATGATTATTTATTTTCAGAAAAGTGATGTATTAAATATTTTAATTGTGTTCTATAATTGTAAAACTGAAAATGTGTCAGGTAAACTGGAATGCCCATTGTTATAAACTTGTGTCTATCCCTGTGTTACATACTTATTGAGAAAAGATATGTACATTTGGTCTTAGGTTTTATGATTTGATGCTACTAATATTTATATCATTTTAAAATGCAGTTTTCCGATAAATTGCCAATACTATATAATTCCTTCATGAAAGGATGTCCCTGCACCCTAGTTTGTTCAAGTTTTTGGTCTGATGGCTAGCATTGTCAATAGGTTTAGTACAGTAATTCAGTTGTATTATGGGTAGTACTCTTACCACCCCTTAATACATTAGTTTCAATTCAGAAAGCTTTAACACAAGGATAAAGATCTTTATTTTACCCATGCAACTGTTTTATATTGTCTTATTGGGCTAAAAAATAGCTGTCATTTTTTTTTAAATAAAGATGCTTATTTTTGGTGTAAGCTTTGTAAGTTTAGCCTTATATAGTTTATGTTCAATTGAAAAACATATTATCCTTATAGTTCATTGCAGGGTAGCTCACCATACCATGGCCAGTTGTTGCACAAATCTGGGGACATCAGATATATGTGAAGGATCTTATCATTTATTAAAGTCCCATGTATGATTACTTTTTGATATGTTAGTGAATAACATGAACTCAATATTACTTGGGCAACAATCTCATGTCTGCTTTTAGTTTGGGAAAGAAGTCAATTGGGCAAGATAAAAACACCTGCCCTGATCACTATTGTTGCCCCCTTATAAGCTAGCATACAGTACTCTGTGGGGCTCTGCAGGCCTAGTTCCTGATATAGTTTTTAATCATGCCCTTAACTACCTTAGTCTGTGGCTATGATTCCCTAGTCATGTCAAGTGCAGTTTGCTCAGTTAACAGTCATAATACTACAACATTTCTTGAGGCTATTGTTGTGGATAGCATCCTGCTTCTTATATTGGCCTGGGGCTTCTCCATATCCGTGTTCCGTTTCTTAGTTGAAAGGCACAGTTGCGCTTTAGATTAGAAGGTCATTGATCTGTTCCATAAATTGACAACACGTCTTGCTCATGCTTATGTTGAGACCTTCTGGCTTACTCCATTACTGGACATTTTTTTAGCTTTGCCTTCAGCTTCAGCATTAACTAGTTATGTTCTCCTCTTTGTTACTCAACACACTGTTTTTATTTCAGGGACTTGTCATATAATCATATCAAGGACTTGCCAAGCTTCTCCAGCTGTCAGAGACTTCAGAAGATGTGAGTATGTATTACATATGCAGGTGTTTTATACTTAAGCCTTCTACCCCATATCACTTCAAACATGGACATCTTTAACCTCATTCACAATACAGTGTTTGGGTTGAAGGTGATCTGATGGTGGAGAAAGGTTTGTTATGGAATTTCATGCTTCTACAATCCACTTATAAATTCTCTGTCATTTCAGAGATCTTCGTCATAATGAAATCTATGAAATCAGATCCAGCACCTTTCAGCAGCTGATTGTCTTGCGATCCCTGTGAGTGTTCTGCAAATCCCCTGTTTGTTTGATCCCATTTTACTGTGCCGTTTAAAGAACTATAATTAAGAAGTAAACACAAAGCACAATACAGTGAATCTCTCTTTATGCTGTCCAAGAGACCAATTAAATTGGTGCAGTCTGCACTTTATAAAATGAGGAGAGGAAAACTGAGCACATCATACATATACATGAAAGGTCAAAATGTTAAAGAAGAACTTTAAAAACATTAGAAGTAATTCACCTCCGTCCTCACATAAAAACAGCCCATTCACTTCACTAAACATTTAAGGAACTGGATAGTTGGATTTAAAGGGGCAGTTTGTGTCAGGTTTCTGTTACTATTCTATTACTGTCACTTTGAACAGTACTTAAAACTTTGGATTACTGTTCAAGTATAGAATGTTGTGAGCTTGGTGATAAATAATTAAAGTAATATTAAACTCTCAAACATTTTTCTATAATGAATCCAGATAAAACACATATACATTACCCAGCAAAATATTTCTTAATTATTTTGCCCAAGCAGTTACAGTCATCATATTTGTAAACACCTGGCTATATCTCTCTTAGCTCCATTTCCCTGAACTTCCTGTCCAGTACAAAATCACAATAGATAGAGCATTGTAAGTGAAATCATCAGCATTTCATATGCTAGCTAAAAAACCTTTTGACTTTAATATCCATTTAACTTTGTTATGGTAGTTTATTATTTATCTGATACATCATCAAATCACAAGCTGTCAATGGTTTATGGAAGATATGCCTATTTAATGTTACGGTACATTTCATAAAGATTTTGGAAAATGCATCCTAAATGTCACTATTAGTCATAAAAAGTAAGCAAAACAGTTACTAATCTTAATACATTGCATATTCAGCTGAATTCTTTTTTTGTGTATGCAGGGACTTGGCTTGGAACAAAATAACATACATTCACCCCACATCATTTTCCTCTTTACCCTCTCTCATCAAGCTGTAAGTACATTTGGAAAGCAGTTTGTTATTCTATCTTGTTGAATATTCACCTGTAATTTGTAAAGATTTTTGTTTTTGTTACTTTATCCATTCTAGTGAGAGTTTAAAAAGGACAATATAGATTACACTTCTGCTGATTCCCTGGGCTACCAACACTCTAACACTGCTACTCAATCAGAGTCAATGTCAGACCATCATAGGAAGAAATAGCAAATACTATATGTAGCACATAGTTCAACCTGGTCTCGCGAACCCTTACCTGTTAATTGTCTTCTTCTATTAGAAGAGCGAAATTTCCTGGTTTATGTTGGTACCAAGGACTTTTGAGGCAATCAAGCTCTCTGATAGGAATCTGTTAAGGGACTTCAGTTGTTTCTGGTTGTGTGAAAATCTTTAAAACAAGTGTGGGCTCTGGCTGTCAGGCTTGTTTGGTTTATGTGCATGTATGGTAATTGAACAGTCGGTGATTCTGTTATGCATATAGTGACTGTCCATACTGTGTAAATATACAGCGCCAGTGTAGTAGCAAAGTAAAAAACGTTCCTGACAGAGTTCACATACTTGTTTTAGAAGGTTCGTCTGTAACAAGCAGCCACTGCAGCTCAAGATCACTTAAAGGCTTCTTGATGGAAGGATTGTACACTTCAAGTTCTACAGGTACCGAAGTCCAAAGGGATTAGTGTTTGCAAGTAGCATTCCTCTCTTTTAATAGGAGGAAAGCTGGAATAACCCTGGTGGGAGCATTATTATTTAATTTGGAGAGGTGGTGTACTCTAATATTTGTCCATTATGCTTGTCCATACTAGCTATTGTGAGACAGTTTAAAGAGCAATGGTGCTATGCAAAAAGCAGTATCCCGAAGTGAACCATTTGCTGCAGTTGAATTGGTGAACAATTGTTTTGGTTGGCTGCTATGGGTTACTGTGTGTATTTCCCTTCTTGCATAAGCATGTAAACATTACTGTTAGTAAACCCATTACAATGTTATTGTATGTTGCATAAGTAAATACAAAATACAACTAGTGGCCTATAGATCACTTTTACATTTTATTGCAAATTTAGTTTTGTAGCTGCACTGCCAAATCTAAAGTGCCACTTTAGTGGAGAGATATGCTGTAACCAGCCGAAGCTCTGATTGTTACTGTTTTCTGCATTAATTGGGTTTCCCCTAAGCCTAGGGCATTGTTTACCTCTGCCTGATCCTAGAGAGTGTCCTCCAGTGAATAAAGCAAGAAGATATAATGTTATGAGATAAATATTTGGGGAGCCCTTCTAGAAGGGTCCTTGCCTCCCAAGCTTTGCTTAGAGAGGATGTCAGTTTAAGAGATCCTGCTATAGCCTCCCTTGCCTGCAGCCAAGGGAGAGTGAGAAGAGTACAGAGGTCCTTTGCCTCCCAGTCCTGCTGCTTTGGGAGGAACAAGTTCCAAAGCCAGGTCCCGAGGATTGTGAATGGGCCTATGCTAGGGCATAGGAGACAGTAAAGTAGCTGTTAAAGATGAAGTTTAACCTGATTATATTTTGCCTACCCTGGTTTTTCCTTTCCCCCTCTTCAACATGCTTATGCAACTATTAAATAAAACATTTCTGTTTTCGTTACATACCTTATTTCGGATGCAGTGAAATCATCACTAGCTTTGTGCTACCTAATGCAAAGCAGGCAGATTATGGCTGGTAGGGGGAGTTGGCATGGTGTCCTGCAACCTCTAACCCTCTTTCCCCTGGACACAGCCAATAAAACCTGCTACAGAGTAATTATTGGTCATTTGGTCTCCCCTTGTGGGTCAATGAGTGATTTGGGGTAGCAGTAAGCCATTGCACCACTAGAAAGGCTAGGGGGATATTTTCAACCCAGCAGCTCCTTGGGGGTTCGTCACTACAGCTTTGTTTAGGGTTTTTTATATCATGGTCACGTGACAATATAGCTTGCACCGCACTGTGAGAAGTAAAAAAAAACATGGAAGCCATTCTTTTATACTAACTGTATCTAATTAAAATACATAATTATGATGTTTTATTAACTATGTATTTATTAATTATATTATTATTATGCAAAAATTAAATAATTGTAGGAGGTATGGTTTCTGCTCATTGACAGTCACCCTGTGCCCTGCAAGCAGCTGAATAGTGTGTCATGTAGGGTTGCTAGAAAGAGAAAAACCCGCAATCTGGCACAGAATATCATGTAGGGCAGATAGCTGTGGAGAGGAAGCAGTGAACCCCTGCCAGTCAACATGCTGGGGCCACCCCACAAACCAATGAAAAGTGTCACATGGGGTGGCTTCCAAAGGACAAAGGAGGAAGGTAACAGCTTTCTCACAGGGGATTAGCTGAGTATGTGCACTGATTTAAAATCTCTGAGGTGGTGCATGTTCACCAGTCTTTAACTACACCACTCTACAATATGTAGTGTGGTAAACCGCAAAATACAGTATAAAAGAAAACCTTTGTGAAATGACTGACTTTTTCAGGAGGGTCATGCAAGGCTAGTTATTTGGCACTGTTTTAAAAAAAATGTGAAAGTCCATTCAGCTCAGTCAGTTTCTATAGGCAATAATTCACAAAGCAAATTGACTCCAGTCATGCTTAAAATTCACCCAAGCTCACTGTAATCATGCCATTTTTGTTTGGCTTACACAGATGTAAAAAAAAAAGTACAATATAGGTGCATGTTTCAAAAATCTGTCAGTCGTGAAGACAAAGGCAAGGTATGCCAACCACATTCGTTATCTGAGCAGCAAGAGTTGTCAGGGTAAAGAAACCTCTAGACAAGTGCCAAGAAGCTAGTAATTTCTTGGGAGCTCACATGCCACATATTATTTGGCTTAAGTAAATAAGCAAGAACAAGTTTTGTCTCAATTTTGTAATATTGTTGTGGAATCAAATCCTTCTGTGAGTTTCTTATTCAAAGCGGAAATCCATTATACTTTGTGGAGGTGGGCTCTTGCTATAATGTGCAGATATCCATTGCATGGCGCACTTAACTCCTATTAGACACTTCTCCAGCGATGACTGGTCCAGGTGCCATTCTGTCCACCATCATCTTCCCTGCTGCTTCTTGGCCATAGGGTGCCAGAAGTTGTATCATCCCCAGCACCCGACTTCATGAAATGAATAAATGAAACATGATGTATACTGCACAGTGCATCTGCCATGCAGTGTACATTAAAAATACCAAAATTAATAGGAGCATGGGACAATTTTTTTGGCAAAAAAAGACTTTCCATATCTCCTTTAGCCAAAAAAAAACCCTCTAACTTCTAGCAGTTTTTAAATTTCTGTCTTTAGTTCAGTTTAATTAACAGTATCTTTGAAATTTTTACCATAGTATATAACTCAGCTGTAGCTAGCTACCTGGCCTTATATGCTGGCAGTAAAGAAAAGTAATGTATAGAGTGCCGCTATGATACGAGGTCCTGATTTCACTTTTTTGTCCGTTCATACAAAAACCCACTGGGTGAATGAAGTAGATAAAACACTTGTATATTTAGCTTGGCCAAGAGGGACTGCCGACTGGCAGCATTCTGGTACTACCTTGGCATCACTGTTACAGACTGTGGCAAAATATTCAAACAAACGTAAAACGTGTGCATATTCCAGCTACAACCAAGCATAGTCTCCTAATAAAATAGAACATCAGAACAACACGTAGTTAGTTTTTCTTACTGAAAAGTAACTTTAGCATTTTTACAATCACTATAAATTGTTTAAATAGTTTTTACAAGAGCAGAAATTAGGATGGAAAACTAAAACATTTGTTTTGTTCCAGCTAGAGGGTTTACCTTAAATGTGGTTTTAATATCTAGGCCCATTGTTGCAATTGTTTAAGTACAGAATGAGCCTAAAAAAAATAAGGGTTATGTACTTTAATGAATGTATTCTCAATGTGCAGGATTTGTTGTAGTTTTACTGTAGCATGGTTTCTAATCTCCATTCCTTGGGGACCAACATATTATTCCTTCCATGCTTTCAAGTAGTAGCACAAGTGTGATATAAGTGTGGCTTTACTTGCTATTTCAGCTGTGTTGTTGGGAGGGAATCTGGACTGTTGATGTTCCTCGAGGGTTGACTTGGCAAACACTGTACTATAGAAATATGTGGGTGACATGGTGTCTTACTTCATCTCCCACCAGAGATCTCTCATCCAACCAGATGACGTCATTTCCCGTCACTGGGCTACATGGTTTGACTCATTTAAAACTGACAGGAAATTCTGACCTACAAGAACTGATCCCAGCAGAACATTTTCCAAAACTCAGGTAAGCACTTATCATCTATTTCTATTACCCGTAGGAAAACAAAACAGGAAATGGCCTTCAAAAATATAGAAAATAAGATTCAGACGGTAGTCTAGTAACATAAAAAGTTAGATGGGCCCTCGATAATGCTTTGGGAAGAAGACTGTAAAGAAAATTAGTTTTCTATTTTCTTTTGTAACACGCAGACTAAACATGAAAATATGTTTGTTTCAGAGTCACTACTGTGGTTTGGGCTTTGTTGGATTATTCAACTAGTGGAAAAAAAAAAAATAGAATTCTGCAAAATAAAATGATTTTTTTTCCTCCCATATCCCATGTGATTAAAAAAACATAATATTTCACTTTAAGCATAGCTATTTGCTCTTTTTTGTCTTCTCGCTTAAATAAGTAACAACCTATCTAATGAAATGTTTAACTTAGCAAATAAGTTCTGATCACATTGCCCATGATGCTCCATCAATTTCCATGTATAAATAATGTTATAATGGGAAGGCTAACAATACACGAGAGGGGAGTGCTTGTTAAAGCAGAATAATTGTTTCCTGTGTTCATTCATTGCAATTATCTGATCCCCCCCCCCATAATTCAGAATGGGAATGCAATGCTTGTGACACATCCCTTCTGTGCCTTTGTACATTTAAATAAATAATAGGACACTAAATCAGCCACTTGCTGAAAGCATGTAAAAGATAAGCCAAGAGATTTATATGAGTGTGGAGCCATAATTGCAGGAGTTCTTAAAAGAAAAGATTACATAAAATAACTGCAATTAAGAAGGGCAAATAAAAGTCACATAGTCACGGATGAATCAAAGAGGAGACAGTAAAGAATGTGTTGTCAAGACACTTTATGCCGAGTGATAGAAGGCTGAATACATTCCATGTAGTCATTCACTTCCAACTACCAGTGGCAAAGTAAGTAAATATTGTTTACAGCTCTTTAGCATTGCCAATCTGTGTAGATAACCGTTGTCTGAACTTCTACATACAGGTGACTGCGACACACCAGCTGGTTGATTTTAGCTGTGCTGTTTGTATTATTACATCATAGTACTTATAGTCACACACAAATATCTCTAGGTTATATCAATGTTGCACCTCTCCAGAATATAATGCCATTTGAGTTGCATTGGCTAATAAGTAAATTTTGCTACAAATATACACGTCAAAATCATGTAGCCAGCAAAAAATACAATTCAGAATTGAGAAAGCTGGTTGGATGACCAGTGAAACGTCTTCACGAAAAATACAGCAAGTCCAGTTGCCTTGACTTATTTTTAACAGATGTACAGCTGCAGTTTATGTTGCCAGTACATGATGGTTACTGATTATGAATTTTGTACCAATGGAGACTTGAAGAATTTCCATAGGCAGATAATTGTGATACTTATTTCATTGGAAAGAAAATAATTCCAAAATTGGGATCCTGTCCCATCTGTTTTTCTTTCTACCATAGTGTCCTAAAATGAAACGCTATGTTTACTTGTATTGTGTTTTATAGTACCACTGTCAGACAAAGGGACTTAAACTGTTTGCATAATACAACTAAGGATTCCATGTATCCTTAGATATCTTGTATTTACAGTAGAGGTGCACCGAAATAAACATTTTAAACCGAAACTGAAAATAAAATAATGTCCGACTTAAACTGAAAATCATTTTTTTATAACCTTTTTAAAAAAAATGTTTTTTTTATAAACGTTTAAAGTTTTTTAAATTTTATTTATTTTTATGATTTTTTTTTTTTTAACTTTACTGTTGAGGGCTTTGGTGAAATAGCAGGAGTCTAAACAGAACCCTGATATTTCCCTTTTAAAATAGAAAAAGAGATTGAGAGTCCATAATCTCTTTTTCTGCAGTCCCTGTTATAAATGAACAGGAATCCTCTATACTGAGTGTTCCTGTTCATTCATACGTTATGGAGATAGTATGCTTACTATATACACAATCATGAATAGGAAGTGATGTAGATCACGTCCTATTCATTCATAACTGGTACATAGTAACTCATACTATGTCCAGTTATTTACAAACACTCAGTGATCAGCTGATAATTGACTGCTTGTACCGCTCTCCATCCTGACTCACTGTCACAACAGAGAAGAGCTCTGCCTATTTTGACAGCTGACACCTCCCCCACACTGCTGGCTCGGGCTCTGTCCCCACACTGCTCTCCATCCTGATGGGTCAGAGGAGGCAGAAGGGGCGGAGGAGGACTCAGCCTCTTGTGACACACTGGCCGCTCACAACGCTCTCCTCCCCCGGACCGCTAGGCCACCTCTGACATTTTCTCAATATTACTATGAATCTCTGTTTTATTCATCTGCAGATCAAAGGGTTGAACTTCAGTCTGCAAAAAATGTCACTTTAAGCAACCTGACACATAAAAAATAAATAAATAATAGTTTTTGTTTTTTTAAATAGAACCTATTTAACCCTTTAGTTTATCGTAATCAGGCCTGTTATTTTCAGGTTGATGTTTTTTACTTTCTAAAAATAGTGAGAGAAAAAACAGCATCTCTTACAGCTGCTGCTGTTAAAAAACATGGTCTGCATGGCACAATGTTTATAAACACAGTTCAAATAGATAGTCCTGTTTTATAAATCTGCAGTTCAAGGGGATGAGCTTCATTCTACAAAAGATGTCAGTTTTTTTTATTAAAATAAAACGTGTTCCTATTTAACCCCTTAGTTTACCCTAATCAGACTTATTCTTTTCCTGCTGATGTCTTTTACTTTCTATTTGTTTGACCATTTATAGTTTGCTGATGGCCCTATACATATATGTGGCAGCATGGTGGTGGGCTTTAACAACAAGGTGCCACATTATATACATACAGCCTGTGTCTCTGTGTTATGGTGGGAGCGTGCTCACTCGACCACACCGCATAATGACCACACTGCCAGTGACAGCTCCCAGTCATCGCTTACGATTGGAAGCTGGGGGCAGGCTCCTGGTCACGTGAACAATGTGACATCCAAACACAGTGATCACATGGTCAGGTAGCCTGCTTCTGCCTGCCAACATTAAGAAACCCTTAAAGGGCTGATGGGAGCGGATGAAAGGGGTGTTGTTGCTTTTATTCACTTTGGTTTTTTTTAGTGTTGCATTAAAAAAATAGGAAAACAGCCTTTATTTCATTTTTTTATAACTTTGCAATGCTTTGTATTATAATTTAACTCATTATTTTAGTGTTATTTTATGAATTAAAAAATTAAATTGATACTTTTCTTACAATAATAATATTTATTTAAACTAGCAATTTAAACTATCACTGATTTCTAGTTTTGTTATATATTTTTCTATGAGTTTGCATAAAAAATAACAATATCACCAAAAGAAAGCCGCGTGTGTGCTAAAAACAGTATATGTATAACTTTACCTTAAGTTATTCTCAGTTATCAAATAATACCTGAGATAGCTAATAGCTAAATAAACAGAACCATAGTAGAACCTGTGTCTTATCTCTTCACATTAAAATTCTAGCTTATTCTAAACAAGCAATTTATACCTGTAGGTGCTGTGGAGAAATTAATCTGTAAATTTCAAAACAATAATATGGAAATCACAGCCGGAACTTGCCAGCCTTCTAATGTAAACAATCACCAGATGTTTCTAAATTGTTAAATACTTGACTTCAACGACTGTTGTGAACTTAAAGAATGATTTAGTTCATATTACAAATACCTAGAGGGGTCAATGAGGGCTTGTTATACAGTTCTTCCAATGCTTTTTAAGAATATTCAAAAACTTTGATATTCATAATTTGGGAACAGTTGCACTTTAGGTCAATGACATCAGAAATCAATTATCTTGTCATCTGAAAAGCGTACAACCTGGTCTAAATGTTTAAAATTCCATCAATTTAATTACTGTAAGAGAGAATCCAAAACACACTGGTAGATTGTTTTCTATCCAACATTGGCCTTATAATGTACAATTATGTTGCAAACAATTGATTGTGTGCTTTTTTCATGAAACAGCAGCCGATTCTACGTACACTGGAAAGTGCTGTTTAACAACTCTGTGTTACATAAAAATGGGAAACAAATGATTTAAACATTTGCAGAGTAATGTGTGTAATTGGTATTAACAGTTACTGCTTTGCTAAAGAGATCACGGCTGAAATCAAATAACACCCATTATGTTTGGACAATCTTAGGGTCATGGAAATGCCGTACTCCTACCAGTGCTGTGCTTTTGCAATTTGTGAAAATGCGGCTAAACAATCGAATCAATGGGGCAAAGACGACAACAGCAGCACTGATGAGTTTTTCCGAAAGGAAGCAGGCATGCTACATATACAAGGTGAGAATCAACTGTCTGTTTTACCAGCTAAAGTATAAGTGGAACCTTAACCAAGCAAGTGTCTGGTTCTCTATTGTGATGCTATTTATATTGAACAAAAATTAGGAAATATGTGGTGAAATGTTTTAAGGCATGTGCTAAATATTGTTAAAAAGAAGAATATCTTTGTATGGGTAATTTGTATTTGTATTGATGCACATAGCTGATATTAGAATATGTGTGTGTGTGTGTGTGTGTATGAGTTTGTATATGTATGTGTGTGTGTGTGTGTATATATGTGTATATTTTTATATATATATACACACACACACACAAAACAGGTGCAGTCCCTCTTGTAGACAGACCTGTTAGTAGGGTTGCACCGATACCTATATTAGTATAGTTATCGGTGCCGATACCGAGCATTTAGGCGACTACGAGTACTCGCCCAAATGCTCTTGATACTTATCCTGATACCGGAACTTTCGGTATCAGGAAGCCAGGAGGTGAGTTATTACATGCAGCCCGGCTTCCTGATTGGCCGGGGAGTTTGGAGCTAGCTTCCCGGCCAATCAGAAAGCCAGAGGGGGGGGTAAGACTCAACCCC
>NW_017306586.1:150198-179383 GCF_000935625.1 Nanorana parkeri
CCCCCCCCCCCCCGCCCCCCTCAGCTTCCTGATGGGCTGAGAAGCTGGCCCCATGCTCCCTCGTCACTTGGTGACAAGGGAGCATTGAGCCGGCTTCCTGGCCAATCAGGAAGCCTGACAGCGTGTAATAATTCACCGCCTGGCTCCATGCTTCCTCGTCACCTGATGATCCTGGCGGATAATCATTACACGCTGCGTGGCTTCCTTAATGGGACTTCCGGTATCGGTATTTGGTATCAGCGAGTACCAAAAAAAATACATCGGTACTCAATACCGAAAAAATTGTATCAGTGCATCCTTAACTGTTAGTTTTAAGAATGAAGGCTGAAGGCTGGAGCTTTGAGTGTGTGACACTTTTAAAGCTGAACTTCAGCTTGTGAGCAGGCCCTCATTTACAATGCAAGGCTGCTGGTCCTGCAATGTAGGTGATAACGTGGGGGAGAGGGGCACCAAAGGGCGCACTGAAGAGAAGTGGCTTTCGGCCATGAGGTGGAGGAGCCTGTGTGAGCGAAGGATAAGGTAATTAAAACTGCTTTTTAATGGCACCGTTAACAAAAACAAGCGCTGAAGCTCTGCAGTGCATTTGGGAAGAGGCCGGGGGTGCCTTACTACTGCAAGGGTAGTGTTACAGTTCCCAGAGTTCAGCTTTAATGCTTGATAAATTAAATAAGCAGTTGTTTTGGTGGGCCACATGATTGATTGTATTTTTAATGTCATTAAGGTTTTTATAACTACTTAATAATAATAAAAAACATTTACACTACAGATGACCGTGACTTTGAAGATTTCCTTCTGGACTTTGAAGAAGATCTGAAAGTTCTTCACACTGTACAGTGTACACCATCTCCAGGTAAATGGTGAATTTTTAACCACAGTAACACAAATAAGGTGCATATCTCTGAATCTGATGTCTATTGTCGTTAAAGAAAAGGTATTACAATTTGTAAATGAAAAATGTATAACATTTGAAAGTTTTCTGTAAGAAGAAGACTAATAAAGAATTATTTACTTTATATTTTACAGACAGTAGTTTTGTAGTTTTACCTAATACATAGTCATATGTATTTGCTTTTGCAATGTTAGAGTTTACATATTACTAACCTACTGCCCTCCTCTTTACTACAGGACCCTTCAAACCTTGTGATCACTTGTTTGGAAGCTGGCTCATCAGAATTGGCGTGTGGCTTATAGTTTTCCTAGCTTTTATCTGCAATGGTTTAGTTATTGCAACTGTCTTCAGACATCTCTCATACATTCCGTCCATAAAACTTCTGATTGGTCTTATCGCCATTATGAACACTCTAATGGGCCTGTCCAGTGGTGTCCTGGCCACAGTTGATGCTTTGACCTTTGGAAACTTTGCTCAGTATGGGGCTTGGTGGGAAAGTGGGGTAGGCTGTCATATAACTGGCTTTCTGTCTGTTTTTGCAGCTGAATCCTCCATCTTTCTTCTAACAGTGGCTGCACTTGAGAGAGGATTGTCAGTGAAATGTTCAACTATGTTTGAATCAAAATCCGCATTTATAAGTGTGAAACTGTCTATTGTCTTGTGCTTTATTCTTTCACTGGTCATTGCAGTGTCACCTCTGCTAAGTGGCAGCGCTTATGGGACATCCCCATTGTGTTTCCCTTTACTGTTTGGTGATCCCTCCTCTATGGGTTTCATGGTTGCTTTAGTCCTCCTGAACTCACTCTGCTTCCTTGTAATGACTGTTGCCTATACAAAGCTCTACTGCACTCTAGAGAAAGGTGAACTAGAAAATGTGTGGGATTGCTCAATGGTGAAGCATATAGCTCTGCTGCTCTTCACTAACTGCATCCTCTACTGCCCAGTGGCTTTCTTGTCGTTCTCCTCACTTTTAAATCTCACATTCATTAGTCCAGAAGTGATAAAGTCAATTCTCTTGCTAATTATTCCTTTACCTGCATGCTTAAACCCTCTCCTCTACATTCTCTTCAATCCTCACTTCAAGGAAGACATTGGCAGTCTAAAGAGTACAGACATGCTTTGGAGCAGATCTCGACAAACAAGTCTGGCTTCCATCAATTCTGAAGATGCCGAAAAACAGTCTTGTGATTCCACTCAAGCCCTGGTAACCTTTGCAAGTTCTAGTATATCATATGAGTTACCAGTCAGCTCCTCCTCATCATATCGAGTAACTGAAAACTGTACACTATCATCTGCAGCAAATGTGCCTTGTCACTGATGAGGCAGTCTGTCTTGCCAATACTTGTATTTGGTATGTTTCTTTATTTACAATGACCATAAATCTCCTCTTCTTTACTGTCATTGGGAGAATGTCAAATGCCTTTATTTAATAAGGCAAACCATAAAGCGCAGTAAGCCATATCAACCAAACAAACATTATGCTCCATTATATCATAGCACAGACAGTCCACTGTTCCGATTCTCAGACCCCGTCCAATTGTGAATCACTTCCCTTGAGCCATAACAAACATTGCTGTTTAAGCTGGACATTCTTTAAAGGATGAAGCTCTGGAATTGGTTATACTATTTCAAAGCGTTTTCTTCTATTCCCATCAAAAATTATCTCCTTTAATTGATCCAAAAGAGCTCTGACTGAATGCCTAGGAAATACACCGTTAGCTTCCAAGGGATTTCGTACTGGTCCTAGCGTGTCCTCCAAACACTTTAAATTAATATTTCAAAAATAAAAAACCTTTGATATGAGTCAATTTACAATAATAACCATATATGCTCCAGAACAGAAATGTATGACCCTTTTATACACAGAACATTTCTTATTATGAGATTTCATGTGCTCTTATAGCCAAAATATGATATTGGTTTATCATGAATGTTACTCAGTGACTCTATAGAGACTAGGGGCGGTATGTGATATTGTCTGAACTTCTGTTATATTTGTATCCAGTTGCAGCTATGTACACCGTATATTACTTGTAAATGTAGTCTTGTTCATGTAGACAGTAGACAGTTATTAAAGCTATTCTCCAGGCAACCAGATAAATACACAGATGAAATACTTCTAAGGGAGCTGTTTGACCTGCAAAAGGATTTGTATTTCTGTCTCCTTTTGCTACTTCTCCCTCTCCCATTGTAAGCTCTGCATTTAAGATGATTGCAAGAGACTGATACCAAATCAGATTCAGGTACTTGCATTTAAAAAAATTAATTTAATGATGTTTCAATACATAGCTGCATTCATTTGTGTTTTATACCTGCCTGGAGTTCAGCTTTGAACTTCTACATCGGCAGAAAGGACAAAAAAGTAATGTTGCAAAAGCCTTAGGTAATTTTACGGATGCTCCAATACCGGTTTTTCGGTATCGAGTACGAGTAATGATATTTATCTTGTGGGACTCGCCAATACCGATACCAGTACTTCCAGGAGCATGAAGGCAGATTCTCAACCAATCAGGAATATGGGTGGAGGGTCGCCGGGAAGCCGGCTCCATGCTGTTTGGCCGGGAAGCCGGCACCATGTACCCTCTCGGCACTGCCAGTCAGAGGAAATCTCCCGGTGACCTAATTTCCAGTATCGGGATAATATCGGAGCATTTGGGTGAGTACGAGTACTCGCCCAAATACTCGGTATCAATACCAATACTAGTATCGGTATTGGTGCATCCCTAGTTAACTTCCTGTTGGTTAAAATTCCTGCTAACGAAGGCATATGGCACCTTTACTGAGATATACTCCACACTTGGGCCTGATCTAAACATTTAGTTAGCTAATTTTCCCCATTGCATACCTTGATTTATTTATTACAGCTTTATCTGTTCCCTGATTCCATTTATTAGTTTTAGTTTTAGAGTTCACACTTACCATGCTGATGCAATTATAAACTAAGTATACTGGAAGTCTGTAGTTTTTCTTTAGTATTAGTACAGCTCTGTAACAACCCTCTTCATCTGCATGAATCAGATGGTTTCATTCTAGTTTGACTTTTTTTTTTTACCAGGCTTGCTACAAAATGTAACAGTTGTGTTCTTGTTCTCCAAAAGCCACTTTTCTGGTCTGTAGATTGCTACTCCTTAAACTCAAGGCAAAGCAAGAAATAGTGAAGCTAATTCAGTTTGTAAACTGGCTGTGAAAATATCCTCACAGTTTTATTATCACTGCTGTGCTGATTTGTGGGAGGTCAGGAATTTTGAACTAGAGATTACAAAAATAATTTCATAAAGTCATTTATTGCTTTAGTATATCCCCTTTAGACTTGAATGCGCATATTCTAATTGTGTGAGAGGGAGCTGAATCCTTTTCATTTGTTTTGGCTCACCTGGATGACCTCACAGTATGAACACAGAGATAAAAGGGTATAATACTGTATAATAAAGCCAGCTCAGTGGTTAGCTTAATCCTGTATCTATGGCAGCTCCCTCAAGTAGAGTAGCATGCCTTCCAAGCAGGATTCAATAAACAATTTTGGATTAAGTAAAGGCTCAGCAGACCATTGCACAAATGTATTACTGTGTTTATTTAGATTGATTTCAACTGGCTTCGTGTGTGCCGTAATGTTCAGTATAGGTTCCGTTTCAGTTAAACATTTAAAGTGACTCTTTATATATATAATTGAGGCTGCAGCATTGCTTTTGACCTTTTTCGCAACTGCTACTGTCCATGTATATGGAAACATCAATTGGTATTCAAGGATATCATTTATCCCACAAGAGCCTGATCTTCCGGAAGCACACAAATCTAATTTCAAGTTTCATAGAATCTGTAAAATATTTAGAAACCGGTTTCAGCAGTCCTTTCTTAATTCAGGAATTTGTACTGAAGATCAGAGCTATATAATTTGTATTGTAGCGGAGAGCCATCCGTCAATTAATGGTTAACACATGAAGCCCTAGACTTTGTCAAGACTGGCCAAGACACTTTTAGCGAAAGCCACAGATAGAAAAACAAGTTATATTGAGATACTGGGTTATGGCTATTAAGATGTAACGCAACCTTTCCAACAGCAGCTAAAGCATAACAGAGAATAGTATTTACTAAGTCAGTGCTGGCAAAGACCAATGTAATTTTACAGACTGCATTGGGAAATCGTGTTTTATTAGCTGAGATATTAGCTGAGATATGAGGCTGAGAATGACAATTTTAGCCATTAGGAAAATTATTTTCACAAATGTGAAAACTTTGCAGCATTTCCTGTGAATGATTTCTGTCATTTTAAGGAGCTTTTCAGTTTGGCGCCTGCATATGAGCTTTGAGCTTTCAATGTATTAGACCAATTTATTACTTTGCCTAAAATCTGACCATATAGTGTTTTATAAAAACTAATTCTACTCTAAGCAGTCGTACAGGGGAATCTGAAGCAGATTTGGTCATACAATTGTGAATAAACCACAAATACACTATGTGTACACTAATATACATATCCATGACTGCAGAGGTCAGTTGTCTATGGGACTTACCTGTTCCTGATGTATCTGGTGATTACTTACATATTTACTACTTTACTGTGATTAGATTGAGGCTCTATGGGTAAAAATATATATGATGGGTTAAGCTCATCTGACATTCCTCATTAGCACTGGCATATATAAGTACATATAAAAGCATCACTTAGAATTAAATACTACACTGAATGTAGCTTGCTTTGTCATTACCCAATACCCTGTACGTTCATAAATTTAAATTGACTCATCACTCATTTATCAAGCTATTGTTTTTTTCTGGCTTTTTAAAGGGAAGCACATCGACAAAGAAAATTATGAAAATGTAGCAATATACAGCAAAACACGAAGCAATATATTTATTTTCCACAGAATTATTTCACAATCTACTAAACATAGAAATAAAATTGTTCCTGTTTCTATGGCAATAAGCTCTACGTGTACATCATTTCAGTATCAAACTGGTCTAAAGAAAGTAAATGGAAATCCATTACCCAAGTGCACTCACAAAAAGCTCCTTAAATGTCTTAAGACTGTTAAGAAAACTGTTACAAACCTTTGGTATTTTGCATTTAATACATGTTCTGGCTGTATTAGTCCTTTTAAAATATACTATACAGTTCAGTTAAGTTAAATAAATATTTTGATAAAGCTGGCTATTAAATACTGTTGGTCTAATGATTAAAAGTATCTGTGGGAAGAACTTGTTTTTGTCTATGGAAATCAACCAGAGTGTTCCATATAGAGGAATATGACCAGGGGTTGTATAGAGTATGGTGGTAACCTTATCCCCGCTCCTGGGAGACCTATAGGGCCTGCTGTATCCAAATGCCCTCTGCATATACAACACTTTGAGCAAGTCTGTTCCTCAATCACATTTTAGGTACAGTCAGCAATGGGGGGAGGGGGGTTGTTAGATGTAAGGAAATCTATATTGGCTTGGGACTTTAGGTTTGGAGCGGTGTGTACAGAACTGAAGTTCAGGGGCCCTGGATCACATCTTGCACTGATTTACATTCATGTTTCCAGTGCAGTCTTTGGAGATAAAAAGGTCATCTGGTTGCATTGGACAACAACAATAGTTTTTTTTTCTTCAGAAGTTTTCAAACATAAAACTTGCAAATCAAAATAATAAAATTATGAATGTAAAAACTTATCTACCAAGGCATAAAAAAAATGGTACTGTTATCATCAATTCTTTCTTTACAACTTGACTGTTCTGTACATAGCTGAAATTTTAATTTCACCATAGCTAAATGGAACTATAAAATGGTTCCTTCTATGTGCAGCATGTCTTGTTGTAATGTAATTGTAACCCCTACATGTCCGGGCATTGACAATATTCACTCAATGCTAAAATACAATCACAGAACAAAATGCATGTTTAAAGCACATGGAAAAGATAGTGACCACAAATCTTTTACTTTTCTATACTTTTCTATAATTCTGTCCTAAATTCGAAGCAGATATTCAATTCTTTGAAATTGGGACAATCCTGTACCTGTAGTACATTGTATAAAATAACTATTTGCAAGCTATCATATAAATAGACACAAGGTTTTATTTTTATAAGCATGTTTGAAATATTGTGATTAGATGTTTATAACATTTAAATAAAATGCATAATTTTTTTATGAGATTTGTAAATATAGAGCTGTATTTATTATGTTGGTAAAAATACAATAACAAATGACAAGTTGAAACGCTTCAAAATATGTATTCTGCTCACTCGTAAGGATGTTAAGTGTATATACTGTACATACAATCCAGTGCCTGTATATAGGTGATACCTGCCTACTTTTTATTGGTGTAACAAATATATGCAATTTGTAATAAAATTTGCAATGAAATTGATGTCTGATTTTTTTTTCTGATTGCAATAAATTGTGCATGGGCTGGATGAGGGTTATGTACACATGAATACCTAATGCAGGCTTGTTCGGCAGTTGTTTTTAGTGTGTCTAAACACCAAAGACCTGTGTAGGCATTTGTATTACTGTATCAGAAATGCTCAATCCCCTTGAGAATTTGCTGCTTTATTTTTAAAATGTTGGTGCCCAAGCCTCATGTTAATTAATCAATCTTGTGCAAATTTGCAAGAAAGAATTGCCCAGTCACTCCTGACTTTAGTGTGCAAAGCCGGTGAAAGTCAGGTCCTGGATGTGTGGTTAGGAGTGCCGATTTAAAAATAGTCATCTGAACTGTTGAATGAACTGTTTAACCCCTTCATGACTGAGGCCCTTTTTTCAATTTTTGCACCCATGTTATATTCCACATTTTAGGCCTGAAAATGACGTAAAACCCCCCAACCCAGACAGGTAAGTCGCCAGGATCGCTTCTGTTGTAAAGCCGACAGTCGGCTCTACAAGTTTAAACAGACTCCCGGCGGCAAAAGTCGCCGGGAGTCTGTTTAAACAGCACCGATACTGGCAACGTACACTGTACGTCGTCAGTCACGAAGGGGTTAATGTGCCACCCACATATGCAAAGTCTGTTATGTATATCTACAGAGTCTATCTCACTTTTGCAGTCTTAAATGACATAAAACTCCCACAATACTACCAGCAGCCAATGAGCTCATGATCTTTACCTAGGTTTAAGGTTGCCTGAGGGAGCTTAGAAACAGTATTTTTTTTGGCAAGAAAGAGGTACACATTTACTCAAAGTAATAATATGAATTAGAATGGCAAGCAAAAGCTCTATTGATCTATGTGAAGGCTAAATTGTATTAATAGGCCCACTTTCAAACATAGGGAAAAGAATAAATTTCATGAGCTCCCAAAGGAACCTAACAATCCAAGCTTCAGTGCTTGTAGACCTGGTGGTTGGCCTGTTAAATTGTATAGAATTAATGTGCATTTGCCTATTTAAAATATTGTTATATTCTACAGAATATTCCATAAATACAGTATATTCTGTATGAACCAAGTACAGGGCATTTACGTGGCATTATAAAACATGCTTGTGATGTACACAATGTGCCTTTTTACTAAGCCTTTACCCAAACAGGAAAAATAATCTGCTGTAAAAACATAAATAACAATTTTCCTTGTTTTGATGTAATTTCACAAAGATGGTAATCTAGATGTTCCTGTTGTCAGTGATTCTTGCCTCAAGCACAATTTTCATTACTGGGGAATTCGAAAAGGAAACGGAAGAATGAAGCTTGTCAGAGTATATAATATTTTTCACAAGCATGTATATGGATGGGGCTGTCTCTGACCTTAGCAATGTGGAATGTAATTTTCCAAACATTAGCCATCTTGCACAATAGCAGTGTTTGCTGAAGAATAAGGTATGAAAGACTGGACCACATTTTGTGGTACTGCTAGTAACTCAGACATCAAATACATCTTTGTATTAGACCAAGTAATTACAGTTGGATCATATAAGCAGTTATATTAATGCTGTGTTGTGAAAAGTAGGTAATTGTATATTATTATTATTATTATACAGGATTTATATAGCGCCAACAGTTTGTGCAGCGCTTTACAATATAAGGAAGACATTACAATACAATTCAAGACAAGACGGTAAGGAGGGCCCTGCCCGTGAGGGCTTACAATCTAAAAGGGAGGGGCAAGTGATACATGAGGTAGCTGTGTGGGGATGACTTGTTTGAGATTGTGATGGTTCAGTGGACACTTTCACTGCTACCTTTTCTTGGAGAATTAAATAGTAGTCAAAAATGATTATTAGTCTATCTAAGCACTGTTTTCTAAGATCTCTTGGCCTGCAGGTGACAACCTGGCTAAAATACACTGTCTTGTAGCCAGGAGACCTTATAAACCTTGAAATTATTTGCTAAAAAACCATATGTGTTGCGCCAGGTTACCTAATTAGAACTGTGTTCCTGGTTATTAGGAATATTAGCCCATATTAGTTGTATATTAAATCATTTATATTAAAATTCTTTTGACACTGGTCTAATAGAAGAGTCGAAAATGACTCTCACTAGACCTGTGATTCCTAATATAAACAGACAAGGACAATGTGAAAGGATTACATGCGAAATTAAGAATTAGAGAAATATTACTCTCCACGCATTACTAGCATGTCATTATAAAAAGAATATACTGATAACCTGATCTGGCTCAGTACAATGATAGGTATAAACACCTTGGTCTGAAAGCAGGTGGACTTCTGCAGGTGACCATTCACAGATACCTGATCAAGTAATTAAGCCACATTACACAAATGGTCTCTATAAAAGTGAATGAGATATAGAAATGAACCATTTATGAGACATTTGGGCATGTTCCATGATATATTATAGGCATATTATAGTTTACTGTGTCTGTGAAACTGAGTGTACCACTGCCCCCACAAGATATGTTTCTTGTATGTAAGGATCATGTACACACTTTCCTGAGCATAGAAAGGGTTAAGATGATCCATACTCTCAGTAGGGACAATTACATCATTGTAAAGAGGTAGCACCTTGAGATCCTGAGATCCCTACCATGGAGGAAGAGAAGGTGCAGCATGGACAGCATGCCGTGGAGTTCGCCTACAATTAAAAGATCAACAATTTTTTGCTGTCTTGCCATTAAGATCCAGGTCAAAATCCAGCAATAATATATTCTGCTCCTTATTGACACCAGATTCTTTCCATAATTCAGCATGCTTTAAGATTTTCATTGATGTAATGGTTAACTACATTTATATGTGCTCTTGTGGTCAGTTCAGAAGTACTGACAGAAACATCAACACTAAAACTTAACATCACTAAAATTATAAAAATAAAGAACATTAAAACCATTTATTTTTAAGCCGTAATATCCCGCAATCTACATGTGATAACATTTATAGGTATACAGCATTTGGGTGTCTGCATAGTAGCCTAATTAAATAAGAATGAAATACTAGAGTGATTTATTTTTTTTGTACAAATAAAAAATCATTACCATCTGCTAGGTATTTGTTCACCTTTAAAGAATTTGCTTTTAGTCGAATTTCAGTTCTAAACTGACAGCTGTCCATGCCATCAAATCACAGCTGCAGATGGAACCTATTTGCTTTTGTGTATAACTGGTACAAATAAAGCACAGAATGTTTAAGTGGACCTCTGCTCTAGTAACACCCCTCATCCTCATTTAATGGCCCAAATTTGTTCATATATGTTAGAAGAGAAACTTAAATACCTACCACCTGCTATAGGAGATAGCTCCCCAAAGCCACCTCGGTTGAAAGGGCTTAGAGAACTTACATTCAGGTAGAACCAGCCATTCCTCTGTATTGATCATGAAAATACTGAGGTCTTTTGAACCTAGCACCCCTGGTGCCAAAAGTAACATCCACCCGGGTTTTATTTGCCCATGCTCCTCCCACTGTTACCACAATTTGGCTACACCCACATGCCACATTTTTACTTTTCTTAGGGTGCTAGCACGCCCATGATAGCCATTAGAAGGAGGTACCTACAAATCTGCATGAATAATATGACAATGAATATACGGTATAGCAAGCATGAAAAGTGGCATAACTATAGCCGTAGCAGATCTTGCAACTGCTATAAGCCCAAAAGCACAGGCAGCCTTGAGCTGTGTAGCTGTAGATTGAGTTAAGCAGGTTGCAATTACATTTGACAAATACATTTAGAGGAAATGAATGTATAGTTTGGGAGTTCTTCTAGTGATATTTGGCATCACTAGAAGAACTGCCTTTGAAATGGAGATTAGAAAGTAGAGGACTCCTGCAAGGCTTTACCATGGGGCCTCATCACACATAGCTATAGCCCTGCAACATTTAAGACATTTAAAAGCTTCATAAGATAAAATGCGTTATGATGTGCATTGACATTTTTAAAAAAGGGCATTACAACGTGTGTGATACACTTACATTGGTTTCAATGGAAAATGCATCAGGGAAAAAAAACGCATAGATGTGAATAGATTTTGGTAGCTATTGGAGATTCAAACCACCTAACGGTTCCTTACATCTCTCAAAGATGGTTATCACGTGACTTCTGCCCTGCAGGTGCCAGACCAGCAGCATAAATGAGGGTGAACTCCTCTTATCCCTGTTAGATATTTGACTTACTTTCCTGCATACTTCATGATGGCATACTTTGGGGTCAGTCCTTCCCCCTCTGACCCCATAGGACCACCCATAACCTAAATCACATCTGTGATCTTCTTTTGCCCTCGCTCCAGATCACTTGATTTTGCATGACTTCCATTTCTGCCTTATTTGGTAGCCACCAAGGGTCAGTCTCTTCTGGAGTGGAGGACCCTGATGTTAGATGTAAATCCTCTTTATTCATTGGCGCCCCCTTAGTGCGGGGAGTTTGTTTGGGGTCTAAATAGCCCACTTTTGTTCCCCTCAAAGGGAACAGCTTTGTCTTAATGAACTTTCTAAAGATAAAGAGTCTGATGCATCAGAAGTGCATTTGTACATTTGCCTTGTGATGGAGGTTTCTCTCAGCAAATCCTCCTCCTACTTCCACAAAGCCAGTGTCACTATTACACCCTAAGCCCCCTGCAGTGAGTGCACACAACTCCCTGGCTGGGTAAGTCGGAGCGCGGGAGGGGGGAGAGGAGGCAGCAGCAGCTGGGTACAGATATGTCGGTCGGTATCTGGATGGGGGAGTTTGTAGAGGGGTGAGAAATATCTGGATAGGGGGGTTATAGAGGGGTAATAGATACGTGGTTGGGAGGGGGACCCTATTATAATCTATTACTCTGATTAAATGATTACAGGTAGGCATGTGATCTATCAAAGTTTGAGACTACGTTAGAATGTGTGACCAGTGACGTGACACATTTTAACGTAATCTCGCCTGTTTTTCGGTGGTGGAATAGGTGAAGAATTCCAACGCTTTCATTTTTTGGTGTAACTGCATTTTATTTTGAAGGCATGTTTAAATACAATTAAATTAAAATTATTAAATCAAAACAATCTAAAATATAAAACAATCAACGTCCCCCCGTCAGCGGGCCACGGTAAAATTATCAAACGTTGACCGGTCCGCGGCGATAAAAAGGTTGGGGAGCACTGAATGAAGGTACAGTATTATGATAACAGCAGATTTTCAGAACTGTGAATTCAGATTCTAAAATATAAAATAAATTCAAAGATAGATTCTTTCTTTCTTGATACTTTAAGCTTTTCATTGCTTTTTCAGATTTGCCAGCAAAGTAAGTCATATTTTCAGTGGAAATTTGGTTGTTAAATTGGGCTTTTTATAGGCCAAAGAGCATTTCAATGTTTTGGCGCAAAGAAAGTATGTTAGTGCAGATGAAATGGGTAACTTTCCATCCTAAAACTGTCTGTCAGCTGCCAGAAGATAATGGCTTTATACAGCCCTATCAAAATTCTTGGTTCTATGCCTCAAGGCTCAATTACATATTCAGCCAATGCTTTTACACTTAAAGTTACTGTTTGTGATAAAGATGAAAGACATCTGGAATTTGCACTCAGGTGCAATAGCCAGTATCATCATGTGCTTTGTTCCGTGCTTAAGCCATATTTGTCACTTTTTTTTTTTGCCTGGTTAGAGTTACTGAAATGTAGTCACTGCTGTTAAATGGTCTACAATCACCTAATATGCCTTTAATGGTTTTCTTTTATAAAGGCTGTGGTAGCAAACTACAAAGAACCAATGCGTGCTACTTGTGCTTTGTAGCGAAGCCATATGGATGGGAAAATAGGTAGGGCTAGATTTATAGCTCAGTAGTCTATATACACAGAACTTCTATCTCCATCCACACAAAAAACAACACAATTTTTGTAATAAACGTACAGGATTTACTTTAGATTACCATTTTATGCAGTGTTAGGCTAACAAATTCTGATTCGTAGCATTTTGAAGAGTTATTACAAGAACCAAGTGAAACTAGTCAGTGAAATGTTAATGCTATTTGCTGAAGACAGCGTTCACTTTATACATGTGTGGTGGTGATGGTGGTGTACAGAACAAACCCGTAATGTCAATCAGAATCTAGACAGAAGTCTGAAGGTGGGGCTGTATAAACGTGGATATGTAGATATAAGGAGCTGGATCTTTTTCTTGTCCACAGCCCCTATTATTAAAGTCAAATTCAGTTCATGAGGCTCGATGCAGCTAAGCAGCCATCGTGAACCATGGATTCCCAGAAAGGGTGCCCTGGGAAGGATCCAAACATTAAAAGGTGTAATACAGCCACACCAATAGCTGAAGAGTCCAAGATTATGTATAATTATTTCATATTAGAGCAACATAAGCTTAAACAGCTAAAGTGTTTAAGGGTTAATGTACTCCCTTCTTCATCAAGGCTTATTAACTGTAGTTTAAAATTGTTAGACTTGGTGTGTTATGATAAGAAGGTAAATGTCAGGATTGCCGACATGCAGTAAGGACAGGGTCTGGCTACTGCACTACTCTAAACTCAGACCCCATGCTATATCAGAGCTCATGCTACATCAATAGCTTCTAAACTACTATTCTGGACAAATGTCTGCAATCCTAATCATTCTTAAGGTGCCCATACACTGTGCGATTATCGCGGGAAATCCCACGATCGTACGATAATCGCAAAGTGTATGGAAGGCGTGCGACTGTTTTTACTGTACGGTCGCACGTCTTTTGTCTTCCAAGCATGCTAGAAAACCAGCCGAGAATCGTACGATTTTCAGCATGATCGTAAGATCAATGCCGCACGCGCACACTGCCCGTTCGGCATTGCAGTCATCGGAAGCCCGCCCCTCAGGGGGGTGGGCTTGCGATGATCGCAAGTACGATCTGCCTGTCCAAGATGGGCAGATCGTACTTTTTTAAATTACTTTACAACCATAGCAAGACCTTAGTCTGGTTGTAAAGTGTATGGCCACCTTTATTGTCATATCCCACCAAGACCAACCATCGAAAACGCCTAGTTTATACGCCCTAATGAAAGGGCAGTGCCTAAACCCATTGGCTATGTTAACTATGATCTCTAATATGAACAGTCGGACTGGCAGTCTTCTTACAGCTTTAATATCTGTAGAACTGTGTCTTTCTGCTTGCTGCGTCACCAGACCGCTTCAAACTTCAAAAGGCACGTTTAAGTCTGACTGGCAGAACTGAGAAACTTCTTAGCACCGACACTTCGTTCTATTAGGCTTACTGTATAAACATGGCAAAAAGATTATAGTGGGAGTGTATGTGAATCTCTCTCCTACAGCACAAACAGGTGGAGAAAAAAAAAAGGGGGCTCCGACAAATGAGAAAGTGCCTGTGTGGAAATCCTAAGAACCAAGCATGCTGTAGTCCCTATACACATTTCAAAGCTTTTTTTTTTTTTACTAGAATGTACATCTAAAATCTGGCAGTACCCATGTAGTACCAACCAGACTACAAGCACTGCCAGCACCTAGCATTTTGGACTGACCGTTACATATGGTCTATATTGCCTGGGGTGCCCAAATGCATTTTATCATGCAAAACGCAACACTTGCTGGTAATGTCAAGTTCTGCCCATCTTAATAGTGCTTTAATGGTACAGACAGGTTTACGCTAAAGGAAACCCGTAGTGAAGGCAATATGTGGGCTACTATTGCTCACTGCTGATAAGTACTAGCCATCTGGCTGCCTCTATCTTCATATTTTTGCTTTTTCAGATTTATTGATTCAAAATACTGAACATTAAGAGAGCAGCAATAACTGCATCTATGTGCATGATAGAAGAGATCACTTACCAGAGCAGTTTGATTCCTTCCTTTGAGGTGAGAGATGACAATGATTAGTGAAGCTTATAGCTTTAGAAAACATAAGGCCAAGGAACAGCAGAGCTGGCTTAAAGGCAACAACAAATGGGTTTCTGGTTTTCAATGGTTCTTTTTTTATTGTTTAAAACCGAGAATAACCTGTAACTCCCCTTTTACAAACAGCGGTTACAGTAGGACTGCAGTGATGCCATATTAAGAATGCACCCACGGCCTGGGTCGACAGGCTTTTATATGTGTTAGAACTGATGTCCTTCCAATACAATTCAATGTGAATTCAAAAGCAGGTTAGGATGTAAAATGTAGGTAATAAGGTGAACTGCAGGTCAAATGCATACCAATTTACTTTTAATGATTTCAAAAGGGTCTCAAACTGTTCTATGCAAGAAGAATGCACCTGAAATTAGCCCGTAGTATGCTGCCATGGTGAAAGGCCTGTCAGTTCCAGCCTACTCATCTCATCAATTTGTAGATTCTTAGAAGTTAGTATTTAAACTCTGTGTGGTAAAGTTTAAATCACAAATGACGCTTTTGCATTACATTGGCTTATATAAGCAGCTCAAACAACCACGTAAACAGGGGCCCATAGTCGGTCTTGAAAGACATGCTATAGGAGTAGCCAAACTTCAGCCCTCCAGCTGTGGTGCTACTACAAATCCCATTCGGCATGCAAGACCGACAGCCGCAGGCATGACTTCCATGATGGTATCTGTAGTTTCACCACAGCTGAAGTTTGGCTACCCCTGTTATACAGTATCGCAAACATGCTTGTATAGATTGGGATGTGCTCTGGCTGTACACCACTATGCTCAACTCTAGGGCTTATCGTTTCACAAACTGAGTTCTCTTGAAACATCTCACGCAGAAGTCTAGAAGTAGGCTTGTTGCTACTCTAAAGGCCAGCCTAGCACAAGGCCCTACTGCTGGGCATAAGCATGTGTGCTCAGCTGTGTGGAAGGCATCCTTTTTCATGGACAAGAACAGGCCCTACTCAATCCTAGCTACTGTGAGTGCAAATATTATAAACTTTAATCATTTGCATTACTTTGTGTTCATCTGTTCAGTTTGAGCTTGTGTCTAGCCTACTAGTGTATTTTACATTGGACATTGTACAAAGTTTTTGTTTTTTTTTAGTTTTGGTATGACTGTTGTCTTCAGAATGACTTTCTTATTGGTGGCACTGGTAAGTTTATTTTTAGTGAAGGATAAAGCCAAAAGACATTGCCAAAGCCCCTCCTTACCATCTTGTCAACCCAATAGGCACGTTTTCAGCATCTGTAGTGCAATTAGACACAGAATAGCACAGAAATGCAGCTATTTGAATTGTGACATCAGCACTAGAACTTAAAAGTGTTTATAAACCCAAGAACAAATATTGACTATATTGCATCACTCATTTTCAGGCTTTTAACACTTTATTTTTACTTGATAATCTGCAACACCTGTTGTAAGATGACAACACTCACTCCCTGTACTGTAAATATGGAGGAGCAGCGTTGCCACCCCAGGACAGGACAGACCTAATCCCTTTCCAGAATATAGGGTGAGGTGTTCTGTAGTGCAGAGAGATTTGGGCAGGGCTGACAAGTTCAGTACAGGCAGTGACCTCAGGAAGTTATGTGCTCAATGGGTTTCTGGTGGGATCAACAAGTATTTTTTTGTACTTGAATTGTGTTTAAAGACGAAACAAAGGGAAAAGTGCAATATATTGGGAAGATGTACTGAATATTTTATCTTTCCTGAAAATACACATTAAATTAAAATTCCATCGCTTCCCTTTGGTTTGGATAAATGTGGTAAGCGTTAGAACCGCACAGACTTTAATTGCTGTCTGTATTGGTGACCATCACAGGTGTAGAGAGTGGAGGAAAATGCTAGAGAAAGGACATACTCTAAACCTTTGAGGGGGTGGAAAAAAAAAAAGGGGAAACTCTCCTAAAAAGGGACAACGGTTACAATAACTTGAGGGCCCATTCACATCTGTTCTTGCGGTGATGTTACGGCAGCATACTTGTACTATTTTTGGTGAATGACAACCTATCTCACAGTAGAGGACAAAGCACAGTGTACATACTGTGCATGGTGGTCATAGGGTGATAACACTCACTCCCTGTACTCGGTACTAGCTATGGAGGAACAGCACATCACATTCTAGTTGCTGTTACTGTAACCCAATAACCAGAACAGGAAAGCAAACCAACTAAGTAGTCAATCATGCTGGTTAAAAAGAAATGTGGTTGGGATAGTGGACAGGTTTCACAGATGTATAAACTACTGAGATTCTTTAAATATATTTTTTAGGTCAGTTTTAATCCCTTTATTGAACATTAACCAAAACGTGTTGCGTCAATGCAGTGTGAGTAAAATACAAAAAACGAACCTTTTTTTTTTTACAACAGCACAACATAGAGCACTTTTAAAAAAAGCTCCGAATTTGTAGCATTCTATAACATTCTATAGTATTCTCTAAAATGGTCAGATTTCACTCAGTCCCCCTAGAGTTGAGGTCTGACTTTTAAAGTAGACTTTCCATGCAAATGGGATTTCCACTTTCTTGCCAGCTTCACACCACCCAAACAAAATTAGTTGAAAAAAACCCAATCAATTTTAAAAATAAGTATTTAAACAAAACCTACTTTGACCCAGCTACCGAGAGAGCACAGGAGTTGTCATTGTACCTAGCAGGCACTCAAAATCTGCAACCCCTGCAATGGGCTGGGATGCATTCTCATGGGATTAAAAGCGCTCATCTAGTGAGGCACAGTGATGTCACTCACACCTCGCAGAAGCTGGGACTGAAGGACTTTTTTTTTTTTTTAAACAAAATTTTTTAAAGGTTTTCTTTTTTTGCAGTGATGGAGGTGCTGGCAGGAAAATCAGATGTTCAATCTTTTATGAAATGAATGCTTTAATTACCAAGGTGTTGTTGGCAATAAACCTTTTCCAGGAAAACCCCTTTAGCAAACTTTCTCATTATATGCGAAGAGTTTGAGTGAGTAAGAAAAAAAAAGGCAGATTGTATTTTTTATAAAGTTTAATTATTTTAAAAATATCTTTATAAACAGTTTTCATACTACACAAGGTAGTACCAAGATACAAAACATAGGTTTCCATTATATTCTGTTAAACTTTATTATAAATTAAACTTAACAAAGAAAAATTGCACATATTATTTGACCACTCTTCGGCTCTGATGCTCTGGCATTTTGCAATAGTATCTTTTGTCTTCAAGTTTAACAGTCTCTGCTTTAGAGTCCAAAACTCAGTAATGTAAAGGGGGCAATAAAAAAAAAATATGAAAAACAGAAATAGAAAAAAGGGGGGTTTCCCTCAAGTGCACTTAGCAGACTGATGGCCTTGCTTCTACTGAGGACCTGCTGCTTTTTGCCTTAGCTATATAAATTATTCTGTTCCCCAGAGACATTTTTTAAATGAGAAGAAAAAAGGTAAAGATTAAGAAGACTGAAGAGAGACTGAGTGTTCCGAAGTGGATTGTAAACAGCAGTCTCCATAGATAAACACAGGTCTCACAGGCATCAGTGAGAGAGTCAAGCAAGTTAGAAACAGCACAACAAATGGGGATTGCAAAATAAATCAAGGGTAAGAGGAGAAAAAACACAAAAACAGACAAACAATAAAACAGCAGTCACTTTAACTATACTTACGGACATGATGTTAAGAGAATCTTGTTGGGCCTAGAAGCAGGCCAGTTTGGAATTCAACTCTCCAGTTAAAGATGGGCAGTACATTTTCATTTCCCAGTTACAGAAAGCAGTGACGACTCAGTAGGTCTGACTTTCAAAGGCTAATCTGAATCAGACTTTTCAGGACCATTTTGGCAATTTAGTATAGGACTTTGGCATTAATGCAACCAGTGTTCAGTGATTCCTGCTTTCTGTTTTTAAATTTAAGAGCTCATCTAGGCTGACTCCAATCTCTTGGCACTTGGAAACTAGTTTTCTCAGGTTATCAGTTTTATCTCCTCCTGATGCTTCAAACAAGAATTGCTGCAAAAGACGGGGAAGCACAAACAGTAAGGCTGATGTACTGCACACATCTACAGACATGGTAAACACAAATAAAATAGGCATAACCCCAACAAATAGAAACAGATGAATACATTACATCTTTCCAGAGTTCAGCACACAGAGCCAACTTCTGAAGTGCTCTTTCATACAAACGATAGACCTGCAGGAACAAGGTGCATTTGAGAAAGAAAGGGAAGAGAAAAATACAAATGGGTCACCAGGAGTATAAAAAAATGGATTTTTGTACTTACCATAAAACCCTTTTCTTGGATCCATTGATGGACACACAAATTCAGATGCCGTCAGGTTATACTGTCGCCTACAGGAGAACTGGGCACTGGCATGTAGAAAAATCGCAAGCCAGCCCCCCTATAACCCTTCCCCGGCTTGACTGTTTGTGGTAAGGCAGTTCCAAGCACAAATACAGAAACACAGAGGAGTGGGACGGCCTGTGTCCCTCAATAGACTCCTAAAAATGATTTTTATTTTAAGTACAAAAATCCAGTTTTCTTTCTCATCTATTGAAAGACACAGGAATTCAGATAGGATCAGGATATCCAAATGACAGTTGAACTGAGGGGTGGGAAACACAGCAACAACCTTAAACAGGCCCAAAAGGAACAAGGGACTTGCTTGCAGCCAACAGGCAGCCTGAAGTACCAACATTCTTAACTGAACGACATGGGAGAGAAACTGTGTGAGAGACACTCACAGTATCCAGACTACCTCTCCTGATGTTGAAAGGATACCCATTTCATCACAGTGGGGGAAGGATCACATTACCAATCTGATGTCCAAAGGAGTCTGACCTAGATGGCCTAACCAGAGCAAAATCTCGCAGTGTAGAATACAACCTGTTCTAGGGGTACCAGACAGCAGCCGTGGAAAAAATGATTCTCCCGTAGGAGAAATCCTGAATAAGGAAATTCCTCTTACCAGCCATCTGATGGATAGTTACCACACCAGGGACCACCCGTTCAATAGAAACACACACAATGGACTGATCAGGAACTGGACCCCGCAACAGCAGAGAAGGGGGCTTAAGTGGATCAGGAAGCGATGGGAGAAAGGGACACTTCTGAAGGAAGAGTCTGCCGATGCATCATGGTCAGATAAGGGTTTGAAAGGTAGATATGCTATGGACCTTTCCAGCAAGGAACTACTATGATTTCCTCATAGAAAGGTCAGGGATGTTTGAGTGTTGACTCCTGTGTTTGGACTAGTGCTATTCTCTAAGACATCTAGGTGTGCATGAGCAACACTGAGGATACAGAACTACCCAGTACCATTAACATTCAGAGCAGGACTTTCCTGCCCCCCCCCCATGTCTGTGTGCAGATATGTTATGCCCGCATGTTATGTAGCTGCAACTGGACCCAAAATGTGAGGCAAAGATCCTCAGGCACTTACAAACTCAGACAGCTGGTGCTGATGAGGGTTGGATGGTGGAAGATGACCAGGTCATTGTAGGCAGGCATTAGAGAGGAGATGGCAATTAGAGATCCGCTTAGTGCTTTCATGAGCAGGAGCGAGATGATACTTAAACTGAATAGTGAGACGCGGGCAAAACTTCACCTAGTGGCACATGTTCAATGCCCAGTGTTAAAATTTAAGTAAAATTGTTTTGAAAAATTTGCCGACAGGTTTTTTTTTTATAGCAGAAGAGACTGTAAAGTTCATTTGCAAAAAAAGCTAATTGTCCGCATTTATTTTCTGTATACTCAAAATGACAGTACGCTCAGGTGTGGAAAGTGCCTTAATGCAGAACCCAGGGCCTGAAAGTCACATTGTGTCCTGCACCGTTAATCCAGCAGGGTCCATGTATGGCCTCCAAAACCAGGCTGAGGAAACGCCAATATGGATAGCTGCTAGGTAGGTTGAATTTGATGGACTGTAGCTCAACCAGCAAAGTAGTGAGGAATATTGATTGCAGTCAATTGGAGAGAAAAATATTTGAAAAAAAAAGGAAGGCTAGAAGAACATGGCTAGGGGGAAAAAATGTCCATCCTTCTAGGACACTAGGGCACGCACAATAGAGGAGGGGTTATATGGGGGCTAGCTTGCAATTTTTGTTTGCCAATGTCCAATTCTATACAGGCAGCAGTATAACCTAAAATGTATATGAACTTCTGTGTCCCTGAATGGATGAAAAAGAAACACTCAAAATTTACGCAAATTCAATCAACGCTACATATTTCCCCACCAACTGACCAATTCTCTTTAGAGAATAAAACAGGCAAATTTTTAGGAATGGGGAACAACTGTTCTCCCTTACGTCTTTACATTACATCCATGCTGTAAATATAGTTTTGCTTTAGTAAAATCACTCCATGAGTAACATGGATTTAATATATTAATAATAATGAATAAAAAGCTCCAAGCAAGTGAAACTATTTGCCTTTCCCTGCCGGTGCCAGTGATGTGATAAAATGCAGGCAGTTTAGTCATGTGATCTAAAACAAAGATGCCCAAAGGTAGTGACAGCCATAGAGCATCAGCAGTCAGGCAAAACTGAGCAAATTCCAAGACAAGTATTTTAACACATTAGTAAGTGGTGAGATATTACTGACACCGGATATGCACATGCTTGTTCCAAGTCAGTGACTTGCAAGTGAGCAAGGTAGTTGTGTTCTATTTGATATTGGGACCTCAGCAAGTACTGTATTGTACAGTTCACTGAACCCCACAGGGAGCAGTAATGGTAGCACTCATGCAGAAGTAAAATCAGGGAGGACAATATATAGTTAAAATTACCTCCTTCTGTCCTTTGAGGAAAGTTTCTGCTGCAATGGCTCTAAGGGTATCAAACAAAAGAAGTTACAATTACACTATGCTGTACAGCAAAAATTACTACCAAAGGGGGAAGAACACACGTAACTCAATTGAAACAACAAAATACTACAAAGTAACTAACAAGAAAGGTTATATATAGTAGGTAGCTTGGCAATCAGAAAATAGAATAACGGTGGTACACACAGACAACTTTGATAGAAAGCCTTTCTTTAGAACCTAAAACTAGTTTTCTGTTGACAAAACCGTATAAAAATGTATCATTACCTGCACACTACATAAAAATGCAAAACATTTGTACATTACATTTTCCAGATGGGCAGGCACAATGGGAAGTTATACGTAAACATCTTCGACTGCATTTTCACAGTTTGCATATTGTTGTCTTCCAATTCTTGCTTAAGTACCCTAGAGATGGATAATTACAACAAACACACTGACTGCACATGTGACAGTAATACAGTATCAAGCTTCTTGTACAACTTAAAAGGATAGGTGTCCATGTCAATTGATCAATCTAATTCTTTCTGCTATCCATAATTGTAAAAATCAGTACTGTAAATTAAATATGCTTTGAGATAGAGATTCCACAATCCTAGATTGATAGTAAACACAAAAGATCCAGATCATCATGGTTGTACATGTGCAGATTGACAGCACCTAAAGTTGAGACTGGGCTTTGGAAACTGCATCTAAAAGTACATTTACAGTTCTGTAATATAAATTACAGAATTGCTGTGGGGGAGGAGGGCAGAACTGGGGAAAACTCACCTAGAAGTGTCCTTACCCTTTAAAGAGAACTAGTCAGGAAAAGGCATTTAAATGGAACCTGAATCTCTACTCCAAATTTGTTAAAATAGTTTAGCCTTGCTTCTAATGAATGCGTGTTAATACTGACTTGTATTCTCTTCCTGTCAGAGCAGAAACGTCAGCTCTCTGTCTGATTTAAGACTGACCTGACTGCCTGAGCTGAGTGCTCATACCCGACACAGAGTGTAGGCTGCTGGAGAAAGCCTTTCATGTGTGTTACATGATCGATTTTGTGACCATCAGCACTGACCTCAGGCAGGTGAATGGACAGCCTTTTATTCTTTCGGCTATGTCAGGGAGAATACAAGTAAATTAAAAACAAAAATTTAAGTAATCGCAGTATTCTAACAATTTAGTAGTGGTGATTCATTATTATTGCCAATGGTAACTGCTTCTTTTTAGCTTACATTAAAGTTCCATATATTGCTTACCTAAGTATTTATCACTTAGGAACAATGGGCAAGCTACACACACCGAGACTAACAGGGCATGCGTAGATGTTTATAAACACTGTTAAGACATTCATAGTTACTTTTGTATTTACGCAATTTCCATTCATCTGAAGATAAAAAGGGGATGGGCTTCGATCTGCAGAAGAACTCCAGGAAAAACGTATTAACCTAGCAGTGCATTGCAAGGGTTAACTGTTTAGTTTTTGTCTAGGCCCTTCCTCTTGAGCGGTCTAAGGCACATGTGTCAAACTCATGGCCCAGGGGCCGATTCCGGCCCACCAGGCCATTTCCTAGACTTCTACTTTCAGATCTAGGTATTAAGTTATTACTAAAACCAGTGATAATCGAATGCAGATTAGATACATTTATATAGTCTTGCAGATACCTTTGAGGGCAACCATAATGTTGATGCAGCCCACGATTAAATTGAGTTTGACACCCCTGCTCTAAGGTATCGACGCGAGAACGCTGAGCAGCATTCCAATGCTACAGCATAGGAGAGAGGCTGGGGCAAGTACTGTGACAGCTGGCTGCCTCAGAGCATTTGGTGAGTATAACTTATTTTTTTTAACCTAGACAACGAGCACTTAACTCTTGCAGTGCGTGGGTAGCCCCACTGCAAGGGTTCATAAATAAATTCCTGGAGTTTAAAAAAATAAATAAATAATGCCACTGATGCATTGCTAAATTAAATCAGCTAGTTAATTCTTAAACATTTAAAACAATTTGCTCACCTGAGTGCAAGTCCAAGATTTGCAGGCATCATGGAGGAAAAGCGCTCCAAAATGTTAGAATGCTGTGCCTTGGGAACACAGCTCAAATAAAAATAAATCACCTGAAAGCACAAACAAATAACCCAGTAAGAATTCAATATGGTCTATAATTTTGTAGTGCAAGTCCACAACTTGTCCAACACTACTCAGCAAATCCCCACAAAGAAAGCAACTGGGGGTTGGTCTATGCTAGTCCATCCATGTTTTATGCTGCTCCAACCACCAATCCAGTGTAAATGTATGTGTATGCATATATAAAAACAGACTAGCAGCTGTGAGGCAAAACTAAACAGTTCTCATTTATGAATAATACTTGAGGGACTCTGACTCCCTTTCTATCGGCCCAGTCATGCTGCACTGAAGTCAGTGGGTTCAAGCTGAGCAGCAATCAGATGATTGTCAGCTCGAAAAAAGTGATTTGGTTGCCTGCATACACATTTTATATTAAGGTTGCATATGCCAAAGCCTTAGGATTTGTTCAAGAAATACATTTGCAAACTTGGAGGTATACTTAGGGTTTCAAGTAGAATAATCTAATGGAGTTGCCTGAAATCTTCTATATAGAAAACCTAAATGAAAGTCTTTATTGAAAACATGGGAATATCAAAAGTGGTTAATAGGAAAACTTACTGAATTATGAAACTCGTAGTTGGTCCAAAATTCAGCTGTGCTAAAAGGAGTTGGGTGCCGTGTAGGAACAGTCATTAGACATCTGTTAACTAAATCTGTAAAATGCTTACTATCTTGGAATTTATTTCTGGATTCCAACAGTTTGCTGTTCGTAAAGACAAGATAACTGAAAAGAGAAGAGCCAATAAATATTACGACAGCTGTTTGTGTGAAATATTTCCTGTGAAACCAAGCAGAGAATACTACTCACTCCATCCAAAGCTTCTGCAGCATATGATGTTGCATCATGGCCCCCAATGCAGCTTCATATGCATCGGCTGCCTCTGCTGTGCTAGCGTGAAGAGATTGCCATAGACTGCAAATAAAAATGAAGTGCATGACATAGTGGCTTTGGCTGGCAGTATAGTATTTGCAGTGCCTTATTTAACCTCATACTTTGGAGGACAAGGCAAAAATTAAAGACAAGCTTCCAACTGCACTGCAGAACTGTGCTATAGTCTTGATGATCTTAAACAGGAAGCGCTAGAAGCTGTGCCAAAAAATGAAGGCAGAAGGCAAAGGACAAGTCACTAGCACTGCAGCTGATCTATTCCCCTTTACAGACTTACCAAGCCTTATTTTGCACAGTCTCTGTACACTGCGGCGCGTCACCTTGGTATGGGCCGAATTCTGCTTCAGCATGTCAAAGCCTCCAGCAAGGAGAACAGTGAGCAGCACATTTAGTATCATCACCAAATCACCAGAGACTAGCAAGTCAGAGGCCGCAGGGCTATAGATCTCACAGTGCAGATACACAGGAGTGCCTTATCCTACTCGCATATCAGGAAGGGCTCTGCTATTTGTCAGAAGGAATTCAAGATAAAAGATGCATTTTTTTTAGGGACAACATTTCTAAAAGTTCCGTATAATATTGCAAATCTTCATTTTTTGCGTTAAAGCCTTACCAGATAAACATGCAGCTGACAGAACTGAACAGCTTACCTAATTAACCTATTGTCTCCAGTAGCAATAATTTAAGACAAGTAGAAGGGAATAAACTCACCAGAAAACAAGCCAGAGGTATGACGTTTGCAAATCTGAAGCATTAAAACATCCTTCTACTTTGCGTGCGGGTGCTTTGAAATCAATTGGTACTGAGAAATTCAGCAGATACCTGAGAAGGAAAAGCAGCAGTGAGTTACATAATTAGATAAGCATACTTTCTGTATATAAGAAAAATTCCTCTCTGTGTTTTGGAATGTATTAAACATCCATAACTAAGGATTACATGTGGTCATATGAAAGAAGCTCTCCACTTTCAGAGAGGGAAAAAGGACATAGCAGCAGCTGCCTCCAGCAGTTCTATTCAGTAAATTCTGTTCAGGACCTTTTAAGCCAAGAAGAAAGTGAATTAAAAAGCATGGTTAGCAACAGCAGTGGTGTATGGTCAACAGCAATGTTAAATGGTCAGAAAGGTGGGCAGTGAGGACACATTCACAATTCTCTGGGTACAAAAATATATGCATTTTAATAATAGATTAATTTTAAAGCTAACTGTGCCAAATTGCAGAAGGCCGATATTTTTTTTGCTTTAAACTTATTGCATGAAAAAACACCAGTTAGAACTGTACCACTACTTAAATCCCTCCATGCGCTTTAGGTTCAGCCTAAAGTGGAAAAAAGTAAATGGGCCAACTATGAGTGTGGTGGAACCAAAGTAGTGACCGTTGTTATGATGTATAAACAAAATATAACACTATCTTTTTGAGATTTTTAAGCAATATCCTATAAATCATAAATAGCAGATGAACTTATTGAAAGTAGACCGACTGCAAATGACCTTCAAAACTGCAGTTCCTCATCCTTAAAAGGAGAACTATGGGGTTAAGTCTTTTCCCCATAGGTCTCCTTAGGGTAACGGGAGGACACAAACTAGCGTCCTCCCGTCATACAAACTTCTCACCACAGCAAATGTACTCATCTCAAATTAAGTTAGCTGTACAGTGATAAAATATGCAAAAGATGCTCAAAAATGAAATTCTTAAATTAAACAATTCAGGAGAAAAGATATCAAGGTTGCCATCCTTGACCGCCTTCCAAAAAATGCTAGACACATGACTTTACTGCTGACCTTTCAGCTTCAAAATAAGTCAATAACCTACAAGTATGCAGATGACGAAATTAAGAGTAAAGTTAAAAGGTCTAAAATGCAAACTTGTTTCAGCTCAATAACTCAAACAAGGGGAATTCTCAAAGACTGGTTTTAACAAGGACCATTTCTTATATCGATGAAAATCAAGTCAATAGCCCCAGATACACATACATGGTACAGACAACTCTGTCTGAAACTGACAGAACTGGTGCAACTAATCAAAAATAAAACATCTACTAGTAGAATAGCCCTTTTGCATAATTCATTTATAATTTCTATTGTCAGGATAAATTTAATTAATATGGGGAAGAGTAAAACACTCTCCCCATTAAATAGAGCTGGCGTGGGAAACTGCAGCAATCCCATACCGGCTCTAAGACCAAGAGCTTACCGATCACATGATCACTTAAATTAGTTAACGGTCTGTCTCCGCTTTCAGAGAAAAGGAGTGACTGTCAAGGAAAGGCCCGTCTCTTCTCTTCCAGCCCTGGTTGGGGCTACAAGCTTATGAAGGGTGGGCCCAGTTGGCTATCATTCATGTGAAGAGAGGTAGCCGTCAGTTACGCAGCCGGGGTGCATCCCAACACTGTTGTGGGGATCGTGCATAACTGTGGTGGGGCTGTGCCATGTCAGCTGATAGTGGGTATAAGCCCACTATTGTCTGACTTTGGGTACCAGGAGTAGTAGTTTTAAATCCAATATTATTTTATAAAGAATATCAACAAACATGTGTTTCCATAATTTGTGCTAGAAACTAAAAAATATATCAATGCTGCAGTAATAACAGCCAAACTGTACACATTTAGCTTTCAAACTTTCAATTTGTAATGATTATATTAAGCCAATAAGTGTGGCTGAGTGATAACACTAAAGGTGCCCATACACCTTACGATAATCGTATGTGATCGACTTTTCGTACGACAATCGCAACGTGTGAATAGAGTGCTCGACCGATAGTACTGTACAATCGTACGACTTTTGACGGTCAAGCATGTTTGAAAACTTTGATCGATCGTACGATGTTCGCATGGTTGGTGGCGTTTCCGTCAGTCAAAAGTCGTACGATTAACACTGCGCATACTAAAACAATTACGGTCAATTACCGCAAGTCGTCCAGGTGTTTTTTTTTTAACAACCGCTAATTGAACCTTGCGATAAAATCGAGGCAGGATGGGGCCGTCGTACGAAAATTGCACGACAGTTCGATCATTGGACGAAAAGTTTTGTCCGATAAGCGTAAGGTGTATGGGCACCTTAACTTTGTAGGCCTTAATCAGGCTCCAGTTTCCTAATAAGAAAAGTGCTTGAACAGCTTTGTGAATCTGACTTCCAGCTGTCACTGATGGTGCTAATAAAAACGATGTCAAACTGGTTTGTGTGGTGCAAGACACAAACAAAAAAAAAATCTTAGGGGATAATGGGTTAGGAGCATGGGTAACATGCAGCTGAATAAATCCAGATTTCTGAGTAAATGCACTTGAGAATTTTCCTGAAAATATTGAGGCCAGGAAACTTGCATTTTCAGAAGAATAGGTCAAATACTGCAGTCTCTGTGTTTCTGTCCTGTTTGAACAATCTGTTTTGCTCAGTTCCAGGGACCTGTAGCTTTAAACCATGGCATCAGGTGTGTGACTGTATTTACTTCATAGCTTTGCATCTTTCCACCATGGAAATGTGGACTACCTCTGTTAGAGGAAAGGATGACCATATACAACAAGATAATAAAATATGCTGTCGGAAAGCAGTACAACTAATTTATACATTTGTATACAACTGATATAAAAACATAACTTGCCTCAGGATATCTGCTGGCCTGCATTGATCATTGATGTTTTCACAGAACGACCTAATGAATTCCTCCATTAACACTGGTATATTATCAAACCATCCCTGAAAAATGAGAAATTTCCTTGGGACCTCAAAACAGAAAATGAAAAAAAACACTTCTCTAGGGCCTCAGATAATTTGCCACTAAAAATTGCTAAACATCACAAGGAGAGAATTAAAATTTGCAATGCTGGAAAAAACTAAGTACACTATTTAGCTGGGTACATGCAGAGCACATTTTTACCAATTCTGCAGGAATCTGCCAAAATTTGATACGTGGGTGGCTCTAGCCCCTTGACAGAAGTCAATCATTAGATCAACTTTTGCCAAATGGGCATGCTGAAAGAAAAACCATCAGCTGAACTGTGCTTGTAGTTAGGAGGATGGAGGAATTGGTCATATTTTTTCATTCAGCATGCCATAATGAACGAAAAAACAAGCATGGGTACCAAGCTTTAGTTAAAATTATGCTAATGTATTATGCTAATGTAAAACTTTTTTGCTCTAGCATACATAAAAATACACAAATAGAACTGGCCGTTTGAAAGTCAGTTATTTTAGGTCTATATAGTTTACTTGGTGCAACAACATGAAAAAGATAAACTGCAGTATCTATCTATCTAGAGAATATATATCTCTATATACATATATATAGATCTAGAGAATATATATATATAT
>NW_017306586.1:179455-182088 GCF_000935625.1 Nanorana parkeri
TACACATATATACACACACACACACACGTTACATTAGTTACTGAACTGAGAATCTGTATCTGGAATATGCAGGACTATTGCAACTCTGATACAAATACTTTTCGCACAGTACAGACCTGGATAGGTAAAAAAAATACCTGTCAACCGAAAAGTGCAAAGTTTTACCTGGTGTACTAAAAATTTGCAGACATTATAAAATATTTGTGCATTTCCAGGATTATTTCTGAATGCAGTGATCCAGACTTCCATGGCATTGTCTGGATGCCCACTTTTAAGATATACAGAACATAAAGCCTCTAGGATGTCACAGTTATCACTCCAACCATCAAGCAGCTGTTTGCACATGTTCACTGCATCAGAAGGCCTAGAAACAAAAAAAACAAAAAAAAGCCAGCAATGTTAACAAGTGTACTATTAGAACGACTCTTTGCACAATAGTGTGTACAATTCTTACCTGTCGAGCATAAGATTGATTAGGATCATATTTTTATAAAGCGGTAGGCAAACTTCTGTTCTTTCCTTGGCATTTAAGTTTTCATCGGAACATGAAAATACAGCAGCTAAGGAAGTAAAAAAAAAAAAATCAAAATATCAGTGAAGATGTGGTTGCAATAATTTAACTTTTGTACTCACTGTAAGAAACCTAGGCACTTGATAGTAAGAAGCTTAGGGATAAACCACTGCTCACAGGAAAGAAAAAAAAACTGACACTAGGCAATAGAAAACTGAAGGCTAGGCTTCTAGAGGTTATTACTCCTCCACCTGATTATTTTTGGCAAGCAATCCTAAGAGAGAACTATAGCAAATGAGGGGAGGTAGCTGGGTCCTTCAATGGACTCAGAGAAAAGGATTTTATAGCAAATACAAAAAAATTTTCTCTATTGTCCAGTGAGGGACATAGATTGATAGTAAGCCACCTAGGAGAATCTAAAACCAGTCCAAACTGTGGGGCTGGTTAGCATCTTCAAGGAGAATAAATAGGTTCAAATACAAGTTTTTGTAGCACCAACAACACTCGATTTTAATGCCAAAGCGGAAGGAAAGGCCTATATGCTTAAACAATCCAGGAGCCGACAATGAAGGTAAAGAGCTCAGCTATAGATAAAGGCAGCTGTACAAGGGAGCATCCTACCAGCTGGATCGCTGCAGGACTTCCAGCTATTCTGCGTCACACACACAAAGTGTAGGGATTGGTATGGGAATGCGTTTCGAGGCCACAATGGGAAATAGGAAAGGGTACTGTTGGGTGCTTGACATTATACCCAGACCACTAGGTGGAGTCTTTTTTTTATATATTTGCATATGTATGAATGGAGACACAAAATGAATGGTCTATTTCCACACAGCAACTGGACTTTTTTCACAATTTGAATATAAAAAACAAACTTATAAAAGATATATGCAATATAAAATATAAAAAGAACAGATCAAGGTATGCTTATCCCACGGTGCTGCCAAAGTAATGGCTGCATCCCTTGTTGGGTCACCGATGGTTCATCAAGAAGCTGGACAGGTTTGTTTGCAAGAAGACACTGGCAACTTCACATTCAGCATTCCCCAATGCGAACATATGTAACTAGAACCCTTCCTAATGGAGCGACTATTCCTTTGGGTCCAGACATCATTTGCTGAGAAAATCTGCCAGTAGTCCTAGGAATATGTTCCAGGGAAATGACTGGAACATAAAGCTCCACCCAGGGGGGGATATATGCTACCTCAGACACTGCCAAAACACCCCTGATGATTGATATAAACGATGACTGTGGCACTGTCTCAATTAACCCTGACTGCATGTGTGGTCAGAAGGAAGGTCCAGTAAAATAAAAAATTTCTTGTAGCTTTTCTTGTAGGACATTGAATGGATGCTTTTAGTCTTTGCGAGACAAACAACCCTGAATAGACAGAAGATCCGCAACTATGCCTCAACCCAGAAGACTCATCTGTAGTGACGATCTTCCAATGTAAGGGAAACAAACACCTATGCTTCGAAAACGCTGGGCACAGAAGTTACCATAACAGACATCCTGGTTCGTGGGTATAACCGGATCATGAGGATGTTCATTTCATGGTTCTTGAGTGGAACTCAGAAAACAGAATTGCTTTGAAGGTGAATACTATCAATCCCAGTACTTGCATGGAACTCCACAGGGAAGATAGACATTGGATTGAATTGGCAGAACCTGGCTCTGCAACTTTGCCAACTTCTCCCAGGGCAGGAACCCTTGGCATGAAAATTATCCAGGAGAAGGCCCAAGTGGTCCAGGTGATGCAACAGAGTCAGATGATTTCTCAGGTGTTTAGGATCCATTTCAAGTCCCCCCCAATATCTGCAGCGGGATAGACTCATTCAAGTCCTGGTGTGGGTGAAGTCTATGCTTGCAAAGTTGGAGGAAGCAATGATGGTGAAGCCAGAGGCAAGAATATTCCTTTTCCGTAAATAAATAGTAGAAATCCACAAAAGTACTGTGTCAACAATACAGGGAGGAAGACTAGGGGGGAAATATAAAATTACATACACATTAATCGAATATAAACTGTGTTTGGTCGCAGAAACAAAGAGAAAGGACACACTCTTATACAGCCAGAGTGTAAAAGGAGACGGTGTTCCATTCCATGACCAGTGCAAACCCCCC
>NW_017306586.1:183043-191812 GCF_000935625.1 Nanorana parkeri
AGACCAAGTCAAACCCCCCCCCCCCAAAAAAAAACAACCAAGTACATAATCAAGTTCAGAATAAAAGGAGAGATTTTATTACCCTTTACAAAGAACCCAGTCAATTAAAACCTAAAGCCTCAGGTGAAATGGAGTGGAAAAGGGTTCTCAACACAGCACATAGCGTGCTAAGAAATCACAAGACGCAACTCTTCAGAGACAGGAGAAACTGGCACAGCTCGGGCCCAGATAACTTGGCAAGGAATCCCCAGATACACTTGTGTGATCTGAATAGCGGAGACCTAACTGGAACACAGACGGGTTGACACTGCCAAATGCAGACATGTCAGGGAGAGAACATCGGTATCCTAGCTGAACTGGAAAAACCTGTGCTCATTGGCTAGCTGGAGAGACTTCCAGGATTTCCAATATCTGGCCTGGATCTATCAGTAGCTGTTGGTAGTAGAAAATCTTCCAATTCAAGCAAAAAATATAACAGAAAGCAAGAGTCATACATTTCCCCAAAGACAAAACTAAGCAGGTTTGAGGAGGGAGGAGTTACAATGTTTAGGCAGCTGACCTTCTGTTTTCTATTAGCTAGCGTCCATTTCTTCTATAAGTGTTGGTATAACCCCAGGTTTATTACCATCGGGCTGTCCCCCTCAATGGACGACAGAGAAATTTAATTTTCACGCTTATCTTCTATGATGATGGACAGAAGAACCTGGATTTTCCTATGAGTTTAACATGAGTCCCCAAGCCTTTTTCTCCCTAAATCCCCTAGAGTAACAGGATGTTTTTTTCTGCAAAGTCTCAGTTTTGCATATTATATCTTTTAGGTTTTATAGTATAGCCCAACGTGTTATACATTACTTTTTTGGGCCAGATGGGTCTTAGTTACATGCAAATTTAGACACATTTTTATTTTCTTGGTTTTGAGTGGGAATAGTAAAAAATTAGGCAAAAGGATTTTTGACCTGTAAAATTATTTGCTTGGAGTACAGTACAGGATACAAGATCTGTCACACCATGGGTTATATGCAGCTACCTTCAGGTGACTGGACACTGGCAACAAAGTTTTAAGGAGAAGCCCCATATAACACCACCCACAACCAGCAAGCCTTTACAAAGGACAAGGAGTGAATTATATGAACAGAGAATAATGGCCTGTATTCATTACTGTACCCCAACACGATTTTGCCGGCAAAAAAAAAAATCCTATTTTGTTAATCGTATAGTCCGGGGCACTGGATCTCAGTCACAGATCATGGGATGTCCAAAAGTAGTATAGTTAGGGTTGGACAATGACCCTGAGGTGATTGGAGCAACAGCACCAAATCATGGAGGGTCTGGATCAGGTCTCCACTTATCAGTGGCAGCTTTGCAGCAGCAAATCACTTCCAACAGTGATCTATTGCTGGCTACACTCAATCAGCAATAGATCACTATAGCAGGGATCTATCTCTGCAGGGAGTAACACATGTCCCAAGTAATTCAAGAGTGCCATGACATCACTCCACTCCTAATGTAAAAAGAAAGCAGAAGCACTGAGTTTACTTGTGTCTTGAGTTTATTTGCTTCTAAAGTGCACTTCTATGCTGCAAGCCATAGAAGCTCAGGAGCTGAAAGTTTTCAGCTCCTGAGCTTGGTGCTGGACCTTGGCTTTTAGAGACAGCCTGTGGTTTGCAACGCTCGTGCTGACAGGGGGCACGTTTCAAAACTGACGAACAGCTGCAATTCTAGCACACATGGTAAAAACAGCTTTGTATTAAAGTAATATGTACCCTGCAAACATTTAAAACAGGTAATCTATACATCTTTGTTATATTGCAGAGATATTATTTCCAATTGAAAATCCAATTGATTTAATTATTTTTTAACAGTCTGGAATATTTCAGTTTACAAGTATAATAATTTTTTTTAAATGTAGCGCATGCATAATGTAGTGGACAACAAAGGCATTGCTCAGTTTCTGAAGGAATTTCTTGCCATCTGCACATTTTATTTCTTTTATTTCTTAGCAGCTTCTGCTTTAATGCAGCTACTGAAAATCCTTTCATAAATATATAAAACGATATAAAATCACAGGACTGTAATGCAATACTTGGGCTGTGTGGATATACTTCACGGGTATAATCCACACAGTATATAGGCCAATTTGAGCAACCAGGGGCCTTTTTTTTTTTAGAATATACATTGCGTAGAACATTTGCCACCCAAAGCACATCCATTTTCTCAATCCACCGTCTTTCCACTTTTGCTTTCAGATCTTATTTGTCTTCTACACCATAGGACACCTTTCTCAGATCACCTGTCTTCAGCAATAGATAGGACATGTCGTATCCTTATGTGTGTGTATGGGGCATGGACTACATCCCTATACGTCAGTTATGGACGTAGGCAGAGACCCTGTATTATGAAAGCTAGACTAAAGGCTTGCGTTATAACACTGACAAAAAAGTAGTTAACTATAAAGGGAGCTCTATAAAGGCAAGTGCTACTGTGACAAACATCTTCAATAATGCCGCTACTGATATTTAATACCTCTGCAAATGTTTATTAACACCTTTTTAGTTTATTTTATATTGCCTAAAAACATGACTAAAGCCATTATGTAAAACGAACAAATAAAATTTACAAGACAAGCTACTACTCTCAACCTTTAGCAATGCCCTTACTGTGCAGTACAAGAATTGTTACAGCTAAAAAGCAAGGAGAAAAAAAAAAAATGCATGCAAAATATCAACTCTGACACACCTTCAAATAGAGCAAGCAGCATGGTAGGAGCAGTCTTTACACTTTTGGAATTCAGCCCGTGCATTATAAATGGCTCCTTGTTAACTATCCTGGAAGGGTTTGCATTTGTTGGGTCATAGAAATTGGCAGGCAGAGTATTGTACTCCATGAGGTGAATGTAAGAAAGCCATGCTAAGCAGCGATCCTGGGGAGTAAGGTGATCTGCTACACTCTTCTCACTAGGAGACTTTAAAGCATTCTGTGAAGCATATTAAAAAAATATAATTAAATTGAATCCAGTTAGATATTGAAAAACAAGACACATAAGGAAAAAAAAAAAATAAATCATGGAAAATAAACCTTAACCACCACCAACAATGCTGAACTCCAGGTTGTTAAAGTCATTTAGCACAAGTACCTAATTTTGACTTATTAGCCTCTTGAGAGAGGGGCAGGATTACAAGCCAAATCAAATGTAATTTATGCAAATGTTCTGAGAAGGAATGTTGATAGGAGGACAGAGCAGATTAATCTGCCCAACTTAGCTCTCCCATTCTTCTTTTTAGAGTCTTTAGTCGAGCAGCACGGGCCCTTGGAAGGAAAATGGATGTAAAAAAGGGGGCGGGCGGGTGCGGGGTACAGCTGGCTGCCTCTAGATAGGCAGAGCCAGCTGTCAGTCACACAGCTGGGCGTATCCCGGCACAATTGTCGGGATCCGCTTCAGCTGCGGCGTCTCAGTATACCGCGAGCAGCAGTCGCGGTATACTGCGGCGTCTCAGTATACTGCGAGCTACAGCTCGCGGTATACTGAGCCCAGGATGACAAGACGACGCTAGTTTGTGTCCTCCCGTTACCCGGAGAACTATGGGGAAGACTTAACCCCATAGTTCTCCTTTAAATAATTAACTCTGCCCTAATGAGTTCTCCAAACTCGAGCAGGACTCAGACTGCATTGGCTTTCTGACTAGTCTAGGTCCTCATTCAAACCCTTAAGGCTCCATTCACACAAGTGTCCTGGATCACTTGTCGTAAATTCCTCAGGCCACAGCTGTTTGCAGGCCATTCACATGTAATGATACATGTTGTACCTGCAGACAACTGCACCTGGATACAGACTGGGTCAAGATGCGATCGTCCTAAGGCAATTACAGTTTGTGAGATTACATGCAAACAGCTATGGGGGTGTGGTGCGAACCTCCTGCTCGAAGCTGATCAAATAAGTTTCATGGAGAAATTTGAAATCTGAGCACCATTTGAAAGTGTGAATGGGGCCTAAACTGACTGAGGGCCAAGAAAAAAAAAAAAGTGCCGCAGCTACAGGATTTATGACTTTTTTTTTTCCACTCGTTAAGAGGGCACAGAAACCTTTCAATGAGAAATACATTTCTTTGAATGCAAAGCCAAAATAAGTCTGCTTTACTGAATATGACATCACCTCTAAAGGAGAAAATGTTTTGTCTGACGTTCAGAGAATGCTGCTCTGACTGCATACAATACCTGTGGCTTACCAAAGCCCCCTCTTCTCAACAAAAGGACAGTAAGGAACACTGTCAAAATCAGATAAAAAAATAGGATTTTTGACTAGTAAACTCTATTTCTTGTCGTACATTTCAGGACACAGGAGAAAAATCTATTTACATTGGGTTATAATGCTGCCCTCTGCAGATTGGACACTGGCTGTAAAGGACAGTGCAGCTCAATCCCTACTTGGAATTGGCAATAGTAGTGTATCTTAAACAAAAAGGAGGGACTTGTGCCTTGTAATGTAGACCAAGAAAAGGATTTTACGGAAAGCCAATAATCCTGTTTTTATAATCGTACATTACAAGACACAGGGGAAGTATTCAGGGACATTCAAAAACAGTCCAACATAAACTGGGCAACACAGCAAACAAAAAATGGCAACAGGCCCAAATAACCAACATGCTAACAAAGGGCTTGACTGAGCTCATAGAACTGCAAGAAGCACGGTATAACCATAAGTGCAAACCTGTGAAAAATAGAAAAGCGATGCCAAAAAGCCCATGAAGCACCATCCGATCCAAACTCCGAAACCTGCCTCACAGGTAGGTGAAAAAGAACCACCAAGGCTATAATTTGCAACTTCACTGCACTGAAGGCTAAATGCTAATCTAGACCAGGAGGAAAGACCAGATTTATACCACTAAGCCCTTCCTGTGATGGAAATTTCCAGCCTTGTACCAAGAGGCATAAACCTTCCAGGTGCAATGTTAAAAGGCAGTGACAGAGAAGTAGCATGGTAAACTAGTCCCTGGGACAAAAGGTCTGGACAATGTGGGAAGGCCGGCAAAAAGACCCCAAGGAGGCTGATAAGATCTGAGTACCATGCCCTCCTAAGTTACTTTGGTGCAAGGATAATCACCAGGATGCCATCAATCTCAATCCTGTGGATCAAGCGAGGAAGGAGTTTCAGAGGAGGGAAGGCGTAGACCAGGCTGAATTGATCCAATTGAATCACAAAAGCATCCGCTGTGACAGCAAGAGGTTCTCTGGACCTGGAGAAAGGCTTACTCAGTATGTTGTTGAACCAGGAAGCCAGGAAGTCCATGTCCTGCATTGCCCATCTGTAACAGAGGTCTTGGAACACCTCTGGGTAAAGAGACCGCTCTCTTGCATCCAGATGTTGATTAAAAGAAAGTCTGATTGCCAATTTTCCACACCTGGAATGTGCACGATGGAAAGGGCTAGAACATGTACAGTGCCTTGAGAAAGTAATAGTTGGACTGGTACAAACCCCCCTAAAAATCCAGTTTAATTCCAGGTTGTAACAAGAAAAACAGCAAATGGGGTGAATACTTTTTGTAAACCACTGTAGTTGTGCCCAAGCCAGAATGAGACCCGCTTCTCTTTGAGCTGCAAGATTTCTGGTTTCTCTTTGGTGGTTAACGTAAGCCACTGCCATGGCATTTGCCATGGATCACACAATCCAGAAACTACAAAAAATTAGCCACAGTGGCTCTGTAGTAACTAAATAATCTCCCTAAAAGAAAAAAAAAGGGTATTTTTATAAAAAGAGAAAGCAAGACAAAATTCATCCTCCAAGGATACTACCAAAAATCTGAGGCATGCTGGGAGTGGGAAGTGTTATCCTGGGCTGTACTTACAGCTCTTTTTGCAACTATAATCTCCTGAAGGTAGCAGCATAATCCAATGTACCTGAATACTTCTCATGTGTCCTGTAATGCATGATTAAGAAAAGTCACTTTAAACAGCACCTTGCTTTCCAAGACTACAAAGGATTACTTTTCAAAAAAACAAAAAACATTATGTGCAGTACCTGTAAAATGGCATGGGCATTTTGGAGTCTTCCTGTGAACAAGTTTAGATGCACACGGTACAGCAAAATTTCTAAACACTGCAGTGAAAGCAGTTCAGATCTCTGATCTTCCTGTATCCGCTGCATGAGATACTGTAATGCACGGCTGCACACCTGATCCTTGCCATCAAAGGAATTCTCTAAAGTCAGAAACTGGGTGAGAAAAATAACTATCAGTATATATACATAAACAAATGATACAGACAGGATTTCCAAGACGTTTTTTCTATGCGTACACACAAATCTTATACCAAAAAGAAAGTGTGAAAGGGTATAAAAGCCAACTTAAAAATAAATAAATAAGGCCTGTGTATAATGGGGTCTATTTTTTCTTGTTAAATGTGTGAACAGACTGAGCTTTTTTTTTTTCTGTTAGTAGCAAAGTGCTTAATGCTATATCATTCAGTTCCAGAAAAGATTGGCAAAGCAGCTGCTTAACATAGTGTGCGCCAAAACAAGCGTTACCATTTATTAGATCGAAAGCAAACTCCTTTGTCTTTAATTCAATAAAATTTTAGTAAGCTTGCTGGTTTGTTCCTATGCCATCAGACTTAAAGCCCATTTCCACCGTTGCAGAGGTATTTTTAAAAAATCTATGCCAGCAATGTACCCCAAGTGTACCTGAAACAGGCATATTATTATTATTATTATTATTACATAGTATTTATATAGCGCCAACAGTTTGCGCAGCGCTTTACAATATAAGGAAGACATTACAGTTACAATACAATTCAAGACAAGATGGTAAGGAGGGCCCTGCCCCTGAGGGCTTACAATCTAAAAGAGGAGGGGGAAATGATACATGCTATGATATATGCAGCTGCTGTGTATGAGGACAAACATACTTTGCTAGCTTTCCTCTTCATCTTATGTCAAAATGTCTGCCTGTGTTTTGCAAGCACTCTCACCTCTCCCATTCATTAGTATTCAGGATGGCACCCCCCTTCCCCCAGACAGTGTATTGTGTGCAAAGCCAGAGCTGCTGTTTGCTAATCATGTTACAATGAAGCCAAATAGCCATCCGACCTTGGTGTTTGTCCGATTTTGCTGTGGAGAAACCTTTGAATTTTTAGGCTAAAGCCTAATAAAAGGTTCATTAAAAAAAAACAGGAAAGCCTAAAATGTGAGCCATGAAAATGTGCACATGTGTACATCACTTCACTCCTTCATTACCACAATAAATGCAAATCACTTACAAAAAGGTGGAAATGGACTTGAACCACTTAAATAAAATCGTCCTTGGGTGCGCCACAGAGGCATCACTTGGGCAGAAATTTTAGCACTGGCCGTCAGGACTCAGTGTGGCTCCACAAAGTAAACACAAATCAACTAAACAGAATGAAAGCACGTACACTCCACCAAATCTGAAAGGAAGGGGCATATTCCACAGCCATCTCACACATTTCCTGAATTTCTTCTGCAATCCCCCTTTTAGAAAACAATTTAAGATAGTGGTCCCAGATTTCTTGATTGTCTCGGTTATGTTCTAATGCTCTCGATAACACATTCAGAGATGAATCCAAACGTTCAGAAGAAGTCCTGAAGAAAATAAAAAATAAAAAAAGTGTATTAAAAGTGTAGGTTCAATCTTAAATTTACAAAATGTTATAAACTCACTAGTTAACTTTTAGATATAGCAGGAATGTTCTAAGTCTTGGTGTGTTAGTGTGCGCTAATGTTTAGTGGTTTTCTTTTTTTTTATAGGAAATACTGCTTTTATGAGCTTTTGCACAATTCTAGAGAAATAAACAACAGCACCAACTTTGTATTCTACAGTTCCTGTTAATTAATGGTTTGGGGAGTGTTTTACAAACTTTTAAAGCTGCAAGTAAAAAATAAACAAACAAAAAAAGTGAAAAAAAAAAAATGCAAACAATGGTCTGGCCACCTGGGGTTAAAAGTGGAGAGCTAGGCCTGGCAGTGAAAGAGCAAGTCTGACCTGAATCTTTGAACCTGCTTTAAACCCTATCACCCAATCAGAAAGCTAACCTGCTATGGACTAACATACCCTGTTCCCCGAAAATAAGACCTACCCCGAAAATAAGACCTAGTACTATTTTTGGGAATTGCTAAAATATAAGACCTACCTCCAAAAATAAGACCTAGTTGTGACCATTCGCAGGGTCGGTGGTGGCATAAGGGGGAACTTGGAAGAGCCGCGGGACAGAATCGGTGGTGCCAATGAAGCCAGCGCTAGAGGAAGCGAGGCGGCAGCGGAGGGAGCAGAGCCGCATAAGCTGATGCCTCCTCTATGGCGCCGGCTCCTGTCACAGGCGGAGTGATACCAAATGCACTCCGCCTGTGAGGAATCGATAGTGAAAGTGCGCTTCGCTCATTCTGGCCAGCGATTGGTTAGCAAGTTGCTCTTGGAAAGGTACGGCACCCCTGATTGCCCTGATCACCATATTTTTGTACATGAATACATGTAGACTGCTGTACATGAATAAGTGTGGATTGTTGTACACTAGAAACAAAAAAAATAAGACCTAGTGTGATTTTTTGAGCCCAAAAAAATATAAGACAGTGTCTTATTTTCGGGGAAACGCGGTATTTCTAAGTTAACACTGCAAAAGTATAGGTTTCTACAAGTACTTGCATTAACCTTTAAAACATATTTCCACTTTTGCAGCCAAATAGGGATAACAACTATTTTATATGTGCTACATGTTCTCATTCACATAGCAATTTTTTAAAATAGTTTTTATAAATTATACTGT
>NW_017306586.1:191873-207018 GCF_000935625.1 Nanorana parkeri
GTCTTTTATTGACTTTTTGGGGTACTGCAGTTTTTCGCCGTTTCACGGTCGCACGCAATCTGTAAACTGGGCATGTTGGGTATCGTTTTACTCATTGTAACCTCATCTTTTATATTTCATTAAAAAAATGGGTAATTTGTTGTGTTTTGGGGCATTTAATTAAATTTGTCACTAAATTTTGGGGTTTAATAAGGAGTTGCGCTAATATTGCGCAACATAAAAATTTTCAACTACCACCATTTTATTCTATAGGGTCTTGGCATTCAGAAAATATATAATGTTGGGGGGTTGTACGTCATTTTCAGGCCTAAAATGTAGAATATAACATGGGTGCAAAAAATGAAAAAAGGGCCTCAGTCATGAAGGGGTTAATTAACCCTGTCTGTACTGTGCAGATAAATCTCGTCAGTTTCAAACTAATGTTGAAAACGAGATGTGAACACAGTCCTAACAAAGGGTTAAAGATCTAGACAAATTGTGTTTTATTGAGAGGAAACTCGGAGTGTCCCTAGTCTTTTAATGGGGATAGCCAGAGTTTGCTGTCACTTTGTAATTATACAGAGAAGCTCTATAGTCCAGCCAAACAACCACACAAAAAAGTTGACATTCATTTTCAGAGATTATGTTAGGTATGCTTTGAGTAGCAACACAAACACAGAGGGGCTCTCCCAAATTTGTTCACAAAAGCGGAAAATACAGTCGATTTCTGTATCCCTGCAATGCAGGAATGTTCAGATACCAGTGCCGATACTAGGCATTTTCACAAGAACCTAGTTGTGTTGTGACTGGGCCCTGGCACTTCACCAATGTCCTGAAATCATTACTCAGTATTGCTTTAGAAAAATCAGTGTGTACTTGGTCTGAAAAAATGGTATTGGTGGATTCCTAAAACTATATAAACAGGAATGCACACATCCCTGGAGCCCTGTGTGTTCCTTAAAAATGACAGCTGCCTCCTAACTTTAGAGTTTTTCTCTAGTCTAATCTTGGAGCTGCAAATGTATCTGTACTTGTACCAAGTACGGTATTTGGTATCTCAACAGTCCCTTGGATCCTGGGCCCAGGGTGTACATGAGGTGTCACTGAGCACCCAAACTAGGATTAAGCTCACTTTTGGAGAAGGGGAAGCAACCAGTGTATAGCCTATTCAGACAATCCAACTTCACTGCTAAGAAAGAGGAGGAGAAGGAGGTGTGTGTGTCCTGCTGTGAGCCATTTTGCAGTGTGGCCAATCTGATCTCCCTAATAAGGCCTATTGTACAAGAGCTGCTGTTATTTTAGTCTTTAAAAAGCTAGTACCCTTGCTTAGAGTTGTCCAACTTCTGAAATAAAATATTCATTAGGTATATTTTGTATAATATATAACAACCAACACTTAAAATCGACACACCAGTGTCTTTCAGCACACTGGGTACAAGGCTGCACATGGCTAGTAAAGAAATTCCAGGCAGAGGTAGCATAAAATGGGTCAGCACCGTATCTACGGTCTGAACACATCTTTTCCATCAGTAGGGCAGGAGAAAGCACAAACTTACACCTACACTTTATGCTAGTGCTGTAAACAATCAGCAATTTTAGAAATAGGTTTACAGAGGCATAGCAAATCCAAGACTTATTTTTACTTTGTTTTATAAATAAAACAGTCACAATATATTAAGTGCTTATAATGCAAAAGCAGGCATACAATAGTTAGTTACCGCTAAGTGCTTTCAAACAATAAGTGGACTGTGGTTATTTTCAATGAATAGACGTTAACAATAGAAGAGAAAATGGGATTATTTAGTAGCGGACATAAATCTCTCACACACCAATTACTGAAAGAATAAAATGGTACATTTACAGAGAAGAAACAAAAGGCCACCTACCCCTCATTTTGATTCATGCACTTGTATGCCAACTTGATCCATAGCTGGATATCTTGAGGGTTATCAAGCACGCTTGCTTCCAGGTTAACAATGTCATCAGTTTCATTTGTGAAATACCTGACATCATCTGTAGTGACAACACCATCATGAATGGGAACCTTTGTTTTGAGGTCTGGGATGCTTGCTGGAACTGCAGGAAGGAGAAAATGTGTTCACATACAACACGGATGAGAAACATCAATTCTGCTACTGCTAATCTCTAAGTATTGATGGAGGAGCAATACCAACAAAGCATTTCAAAGAAATATTTACTCAGGTGTAGAATGTGACAACGGTAGTTCTATGGTCATCTATGAATGACCATGTAAAGAATGCAGGTTTATCAACAAAAAAGATCTGTTAACCTTCAAAAAAAACTCAAGCAAGGGGAAAGGTAGTGATTTCAGTGCTTGTAGAAATGGTAAACTAAATTTTCAACTGCAAATTAACCAGTCACTAGCACCTTTGCTACAGAGTGGTTTAGACTCCCACATCCCAAGGCCAAAATATGATTTTTGGCTTTGTATATTCTGGCACATTGGGTTAGGCTGCTGCCTTCAGGAGATTGGACACTGGCAAAATAAACTTTTAGGGCAACCCAGAGTAACCACCCTCACTCCCAGCATCCCTCAGTTTTGTGCAGAGAATAAGTCGATTCACAAAGCTGAAAAAATTAGTGCGGCACTTCTGGCACTGCAGCAACTAAGAAAAGCTGCTTACAAAAAGGAACCTTGATAAAAACTTTAAAAAAAGGTATTACTAATCTTGGAGGAGAGAAGACAGCTGTTCACCTAGGACACTAGAAAAAAACAAGGCATGCTAGGAGTGGGAACAGGTATTCTGGGCTATTCTATGGCTTTGACAGCATACAATCTTCTGAAGATAGCAGCCAATGTACCTGAATGCTCATTCTGTGTCCTGTAATGTATAAGATTCTTTTTTCTTTTTTTTTTTTTTAGTTCTGAATTAAATACGAAATTGCTAAAATTACAGTCAGGTTTTGTTTTATTGGAGGGGAAGATTTTCCCCTCACTTCCTCTCTTAGAAACATAACCACGAGTGAGAGGACTCCCCTCTCGTCACTGGAACTGTGTCCCCACATTTTGGCTTTAGATACACTTGAATACAAGAAATGCTGACACTGAAATACCTGAATTCAGACTGTTTTAACAACCATATTAAAAGTTAAAAATTAGCCTAGGAGATCAATCCATGTAGGTAACCAAATAGTGATCTGTTTTTGTTTCAAGATTTCAATATATCTCATTGGATCTAGTCTAACAAAACACAAAATGTACGAGTTTGACAATGGTACATTTTTAGATCACAGTAGATTCCTGCTCCAAGAAATTTTCGATTGACTTACAAGATTCATTTTTTTTTTTTTATTCCCCTGTTGAAGCAAATTAGAACATGCTTTACATGCTTTGTTGTTTTACCTTTCTCTGGATTAATTTGGGGTTTAAGAGTTTTTTTATATGGAGGTTTTGGATTTATTAATTTTTCTACTGGTTGACCTCAATGGACTTTTGGGGTTTTGTTTTGTTTTTTCAGCTTGACACTATTTCAATCTTACCACAACTAACAGCTTTTGTAGTTTCTTCTTCATCACTGCTGCTACTATCTGCAACAGGTTTTTTCCAGTACATGGGCTTCCATTTTCTTATGTCTTTATAAGTAGTGTGTGGAGGGACTGTGAGAAACAATATTACATATGTTAAATCAGAAATGTTAAATCAGAATAAATCAATGTATAAAAAAAAAACAAAGGGAAAACACAATTTTCATATAAAAACACAATTATTTTTCTCTAAACAGAAATACATCCTCACTGGATGAAAAAAGTTTAATTTCCACAGGGACAAGGAAAATAGGATTTTTCGTACTCCCAAAAAATAATTTTCTCTAATTTTATATAGCTCTCTCTACTGATCAAGATTAGGAGAACCAAAAGCAGTAATCTACTGTAACAAGGAATCCTCTTCTAAAGCAATGACATTGTACCGCCACCTGCAGGACTTTGCATGCAAAACTAGCATCTGAAGATGCCAGTAAATTAATCTTGTAAAACTTGGTAAAAGGTATGAGGAGATGACCAAATATCCACTTGCAGACCCGTGAAACTGATGCCTGGTGGTGAAAAGCCCACAAGACACTTACTGCATTAGTAGGAAGGGCCATAACTGGAAACGGAGGATCCACGTGAAGATGGCCTAAGCCTAAACTGAAGTCTGGTGAAACCAAGAAAAGGTGGGCACAGAGGCCACTTGCCCCTTCTGCAACCAGACAGTTACCACAAACCTGGCAGAAGGAGGCCGTAGCATTCAAACAAACATGCAGGGGCCAGACCAGGTCCAGTTAATTTAGAGCTATCTTCTATGAGGAAATGGTTTAGAAAGTGATGGACAATATCCTAATTTAGAGTTAAGAGACAAAAACAGCTTAGGAAAGAAAAGGAAGGCCTTGGGCAAAGCACAGCTTGCTCTTATGCCAGACAAGATGGAAAAATGGCAAGAAAGGAAGTAAAACAAGAAAGGGCCACCAACAGAAGACAGACCCCTATCCTTCAGCCCCTGGCTTTCTAACAGGTAATTATAGCCAGCAATTATAAAGCAGGATAGAAGATGGGTCCTTGAGACAGCATGGTTGAAGAGGAAGGCAACTGGGAGTACCTATGACCAGACTAGGTCCACATAACCAAGACAAACGAGACCATTCAGGAACCACCAGAATAACCAAAATCCCTTTGACTTAAACCCTGCAGAAGACAGCTGAGGCAGAAGCTTTATCACAGAAAAAGTATAAATCCGAGACTGTCTGAGACCCCATTGAATCCTTAACTCTTGACCAAGAATCCTGTATCCTGACTACAAACCTGGCCTACCTAGTGGCTTGCGCAAGACACCATCAGGTCTATGCCTGCTGGACCTCACAACAGGCATACATTTCCTAGTGGAAAGACCACTCTCTAATGCAGGCTCTGGCAATTTACAGTTATTCACAACTGGATTGTATTCCATGGGAGGAACCATAATGTGATTATATACCTACGCAAAAAGGGGGAGACCTCTATACGGTGCAGCCAGCCACTTGGTGGTTGACTTATGCCATGATCGTGGTGTTGTCAGTCTGCATCCTCATTGGAAGCACTTCCTATGCCACCACTGATTGAACAGACTATCCTGAATATGCGCACTCAAAAAGGCATGGAGTACTTTGGAGGTTCAGGATGTGCTGAACTCCATACTTCTTTGGGACACTGAACAGGTTTGAATCAGTGACCTTTTAAACCAGAACTTTGCGAACAAACAATAACATTCCCCCCACCTGGATAGCACAGATGTGGATACACCATGCAAAAGGGATAATCCGAGAGCTTTGGCAGGCTAAAGCTGGCCATACACTGCTATATTTTTTTCCCAAACTGCAGGCTTCAGAAAAAAAAAAAAGATTCCTCTTCTGTTGGGTTTTTGTATTCTGACAGTGACAGCTGTGCCACTGTCAGACTATTCGAACAGTGACAGCAGCCAATTGCCTGCAGTCACTGTTCCCCCGAACATTTTCCAACCAACTCCTGTGATTTTCTTATCAAAGGATGCCGGTTGGAAGGTCGACAGGGTCACCCACAGAGTATATTTCGTCTGGTTTATCAAGATGTATAGACTTGCCAAGGACATATGGTGTCTAAGGAGGTGGATTTGAAGACTTTGGCACCCTTGTTAGAGGTTCCTTGTAAACAAAATTCCCATTTAGACCTATGGATAAATGGTCTTTGCAGAATCACTAACTGAGAGATGATTTGCTGCTCCTCCTACAGAAAACACAAAACCCAAGAGATTAAAAGCCCTATCCCTACCCCTTGTCCCTCTGTGATATAATGAAGCCTACCACCAAGGAGCAAGAGGAAAAAGAGAAAGCATAATTTAAATAGAAACAATACATCAACCGATTTCAGGTGGGAAATGGTAATGCTGTCCTGGAAAGACCATTACTCACAAGTCTAACTGGGGAATTCCCCAATAGTGTTCCAGGAAAGTCATCTGAGAGAATAACAAAGTACCCTAACCTTGGAAATGCTTGGCCCTGCTGCTGCATTGCAAATTGCAACTGTTTTGCATGCTCAGGTTCCAGGCAGTAAACCTGTATTTTTGAAGATCTGTATGCAGGGCTGGCCCCTGGAGGAGGTCTCTGCAAGGAGGGAGCATGTTGTAGGGCCTATTGACAGTAAAAGCAGCAATAAAAAACCATGTCTTATGAAAGACATTTTTATTTTTTTTACTACTAGTGTTAAGATTGAGAAGAGGGAACATGTATGCCAGCTCCAAGTCCCATTCAGGGGCAAAGCAACTACCCCCAGGAATTGCAGGTCCTTGCTCAGGAAGAAGTAGTTTGTGTCCTCTGTTTTGCTTGGAGGCTAAGAGATCCATCTATGGGCACGCACATGTTCCTGGGTATCTAGTTGTCACTCACTCTGTACAATCTAATGGATAAGAATCTGCCAGGAGCCCTTGAAGTTCAGGACGATCAGGGATGTTAACATGTTTTAACCCCAATCCAAGATCTCCCTAACAAGCAACAAGAAAATTTCCAATTTTGTGCCACCCCGAAGATTTATGTAAGTTACCACTGTAGTGTTGTCTAGGTAGACCATGACTTCTCTCCATCTAATATGATTTTGAAAAGGACCCGAGAGCTGCCCACTGCTAAAAGCTTAAGTTGGAGGACTCCGTCCTGAGATTGGAATTTTCCCTAAACCTGTAATGTGCCTATGTGCACATTTTGTAAGGATTGATCTGACCTAATGTCTTCCTCTCTGGAGGCTCCTGTGGGCCCCCCAATATGCTTTCCATCACTGCTGGGGGTAAAGTGGTAAACTTGTCTAGAGAATTCTTCTTTCTGTCCCATGAGGTCAGAAGATGTGACTGGAACTTTCTGGAGTGGAATTGAGCCCAGGGACTCGGTTAGGAATGACCTAAGCGGGTCATTAAAAGACTTAGACCGTGTTGGCAATATTATAGTTTCTCTGGTTAGGGTAACAAGTTCACCAACCAACCAAAAAGTTCACCAACCAACCAAAGGCTGAAAGGATTTCCAGAAGTGGAGGCCCAAAAGTATGTTTTATTTTTGCCTTCGCAAAGATCAGAAAATTGTCTAGGTAAGGAATTAAGTCAAGTCTCAGGTGTGCCGTGACCTTGGTAAAACTCAATACAAAGTATGTCCCATCGCACTCCTGATCGGAAGGAAACCCGGAGGTTGGGTGGGTACTGTAGTGATGTATGCTCTACAATGTGACACTACTACAGTCAATAAAGTGATTGAGTATCAAGCTGGAGTGCGAGTGACTGTCTAACGATTTCTTGACACTTGCATGTAAAGGGAGAACTCAAAACTGTCAATTATTCAGACCCTCCGCATCCGATCATAAACCTTGAAGGAGGGAGATTTCTCTGAATGATTGTTTGCAAAACTGCTATAATTACATGCATTTAATAACAACCTTACAGATGTCACTAATGACATACAAATTAGACACCAACAGCATCAGTGAAATGCACCAAATCACTCTAGCCTCATACTGATTCCATTCAGGGCAGAGTAAAGGTGGCCATACACTTTACAACCATCGCAAGACCTTAGTGTTGCGATGGTTGTAAAGTAATTTAAAAAACGTACGATCTGCCCATCTTGGACAGGCTGATTGTACTTGCGATCATCGGAAGCCAGCCCCCGAGGGGCGGGCTTTACGATGACCGCAATGCTGAACGGGCAGTGTGCGCATGTACACTGCGATCATGCTTAAAACTTACATGATCTTACGATCATGCTAAAAACCAGCCGAAAATCGTACGATTCTCGGCTGGTTTTCTAGCATGCTCCTTAGACAAAAGACGTGCGACCGTACAGTAAAAAACGGTCGCACGCCTTCCATACACTGTGCGATTATCGTACGATCGCAGGATTTCCCGCGATTATCGTGCGATAATCGCACAGTGTATGGGCACCTTAAGAGGTAGGTAGTTAGCCAATACCAAGATCCCACACCTGTGCAGCTGTGGTCACGCAATCATCTTCAGTGATATAAGCGCTGTTACCATTTCTAGAGGTAGGTCAGCAAAGGGGAGGGGGGTAGTGAAAAGCTTGAAATGTCAAGCTTGTGAATGGACAATAGTAGCTAAAAAAATAGGAAACGCTTTAATAGCACATTAAAAGAAAAAAAAAAAGAAGGTTCAATTTGCATACTGAAAAGGTGTTAAGTTTGGACATGTCCTGCAATCCATCAATTTTGGGGCCCATTAACACAATCTGTTCACAAGATCTGTTGATGTACACTTAACATGTTATGTTAAGCTCTTCAAGGTCGCCCATTCATTTGAATTGGCTGCCTATTGTATCACAACAGACATGCAGCATCAGGATGGTGCATTGGGGTGCAACTCACAATGAAAGGCACACAGCAGCACACCAACTCGCATAATGTGTAACAGACATATTACCGTAGCACACTGGTGTGAATGTGCACTAAAGCTATTTTGTGCACATTCTTGTCATAATGCTATTGGCTGAAGAAAAACTGCTTTTAATAACTGCATTCACATAGTATGACTGCAGGAATTCCATTTCTACATTAATGCTTAACACGTGGTTATTAAAAATTACTTCTATTAATGAGTTGCCCTAGAGCTCATCTTTTTATAACCTTTTGTACTTTTTAGACTTTAAAGCTACCATTAAGGGCCATACTATACTGGGATTCTGCCATCACCTCATCAGTGGTAGTATTACAAAATACAGCAACCAGAACAGACTGATATCTTGCTTTTTTGGGAGCAATGCGATAGAAATAGGAGGACCACCACCAGTGAGAGAATTACTAGTGTGGCAACACTTTTAAATAAGTCACAGAGGAGGTCAGTTTTCTCTTAGCAAGGGTAATTCACGCTGAGGTGAAGTATTTCAATTGAAGAACAAGTAACCTCTCCCGAAAAACAGTTACCAAGTTTAGAAACAATATTCCCTACAGGGTTCAAAAAGCAAAATAAAAAAATAAAAACTTACCGTGACTTCGGCTCTCGTTGACGTGACTCACAAGAAGAACTGACATCAGATCCATTGACATGCGATCCCGGTTAACACCAAAAAGCTTGTCAACGTATTTCTCTGGAAATAAGTGGCAAATAAAATTTAGGACACATCACTTGGCCACCAATCAGATTCAAACTTGCCTGGGAAAAGACAGTTGGTGAATTGGAAGTCTATACCTAACTGGGTGCTGTGGGACATATACAGCGAGTTCTTAGTCCAGAAATGGTGACAAAAACGAGACTTAGAAACCCCCAAAAAATGTAGATTCAAGACAGCAGAGGAACTCGGGTAGTAGAAATGGAGTAAAACCGGATTTCTTCAAAATTAGGTTTTTTTTTTATTCCATAAAATATATACATAAACCACATCTCATCTAAAAAAGCAATGACGGTGAGATATATATATAGATCGATATATATCTATATGTATAACTAGTTTACAGATTTGTGTTTGCAGTTACCCAGCCTAGACAGTACCACATATAAATTGCCCATGAATTCATTTCAGTACAGCGTTGCATGACGGAATAAACGTCAGTCAAAGTATCGCAGCGCTGAACACTGAAAAATGGCCTGGCCAGGAAGGGGGTCTAAACACCTGGTCTTGAAGTGGTTAAGGGGCCTACATCAGTTCTGCTTTTTAAACTTCATGAACTGCATAGAAAGGGCAATGGGGTAAGGGAAATTTTTCAAGTGTTAAACTGCACCCATCTTTTATGTAAAAACTGGCTATGATAAAAAGTAAAATGATATTTCAAATATTACCAGTTGCAGCCATAATTTCCTCATCATTACTTTTCTGCGAGCAACCAATCAAGTCCAAGTCATAGGATAGGATATCTTGGAATAGCTGTTTACGACTTAAAGTGCAATCACGCATGTGCTGCCTATAAAGTGAGTGAAATGTAAAAAGGTAACATTTTAAGTAGTCTCGCAAATGCTAATGGAAAGAAACCTTGGTAGAAGTTCACACTTACCACTGACAGTCATCATCATTGCATGTGCCTGTGAGGTCAAAGTGACAGAAAAAGTTCTTGGGTTCAATCATATTGCTATGAGATACGGAGCTCAGGAGCAGCTTCTCCTTTGTGCGAAAATACGGACTAAACCTGAAAAATATTATGCATTCATTAATAATGCAAATCATTTAAATTAGGGCTGGTAATGATTAAAATTTTCATGTTTAATTAATCACATTTTTTTAAAAATCGATTAATCGATTCATTTAGATTATAACGCACATACAGATCCAACTACATTGGCCTCTACACATACAGCACAGCAATGAAGTAATAAAATGAACTAGGATCACACTAATCCAGCACGTTATTAATCTCACGTGCCCCACTCAATATGGCCGCCGCTTGAGCGGGACAACTCAGAATAATAACGTGCTGGATTAGGGTGATCCTAGTTCATTTTATTACTTCATTACTGTGCTGTATGTGTATAGAGCAATGCCGCGCAGGTCGGCTCAGTAGATATCGGGAGGTGAGCGAACACATACCGGCGTTCGCTCACTTCTCGATCACGTCACGGCTCTCTGCCGTGACAGGGCAGGGGCTTGCTTCCCCTATCCTCCAGCGCTGACTGGCGGAACGGACGGGGGAGGGTACAGTTGGCTCTGCCTCTAGATAGGCAGAGCCAGCTGTCACTCACGCAGCTGGGCAGATCCTGACATAATTGTCGGGATCCACTTCAGCTGCGGCATCTCAGTATACTGTGAGCTGTAGGTCACGGTATACTGAGCTTAGGGTGACGGGAGGATGCTAGTTTGTGTCCTCCCGTTACCCTGAGAACTATGGGGAAAAGCCCTAACCCCATAGTTCTCCTTTAAATACTGGCACCATAGTATGACCACTACCTATATAGTAGTCTGGGTGGATTTATATATTTTTTTAAGAATATATGCTTTTACACCCAAGTACACATTTTTACATCAGAATACCCTGCATTCTAATAAAAGGTGTGCACACACACACACACACCTATCTATGCTATTGGTAGAAAGCCGTAAGGAGGAACAAAAGGCAGCAGCAATAGAAAGTCAACCTAAAGAAACTTGAAAGAACCAGAAAGATCCCCCAATAAAAGTAATGAGAAAGATCCCCTAATAAAAGTAATGAGTAAAAGAACTTGTGGACCTGCTGTACAACCTGCAACCCTTTGGTGTTTCTAAAGTGCGACCCTCAGGCCCCAGCAGTCAGTAAAAAAGGTGCCACTACCGGGCCGCAATAAGTCTATATACGGCGGCCCGCAGAAGTGGTTAAACCAAGAACATGGCTGCTGCAGCAGCTGCGTTTTTTATGTCCTTTTAAACAGCCGCTCATGGCTGTTAATGTACAAGCAATCCGGCGTCTATCGCTTGCACGGTGCGGCGCTGTGTCCACCCCCCTTCCAGCCGCTGATCTCTCCTCTGATCACTGGACCCGGAAGTGACATCACTTCCAGTGTCACTGTTTACATTTTTCGGCTCTTAGAGCCAGGAGAAGATCTCTGCTTCCCCAGCTTCTTTGGGGGTCTTAGAGTCAGGAGAAGAAGCTGGGGAAGACCCATGTCTCCATAAAGAGGACCCATCACACCCTATCTACTATTACATAGGGGACTTCTTAGTACCCTATGTGACAGCAAAAAATAAGAAAAAGAAAATAGAAAAATGCAAAAAAAAATAAAATATACATTTTTAAAATCCCCTGCCCCCCACGTGCACGGACATACAAACTTAAACACGCGTTGGTGCTACTACGTGAAAAAATCGAAATTGCACCACACAGTGAGAGCAGCAATTCTAGGGCCATCAATCACTGTTAGCACTAAACTGATGAGCAGTAAAAGCTTTTAAATTGTTCCCTATGGGAAATTTTGGGTATTGTAGTTTTTTGCGGTTTAAACGCAATTTTAATACTCGACTTGCTTGGTATGCATTTACCCGTCGTGACCCTATCTTTTAGTTTACCAAAACATTGGTTATTATATTCCGTTTCTGTGCAATAAAATCAATTTTAGTACATTGTATCCTAAAAAAACTGACTTGATAAACATTTACGCAAAGTACTGTGCGACATATAAAATTTAAAGTAGCATCATTGTTTGGGGGTCTGGAGCAGTTTTGTAGCCATAAATTCAGATTTTATCATGTGTGCGCAAATAGTAAGAAATTGTTCTGGACAGCAAGTGGTTAATAGCCGTGATCTCTAGTAGTTTAATGTAACATGACCCTAGTCTCTGACTATCTCCTGCAGTATTAATTCAGTCTCTAACCATGACTGTAGAAGAATCTTTGACCATTTTCTGTAGCCTTAGGTCTATGGCAGTTTTTCTTAAGCATTACCTATCATATATGCAGCCCTTTGGAGACATCGGGGGCTGAATTAGAGTCCCCCTGTACCTTACAAGTTGGCATCCACTGCATTATGGCAAGTTCACTAAAAAAAGCACAATAGCTTCATAGCAGTGAGAAGGTAGCACTAGGGGTCTAATAAACCCCTCGTGTCACCTTAAAGAGCACATGTCACCACCTACCATGCTATCACATTGTAAGCCCCCTTAATGGATAGCAATTAAAACTAGCACATTAACATTGCTGATTCCCAAAGTAAATGTTACTAAAGTAAATCCATTAAGTGTTTGGAAGAAATAAAAATTAAATGACAGGTCAGTTTCTCAAAAGAAAATAAGCAACGGAACATACGGTATGTATACTTTCCACTGATGACTAAAATTGCAGTTAAATGAAGATTTTTTTTATTTGACCCCTGCAGAGCAAAGTAAAAAAGGTTTACCAAGCAGCATCTAACACACACACACACACACACACACACACACACACACACACACCTATTGTCAGCTCCATTCAGCCACTGAGACTGGAAAGAGAAAGCCCTGTGTAAATGTCAGACTTATCTAAAATGGGTCTATGAACCCCTTGCCCAGCTCCATAGCGCTAGGCCAATCAGCAGCCAGTAAGCACATGGGAGAAAGTGAGTCATGTTACTCACCCATACCCACGACAGACTTTGTGGTCTATGGCTAAACAAAGCAACAAGGCAGTGAAGGAAAAGGGAGTTTATGCTGCTGGGGGTGAAGGCAATTTGTTTTCCGTGTATTAGCCAAGGAATGGTTCACTTTACATTGCCAACAAAATAATGCTATTTTATGCCCTAGTAGATTCAGTGCATTTGTTCTACAAAAAGATTTCTATTTTAAACATCATATTTCAAAAATTGCCTATTACACTGATGGGGATGCTTAAAACTGTCCTTTTTAAATTAATGTAGGCAATTTTTCCCAAAGAAAAAAACAGTTGCAGTACCTGCTTTACAAGTGGATTTTTGTACTCACAAAATAATACTTTTTTGAAATCCATGAAGAGATAGAGGAAATCTTCAAATCTTAGGAGTTGTACAGCTGATTACAGAATGACAGGACTAACCTTCCCTACTACCAGCATGCTTCGGCAGTGACAAGCACATGATTATAAAATGAGGGGTGGGACCGATGTCCCTCAAAGGACTACAAGAAAATGTTTTCATGGTGAGTTCAAAAGTCCTATTTTCTTTCTCTCCATTGAGGCATAAAGAAGTGTTAAACTTTGGGATGTCCAAAAACACTCCATTTGAAGGGTGAACAATACAGCAAGCTAATGCTAACAGGCCCAACATAACCAAGAACTAGGAACTGCCAGCACTTAAAAGATCTGCCTAAAGCAACTTAAGCAGGCATCAGATAAGGCAGAAACATCCACCTGGTAGAACAAATGAACCAAAGACCAGGAGCCTCACAAATTTGGGAAACACTAATCTGGTTTCAAAACCGCACGAGAGGCACTCGCAGACCTAGTATAGTGAGCCTTAAACAGAAAAATCAGGGGACACAACGCTTGAGACCATAAGCAATGGGATAGTCCATCTAAGCCAACAAGAGATTGCTGAAGTAAAAGCCAGTGTGCCCTTTGGGGCTCATCTGGAAAGACATAAAAGGGAAACCTACTCTGCAGTTTCTGAAGCACAGAGAATGAGATTCAGATCCAAATGATTCACAGGGGAAGGGACAAGGAGTAACCACATGGGAGACCCATGGTCTTAATCAAAGTGAAAGGCCTTGGGTTTCTGAAACAGAATAGAAAAAGCAGAGACCTGACCTTTGAATGTGCCAAGAGACAACCACTGGTCCAGACCCAACTGCAGGAAGGAAAGGAACAGTCCCACAAAAACTATTAGGGTAAGAGCACCAAGTAAAATAAGCTATCGGCATCAGATGAAAGACCTTACACAAAGTTGACTTTCTAGCCTTGAACATTGTAGGAATCGCAGACTCAAGATACCCCTGTCCCACAGAACATAGGCTTCAATAAGCCTGACCAAAAAGCAGGATGGTAAAATCAGTCCTTGGAACACCAGATCAGGACAATTTGGTAGGACCCACAGCGCATTTGCCAGAAGTCTTACGAAGTCAGTGTACCACATTCACCTAAACCAATCCTGGACAAAATGGGAGTGGGGACCACTCTCCCGGGTACAGATACTGCCAGCTGTCTGCCTGGAATGTGCATGGCTGAAAAGCTCAGTGCAGCCCAAGACAGGATTTGCTCTGCCTCTGGACGCAGTGATTCTGGTTCCTCCTTAATGGTTAATGTACCAACATACTGTTCAACGCTAAAGGAAAAGCCACATCACCCAAAGCTCCAAGATGTCCACCTTGTTAGTGTCCCCTGCACTAACAAGGGGTTATACCCTGAGCTGGCCTAGAGGTTTTTTTTTTTGTATGCCAATGTCAAACACTCCTGTAGGCAGCATTATAACACCAAAGGTTTAAGACTTCATGTGTCCCTCAACGAATAAGAAATTCTAACTAATTCTGTTAGTTGGAATAGGGGTTTAATAAAACCACAGTGTTATAACTACTGACAGACTGCGATGACTCAAAGAGAAAGCCACGGTTGAGCTGTAATCCTGGCAATGCTAGTTGCCTTGCTGTCACGATTAAACATGGCATTACTAACCAAGAATACAAATCATTAGTTCCAACGTCACTTGCATCTACCTGCTCCTGGTCAGTCAATCAAAGTGGTCACACCATTTTTGCAATTTATTTTCCCCATTTTTTTTCTTTTTCTATTGCTGTTTTTAGTGTTTGTAAAAGACCCCCCCCCCCCCCCCC
>NW_017306586.1:207190-207558 GCF_000935625.1 Nanorana parkeri
TTTGCCCTGCGCTGACACAATTGAATTAATGGTATTTTCAAAAGAAAAAAAACATTACAAGTCAAGCACTGCGATCTGATATAACAAGGCACCGCAACACATGTGCATAACCATACACCACAATACGGTGCGCACTGGTGCACGTGTATATTGTGTTTGTGGGGGGGAGTTGTGTTTTATTTCTTTTTTCAATTATTTTACTTTATTTTTTTGTACTGGGGAGGGGGGTTCAGGGGAATATCAGGGGACATTTCCCGTTTGAAACAGAAAAAGAAATTGAGGACATAGAGTCCTCAGTCTCTTTCTGCACCCCCTTATAAATTAATAGAGTACAGAGGCTTCCTATTCATCCACAATCTGGAGAATAT
>NW_017306586.1:210010-212008 GCF_000935625.1 Nanorana parkeri
AACACACACACACACACACACACACACACACACACACACACCTATTGTCAGCTCCATTCAGCCACTGAGACTGGAAAGAGAAAGCCCTGTGTAAATGTCAGACTTATCTAAAATGGGTCTATGAACCCCTTGCCCAGCTCCATAGCGCTAGGCCAATCAGCAGCCAGTAAGCACATGGGAGAAAGTGAGTCATGTTACTCACCCATACCCACGACAGACTTTGTGGTCTATGGCTAAACAAAGCAACAAGGCAGTGAAGGAAAAGGGAGTTTATGCTGCTGGGGGTGAAGGCAATTTGTTTTCCGTGTATTAGCCAAGGAATGGTTCACTTTACATTGCCAACAAAATAATGCTATTTTATGCCCTAGTAGATTCAGTGCATTTGTTCTACAAAAAGATTTCTATTTTAAACATCATATTTCAAAAATTGCCTATTACACTGATGGGGATGCTTAAAACTGTCCTTTTTAAATTAATGTAGGCAATTTTTCCCAAAGAAAAAAACAGTTGCAGTACCTGCTTTACAAGTGGATTTTTGTACTCACAAAATAATACTTTTTTGAAATCCATGAAGAGATAGAGGAAATCTTCAAATCTTAGGAGTTGTACAGCTGATTACAGAATGACAGGACTAACCTTCCCTACTACCAGCATGCTTCGGCAGTGACAAGCACATGATTATAAAATGAGGGGTGGGACCGATGTCCCTCAAAGGACTACAAGAAAATGTTTTCATGGTGAGTTCAAAAGTCCTATTTTCTTTCTCTCCATTGAGGCATAAAGAAGTGTTAAACTTTGGGATGTCCAAAAACACTCCATTTGAAGGGTGAACAATACAGCAAGCTAATGCTAACAGGCCCAACATAACCAAGAACTAGGAACTGCCAGCACTTAAAAGATCTGCCTAAAGCAACTTAAGCAGGCATCAGATAAGGCAGAAACATCCACCTGGTAGAACAAATGAACCAAAGACCAGGAGCCTCACAAATTTGGGAAACACTAATCTGGTTTCAAAACCGCACGAGAGGCACTCGCAGACCTAGTATAGTGAGCCTTAAACAGAAAAATCAGGGGACACAACGCTTGAGACCATAAGCAATGGGATAGTCCATCTAAGCCAACAAGAGATTGCTGAAGTAAAAGCCAGTGTGCCCTTTGGGGCTCATCTGGAAAGACATAAAAGGGAAACCTACTCTGCAGTTTCTGAAGCACAGAGAATGAGATTCAGATCCAAATGATTCACAGGGGAAGGGACAAGGAGTAACCACATGGGAGACCCATGGTCTTAATCAAAGTGAAAGGCCTTGGGTTTCTGAAACAGAATAGAAAAAGCAGAGACCTGACCTTTGAATGTGCCAAGAGACAACCACTGGTCCAGACCCAACTGCAGGAAGGAAAGGAACAGTCCCACAAAAACTATTAGGGTAAGAGCACCAAGTAAAATAAGCTATCGGCATCAGATGAAAGACCTTACACAAAGTTGACTTTCTAGCCTTGAACATTGTAGGAATCGCAGACTCAAGATACCCCTGTCCCACAGAACATAGGCTTCAATAAGCCTGACCAAAAAGCAGGATGGTAAAATCAGTCCTTGGAACACCAGATCAGGACAATTTGGTAGGACCCACAGCGCATTTGCCAGAAGTCTTACGAAGTCAGTGTACCACATTCACCTAAACCAATCCTGGACAAAATGGGAGTGGGGACCACTCTCCCGGGTACAGATACTGCCAGCTGTCTGCCTGGAATGTGCATGGCTGAAAAGCTCAGTGCAGCCCAAGACAGGATTTGCTCTGCCTCTGGACGCAGTGATTCTGGTTCCTCCTTAATGGTTAATGTACCAACATACTGTTCAACGCTAAAGGAAAAGCCACATCACCCAAAGCTCCAAGATGTCCACCTTGTTAGTGTCCCCTGCACTAACAAGGGGTTATACCCTGAGCTGGCCTAGAGGTTTTTTTTTTTGTATGCCAATGTCAAAAACCCCGGTGGGAGGAT
>NW_017306586.1:212409-284528 GCF_000935625.1 Nanorana parkeri
CAATAAAACTGAACCATTAGAACAAAACTATGCTACTAATTTTGTAGATCCCGCGATAATTGAGCAAATGTTTATAAAATCAATATTAAACCTATACATTTTAAATTGCACCTTTTTGCGAAATGGTATAAAAATGAAGGAGCGCAAAACTGTAAATAAGCAAGCTACGCTAAAAAAAAAAAAAATCTGTGTTCTGGTAATGCCTGATTTGCAGTGCAGTGTTTCAACACACAACGCTTTGCCATGCGCTGACACAATTGAATTAATGGTATTTTCAAAAGAAAAAAAACATTACAAGTCAAGCACTGCGATCTGATATAACAAGGCACCGCAACACATGTGCATAACCATACACCACAATACGGTGCGCACTGGTGCACGTGTATATTGTGTTTGTGGGGGGGAGTTGTGTTTTATTTCTTTTTTCAATTATTTTACTTTATTTTTTTGTACTGGGGAGGGGGGTTCAGGGGAATATCAGGGGACATTTCCCGTTTGAAACAGAAAAAGAAATTGAGGACATAGAGTCCTCAGTCTCTTTCTGCACCCCCTCATAAATGAATAGAAGAAACCTCTGTATTTCCATTCAGAAACTCATAATTGAACAGGACGTGATATAAAGCACTTCCTGTTTATTCATAACTGGGGACACATAGTACGACCCCAGTTGTTTACAAACATTGGAGTGATCAGCTATCACTCCAGTGTTTGTTCTGCGCAGGAATGATTGGTAATTACTACAACTATTTACCGATCCTCTGCATGGCATCCTGAAACTGACAGCAGCTCTGCTCTTCTCCCTGCTCAGCCATCCGAAGTGACAGCAGCTCTCTCCTCACCCCCCGCCAGGTGCAGCTGTCTATTTCTCCTTGGATCATCACTGTCTCCGCCCATCGGAGAGGGACGGGGGAGAGCAGCAGGGATCTGAGTGGAAACAGATCAGAGCTTAAAGCGGCTCCAGGCAGGGAGGATTGTCAGAAAAGCTGCAGCGGCCAGAATTTTTGTGAACAGCTGTCATCTGCAAAAACAATTTCTTCTCCGGGGTGGGTCAGGTGTACCCTTCTAATTTAAGTTCATAAGCGTATAGCAGAAGGGTAAAAACCGATAACATGGCACACTGAGCTGGCTAGCTGGAAGTGGTTGTGTTCCGTCGTATGCCATGGTGCCAGGGAAAAAGTTGAGGAAATATCCAGAAACTGTTTAGCATGACAGGATTTATTTAATAAAACACTTTATAAACATTGACCCGTAGAAAAGGAGTGTCATTTTCTACATCAGGAGTTAACTATACAACCAAAGCACACTATCTAGCATATAGTTTTTCTTACCTATAGGACTTGAAAACAAGAAGCGGGCTATGATATGCCCCGAAAACGAAAGGTTTTGCATCTGTCTGCTTTGTCTGAGCGGCAATCAAATCCATATCCACAGGTATCGCCTGGAAAAACACAAATACCTTTATAAAAAGGTTAAACGTAGGGTATTTTAGTTTTCACCCTCATCACATCAGGGGCATTCTAAAAAGGAAAAATAGGATTTTTGTACTCCCCATAAAATCCTTTTATCTCCGTTCATTGAAGGACACAGGGCAACAGATCGTAGATCCTGTATGGTGGGGCATATTGCCTCCTGCAGGAGTAGGACGCTAGGCACATAACAAAAAGACAAACACATACTAGGGGCAGCCCCTGCTGGTGGCCAAACCACCCACCTGCTGACAAGTCTCCAGTAAGTAACAAGCAGTTAGGAGTGCACACCCAATGAGAGGGCGGGGCCTGTGTCCTTTAATGAACGGAGAGAAAAGGATTTTACGGTGAGTACAAAAATCCTATTCTCTCTCCCGTTCATTGAAGGACACAGGGCAACAGATTTTAGATCCTGTATGGTAGGCACGTCACCAAGCAGTCACACACTGAGGGATGGGCAAAACAACCAAACTACCCCTCAAAGAGACGCCTGCAACACTTTGCGCCCCAACCCAGCATCCGCCAATGCCGAAACATCTACCTTATAAAACTTGACAAAGGTGTGAATGGGAGACCAAGTAGCGGCCTTACAAACCTGAGAAACAGAGGCACCATGGCGGAAGACCCAGGATGCCCCAATAGCCCTAGTAGAATGGGCAGTGACAGGAAAAGGAGGCTTGCGCCTCTTAACGGCGTACGCCTGAACAACATTACGAATCCACCAAGAGATGGTAGCCGCTGACGCGGCCCGGCCCTTACAAGGGCCCTCCCTGAGCACCAACAAGGAATCGGACTCGCAGAAAGAAGTCGTAGCTTCTAAATAAGCACAGAGAGCGCGAACCACATCCAAACAGTGTAGTTCTCTTTCCTTCCTATGAACCGGCTTTGGGCACAAGGAAGGCAAGGCAATGTCCTCATTCAGATGGAATGCCGACACAACCTTAGGCAGGAAAGCCGGCTGAGGACGGAGAACCGAATTGTCCCTATGCAGAACCCGCAACGGTGACTTGCAGGACAAGGCAGCCAACTCTGACACCCGAACACAAATAATTGCAACCAAAAAGGCCACTTTTTGTGACAAGGATAGAAGTGGAATCTCTCGAATAGGCTCAAAAGGAGATTCCTGCAACACCGAAAGCACCAGATTATCCCAAGGTGCCAAAGGCGAGCCGACAGGGGGAGCAAAACGAGTCACCCCCTGAACAAAAGGTGCGAGCCAGAGCATTAGACGCCAAGGGCCGTTGGAAAAGCACAGTCAATGCAGATATTTGGCCCTTCACTATGCTCAATGCCAACCCTTGAGCCACCCCGCGTTGCAAGAACTCTGCTGACCAAAAACAAAAAAGCGGGGACAGGGCCCCAGCCTCACACCAGACAAAATAGGCCCTCCACGTGCGATGGTAAATCGTTCTAGAAACCGCTTTGCGCGCCCTGAGCATCGTGGAAATGATCGCATCGGACAACCCCGGGTCCTTCAGGAACTGGCTCTCAACAGCCACGCCGTCAAAGCTAGCGACTGTAAAGAAGGATGGAACACTGGTCCCTGGGACAGGAGGTCCGGACGCAGAGGCAGCCGCCACAGGTCGTCCACCACCAGCTGAACCACTCCTGCGTATCAAGCTCTCCAAGGCCAATCTGGGGCCACAAGGACGACTGACGTCCTCTGCCTCCATCCGTCGCAGAAGCCGAGGTAACAGATACAGTGGAGAGAAGGCATAAATCAGACCGTATTGTCCCCAAGGAGCCACCAGGGCATCCTCCGCCCAGGGATCCAGAGCCCGGGCCACGAACCTCTACACCTTTCCGGTTGTACAGAGACGCCAGAAGGTCCACATCCCTCAGCAAAGACAAAGCTGATGAAAAACCTCCGGATGCAGGGACCACTCTACCGGGTCCACCGACTGGTGACTGAGGTAGTTGGCCTGCCAATTCTCCACCCCGGGAATGTAAACCGCCAAGAGGGCCAGAACCCAACTCTCTACCCAGGAGAGGATTTTTGTGCCGCCCTGGTGGTTGATGTACGCCACCCCGGTGGCGTTGTCCCACTGGACCCGAACCGGCAGATCCTGAAGACGGGTCGACCAATGAAGAGAAAGGCGAATCGCCAGAAGTTCCAACACATTTATCGACAGACGGGACTCCTCCGGCGACCAACGACCCTGCACGGTCAAGGAGCCCAGGACTCCACCCCAGCCCCAAAGGCTAGCGTCCGTGGTGACTACCGTCCAAGTACACAGGAAAGACTTCCCTTTCACCAAGGCCGGAGATTGAAGCCACCACCGCAGGGAGGATCTCGCCTCCCGAGACACCCGAAACTCCCTGTACAAGGATAGGGGGGGGGGGGCTTGTACCACTTTACCAGGATGTTCCTCTGCAGAGTCCTGGTGTGGTGCTGTGCAAAGGACACCACCTCGAAGGAGGCCACCTTGAGACCCAGGACCTGCATGCAAAAGCGAATGGGCGACCACCGGCGAGTCCGCAACAGACGGACCTTGGAACGGAGTTTCAGGAATCTGTCCTGAGGGAGAAAAACCCGGGCCGCAACAGTGTCCAGGCACTTAGAAGGCACCAGACAAGTCTTCTGGAGGTTCAGGATCTATCTGAACTCTTCCAAGGACCGCACCGTGACCTCTAGAGCCGTCACCGGAGACGAGTGCGACTCCGCCCGCAGAAGATCGTCCAGATAGCCCACAAATCGAGATCCCCGGGAACGCAACAGCGCCAGAATCAGGGCAAGCACCTTGGTGAACACCCACGGGGCTGACGCCAAGCCGAAAGGCAGCACCACAAACTGAAAATGCTCCTCCCCCACCGCAAAACGACCCCGTAAGGACAGGAGATGGCAATGGCAAAGCCCGCTATCTAGGGGGCTTCTGAGTCAAGGAGCGTTCAATGCGCGTCACAAAACCATCCATGGCAGAGGAAAAAACCTCCAGGGACAGCGATGTACCAGCTGTACCGACCACCACCCCTTAGGGACGCAGGGCGACTGGCAAAGGAGCACAGGCCGCACAAAGAGGGGACCTAGAGAGGTCCGCAGCTCACACCCCTCACAAGGCAACATAGATGGCTCATCCCTGCGTTCCATGTCTTGCCCCGTAGCCACCACTCACTAACTGCCCCACAGCCAGGAGACCGCCACAGGCAGAGAGAGAGAGAGAGAGAGAGAGACCCCAGTACTCACGACCCCCCTTAGTCAGTCCGTGTCTCAGCAATGGCACCAGCAGCGTCCAACCCCGCATCTGAGGAGATCAGCACGCAGCGTCTGCAGCCAGCGGTGTCCCACAGCGGAAAGTAAGAACGCCCCTTCAGCCCGCGGCTGAGAGGAAGCAGGGGCGGAAGTGACCACAGAGAAAGGGAGCTTTGCCCTCATTTAAAATGGCGGCCACTGAGCCGCCCGGAGGCCGCAATCCAGACCGGGGCCTCGATTAGTGGCAGCAGCAGAACACCCCCACAGCCATTAGCCCCCACAGGAGTCCCAGCCACCTACAGACCGAACACAACGGGGTAGGAGGGAACAGGCAGCCAGGAGATGCAGCTGTGACAGAAACAGCGCAGTCCCAGCACAGCACAGCATCTTAGCAAAAGAAAATGTCACGATCCCCTCGACAGTCACCGCCACCACATACATACCCCCGCAGGGAAACGACCAGACTCCAGGCACCTTCGAGGATCCACAGCCAGGACGTGCAGAGGAGCGGTGGACAAAGCACCCCCGACCGTAGTCGCAGCGCCGCCAGCCTGTGCGGAGTGCTGCGACAGGTAGGCCAGGACCTCCGTCATATGCACCCCACCGGGACGAACCCACAGGCGTCGAGAGGAACCAAGTGTAGCAGCCGACCCACCGTGGCAGAGTCTGCATGCGCTCGTCGGTCACGCAGGAGAGACAAGGACCTACAAACATCCAGCGTGTCGCCCTAGTGACACTTTCTTGAAGAAACAGCGAAAAAAAATTCCAGAGAAATTTTTTCCGCTCCTTACTCCTGACGCTAGGAAAAAAACTGGAGACTTGTCAGCAGGTGGGGGGTTTGGCCACCAGCAGGGGCCGCCCCTAGGCTGTCTTTGTCTTTTGTTATGAGCCTAGTGTCCTACTCCTACCCTACAGGATCCACGATCTGTTGCCCTGTGTCCTTCAACGAACGGGAGAGAAACAAAAGGTATCCATATTGCCAAATTCAAGGAATTCTGTTCAATAACTGGAAAATGTTTACAAGACTCTGGAATATGTTTAAGCACAACAGTTACACAAAGGGGCATTTATCAAGGAAGTTACAAACAGATTTAAAGGGGCAAGTCCATTTTCTCACAAAATGTGAAAAAAATGAACTTACCCACACCAATCTGCCACCTCTCACCACCCCCCGCTGTGGAAACCTCTGACTGGAACCAACATCCCGTGGTGTCTGTGTATAGGCATAATATTTACTTTTAAACACTTTAAAATGGCATACAGGTTCACTTTAAGGGGCACAACACATACATAAAGGATTGATTTAAAGACCAACACAATTCAGCACTGTGGCTACCTTGGTCACATTTGAGGTTGGGTCAGGTTTATGTTAAAATTTTAAATCATAACTCAGAAAGGCAAAAAGACACTTCCTAAATTCTCAGAACCATGCGAGAACATTCCCTTTCCAAAAACAAAAGTTTATAAAAAGTTTTAAAAAAAAGAAAGCACCATACTTACTGTTCCTGAAGATAATTTGTCCTGTGATACTAATAATGAATCACACTTTGAAAGAAGTTCTGTTAACAGGTCAGAGCTAGAGGATTGAAGACTTCTAAGTTCATCAATATTCAAGCCCATAAACAGTTCTGGTCCCTCTGTAGGTGTCTTGGACGGTTTACTATTACTGTCTTTATAAGGTGTAAGATCTGTGTGCTTCAAGTTAGGTTTGGTAAAAGAGTTTATGTCACGGAATGATCTCCGTCGCTCTTTAACAGAGGTAGATATATCCTCATCCTCAGGCTCATTTTCCTCTGTGTCAAGGGATATTTTGTCCTGGGAGAGATCATGAAGGGACGGTTGTGGCAGTACAAATTCTGGCTGTTCCTCAATCACAGGTGGGTAAATAGCCGTCTGTTCTTTAATTTTTTTAGCTTGCATTTCTTTTAGTTTTTGAATTTTGAGAGCATATTCCTTTTCAAGTTCTTGCAATCGCTTTTTCTCAAGTGCAATAGCCTCTGAAGACTGCTTTCTGGGGCTGTCCAAGCCTGGATTTGGCTTAAAGATTTTATTAGCCTAAAAACATGAAAATAAAGACTGATTAAACGAAGATACTTGTTTGTTAAAAGTGCAAACTGTTTCACTTGGCCAAGATTGTGAAAATGCTTAAACAGTACATTTCAAATAGCTCCACAGTATTCAAATCTAAACTGGCTACAAAAATCACTCTACAGCAATTTTAGGATAACACACACACACTTACTTTCCAAGGAAAAAAAAAAACAGGAACCCACAAAAGTTATTGGCATCCATCATTGTTATTCCATATTTTACTTATTTTAAAAAAAGGCAGTTTTTGATTAAACAATTTTAAAATAAAAACAGCCTTTTTTTAAAATGAAAATTACATTGACAAAAATGATTTTGTTGCAAAACAGTTACAGGAAATCACTGCAAAACAAGCGATTTCTGTAGCTCTGAGAATTTTGGACTTGCCAAAAGGTACTTAAAACTGCTCCAGCTGTCACAGGTTTGAAGGATGCCTGCTCCTGCTCCAGACTGCATGTTTTAGCTGATGTTTACCGCTGAAACATTGAGTCTGAATAATTCAAGGTGCCGGTCTGGATGTTTGATGGAGGAAGAAGCTTGCTAAGTTTGCTGTCTGGGAGAAAGCAAAACCTTTGGTGAGTGAGCCATCTAGAAGATTGATCACACGGGTGGGTTTGCATCTGCACTGAAAAGCACTACATTGTGAAAATTTAAGTCATTTTGCACTGAAGCACTGATTGGTTTTAAAAGGACATTGTCACACTTGTTTCATATAGGGATGTCCCGATACCGATACAGGGCATTTTCACGAGTACTTGTAGTCTTGAAAATGCCCCGATACATACAGCCGATACCAGGCCTTTAAAAAATTTTAATAGATTTAGCTGCCGGAGATGAAGGAAGGACAGGCAGAAGGTGGCACGTGAGAAGCCAGTAACCCACACAGCACCTACCCAGAAGACACTCCACCAATTGCAGCCTCCCTCTTCACAGGGAAGTGTGACAGCGTGGTGGGCAGTGTGTGTCGATAGTGTTCTGCGTGATGGAACTGCTATGTCTATGGACTGTACTATGCAGTGTGGAAGTGCCGGCGAAGAGCAAGAGCCCAGAAAAAGATTGTGTTCGGATGTATGAAGACTTAGTGACAAACTATGCAGAATGGCGCATGTTTCTTACTGTATACCTGTTTATGGCACAATTATTATTATACAGTATTTATAGTCATTACAGTTGACACCCTTACTATTGAAAATGCTGTATCAAATCTACTTGTACTACCTTATGAAGCAGAAAAGTCTAGGTCTGCCATTCTCAACCAAGGTTCCCCAGGCAGTTGCGAGGGGTTCCATGAGCTGGGGCTGACTAACTTCCTGCTGGGTGGTGGCCGACTAGTTCCAGGAACAGCACCACTTGACAGAGCTAGCAGCATGACAACAATTATCTTTTTAGCTGTTAGAGAGTCACTATGGGGGGGGGCATTCTTCCCACTGGCCACTAATGCATGGGGCATTCTTCCCACTGGCCGCTAATGCATGGGGCATTCTTCCCACTGGCCACTAACAATTTCATGTTACAAAACTTACTTCCCCTTTTATGGTACATAAAACATATTAACACTTATTACCCATGGGCTGTACACAAAAAAAAAAACTTAGCAGTCACCACCCTCACATTCCATCCCAAGTTATTTACATGATACCTCTCAGTGTTTACACTTACTCCAGCACTGCTCGGCTCCAGCTTCCTTTTCCCCAATTCTTGACTAACCAATGCTTTAGCTCGTGCAAGTTCTTCCCCAGATTTAACAGCAAGACTCCTTTTTTCTTGAACTCTGTGCTGTACTTTGGTAATCTTAAAAAAAAAAAAAAAAAAAAAAAAAAACACAGGATAAACCCACATTGTGTACTTTACAGAAAACCCATTATTGCTAAAGCTTATGCAAGAATCAAAACATTTAGCTTCTTTAATATGCCACAGTATGCCAGCAACAACAGGACTTTTAGGAGCAGGCAAGTATTTCCTCTATGCTCCAATTCTATAGTGTTATGTTGCCCTTAGCCTGTCTGAGCCCTAAAACTTACCTGTAAGTGCTACTGAACAGCAGAAGAGAACTTCGAGACAGGGCAGAGCTCTGTAAATCTGAGCACCTTTGATGTAGCTAGCTTCACAGGTGAAACCAGACACATTATACTAGCCAATCTACACTTCCTGAACACACTGCACTATGGTCCCTGTGAATATGCTTGCATTTACACATTAAAATGCTTGCTTTAGCACATTAAGTTTAGAAATAAACTATTTGTGCTCCATGACAGGCAAACTTGCCTTTACTACATGCAACTTCAAAAACATTAACTGGATGGCTTGCCTGTGACCAACAGGTAGTTGCAGAAATGTAGATATAAGGTTGCTAAGCTTAATTCAACTGCCATTTAACTGGAATGATGACTGACAAAGAGATGGTGGGTACTATGCTGTATGTCGGGCTGAATATGTACTGCCCTTGAGCAGTGTTCACAAAGGAATCCAGTGTATGTACTTGGATGAATGACCGTAATTAATCTTGATATCGTGATCATAGTGTAGTGGCTTTATTAATAGCTGAACTTATGAGGGTGCATTTATACTAAAAGTTTCAGATTTATCATACACCTTAAAGATCTGTATATGAACATTGACGATTATGGAGAGATGACTGCAATGATTGCACAGACAGTGGGATGTAATTGAGCTTGCCTGTGGTCTACTAGCACCAACCTAATTAACATGCAGCAGTGATTTTATGGCTGTTTCTTTAAATGTGAACTGGCTGCATAAACATTTATGATAGGTCTATGGCTGTGAAGATTTATTGTAGGCTTGATGCATATCACTGGTGGGAGCGGAGGAGGACCAGGGCAGGCGGGGGAATGCAGAGTCACTGCAATCTTCTCCCCGCTGCTACAGCCAGCACAAGCGCGGAGGAGAACGGAGGAGCAGAGCGGCAGCAGCTGCAACTAATCAAAAATCAACTGATAATGAGAATCGTTGACAACGATTCTCATTAACAATTAAAATCGATTTAATCTTTTAGTTGTTGCAGCCCTAGCCTGCAGGTGATGAAAGGTTAACTATCCCTATTGAAGCAAGGTCCAGCTGAATCTTTGGAGGCATTTGGACCAACAGGAAGACGTTTTCCCCTAGGATCTGCATTGACTTTTCACCACAGGAAGTCACCCGAGTGCCCCACAATACTGATGCCATGAGAAGGCACAATAGAACACACTGGGGCCAACAGCCTGGAGAACAACAGGGGTGCAGAGGAGAGACTGAAAAGTCAGAGCCCTGATAGGTCAGTGAAGAAATAATTATCCTAGTTAACCGCACAGGTCAGATGGTCCCTTACTAGGAGGAACGGATCAAATACCAACCATAAATTATGGCCTTGCATATCACAAAAGGACACAAACATCCATTCTGGCCAGGTTGGGATGCAGCTCCCGAGGTCCAACTGACACAGGGACTAGAAAAATGATTTTGTTGTTAGGTCCAGGAGACCCTACAAGAGCAGAGGAAGGGTTGGTAATCTCTGCAGTGATACAAGAACATAGAGGGAAAGCAGCTGCATAGCATTAGAAGGGATGAGTCATTAAACCTGAAACAGCCAGACTTTGCATCCCATATGCTTGAATGGCAAACTACCCAAAGAGCCTGCGAGAATTAAATGCCCACCCACTTGGAAAAGCTGAAGGAGCCCACAAATAAAACAAAAAACACATTCTCTAATGTCCGTGGTGCTACCTTAAGTAGAACTTGGAATAGTAAGAAGCTGTTGCAGTTAGGAGAAAAGCAGTACATTTTACCTGTTCCTGTAATTTTTTGAGGAAGACCCTACTGGCATTCAGAAATTTTTCTGTTGCTTGCAGTTGTTCTGAGAGTTTGGTCATTTTTAGCTCTGCAGTTTTGATCGATTCCTTTTTCTTTTCCTCCTGCAGCAACAGATTTTTCAGGAGAGACTCATCCTTAACCAAGAGCATTCTGTGTAAACACAAAGTAAACAAAAGATAACTATAGCAAAAAACAACCTGTGTAGTACAAAATTCCATTCATAATATGAAATATTTTTATATTATTCTGCGCCCCTGCAACTTTACCTTAGAACTACACATGCCTAAGCAGTGAACAATAACATAGCTGCTCCAGTTGCACTTGTTTACAAAGAAATCTGTAACTCAAGTTTTCATCAAGTGAAAAAAAAAAAAGTTTAAGAACCAGGCTCTTCCTGATGAAACAAAAACTCTAGCAAGTGCAACTTACGGTACGTCCTTTCATGATTTTAGTAAACGATTTGCACAGCAGACAACCTAAACGGTGCCTGCACATACATTTCACTGCTTACTAGGTCACTCACCTTCAATTACCAAAGTTAAGTAAGTCAGTTCACTCGTCTCAAGAGTTTCACTAATGATCAGCAAGGACAACAAAACACAATAAAACACCAACAAGGTGCAAGGTTCAAGCTTGACTTCAGGGACTGAAGCCGATATTTGCACAATTGAGTGCCCCAAGTTTCAGAACTCGCAGTAGAATATAAAGAAGGTCCATCCTCCTGCATTAGACATGAAGGACACCGAGAGACGTACTACAGCTAGAGCAGAGGGGGACAACGTCACAGCTGCTATTGCAGGCTCAAGCTTGCTTTAACCATTTCATTGAGATGACGTGTTGGACGTCATTTGCAGCAAAAGGGTTAATCCAATTTGGTTTGAGTTTTGCCTCCGTTAGTAGATCATAATACTACTTCCTGGTTTAGCATTAGTACTGCTTGGGTTAGCTACCAGCTCACTGGACAAAGGTGATGATGCTGATTCACTGTCCAATGACGAGGCTGGAAGCAAAGAAGTGGCAAAAGAACCTGAACTGCTAAATCACAAAAGCACAATTACTTTATTCTAAAGTCTATGTAAACCCCAACAATAAACTTCTACTATTTGATCCCTCTTGGACTGTTAAAGGTAATTGTTAATTTGACCCTGTACATTACAATCTTTTTTGATTGAAAACGTTTTAGTTTTAGTTTACAGGAGCTGCAGCACGTAAATATATTATGTTTGTTGAAGATGTTTATTAAATACAAAATTGCATTGATCGAACTAGAAATCCAATAATTTTCTAACTTCCTGTAGTGAGCTGACCATGCTGCTCCTAAATCTGAAACATTGTTATCGATCCTGCATGAGCCTTCTCTGTGGACTGCAGAACACCTTCCCCTATGTTATTGGGACAATAAGATTGGCAGGTGTTAGGTATCCTAGGGTGACAGTGCTGCTCCTCCACAGATACAGTGCAATAGCTATGCGTTGTCACCCTACGACAGGGAGTGTCCATTGAGGGACACAGAATTGGACACTAGAGGACAAAAAGAAAACCTGTAGGCCAGTCCTATGGGGTATGAACTCTCCCACATCCAGCAGGCTCAGTTTGTAGCAAGTGGTACCAAGAGCAATGGCCAGAAGCACAAGAGCAATGGCCAGAAGCACAAGAGCAATGGCCAGAAGCACAAGAGCAATGGCCAGAAGCACAAGAGTCTCCCATCAAAGGAAGAAAAAAATCGGAGAAAGGGATTTGACTACGAATAGAAAAATCTTGTTTTCTCCATCGACTGAGAGATGCAGGATTCCGGTTTGAAACTTGTGAACATTTTGGAGTAGAACCCCTGGGACCGTTCCACCACCTGGACTGGGGCAATGATGCCCTACTCCTGAAGACCCACTAGCACCACATGGAGAACTGTTAATCTACGCAGAGACACAGGTAGGTTGAAATTAATGAATTGGGGAGGGGGCTGGGATCGTAATTCTGTCTTGAAGCCTCTGGAAACGGCCTACCATACCAAAGCATCCCAGATGCAGGTTTCCCATGTATCCACAAAAGCAAACAGACCTCCCCTCCCACTGGATGCAGATGCCTACTCACAAAGTGAGTCGTCAGGGACAGGGTCACACAACTGGGGCTGTGCGATGGCTGAGGATCTGGAGAGCTCTCCGCTGCTCTAACCACTACATTCTTGACGGGAAAACTCCACAATGCAGAGCCCAGGCCCAAAAGGTCACATTCCAAGCTAGCCCTGCAGTACCCAATTCAGATGGATCTAGGTACGGCATTCCTAAGTCAAGCTGAGAAACTGCCAAACTGAATAGCTGCATATGGACATTAGCTCAGCAGCAACGAAGTAGGAATCTTGATAGATGAAAAAAAATTATCTAGGAGAAAAAGTATCTAGAAGAAAAAAAAATAAAGATGGACTTCTCTCGGCAGAGCAGAGAAAAGACAATAATCCTGCTAAAACACTAGAAAAAAAACATGGCATGCTGGGAGTAGCGGAGCTGACCTGCAAGTTTTGTTTGCCAATCTCAAAACCTCCTGTTGGTGACAAGAAAAATAGCTACACTGCAAGCATATGTTTTCCTGTAATAACAATAAATAATAATAAGCAGCACATAATTAGGCAGTCAACTGTTAGATCTTTAATCAGATAAGACTATGCAACAATTTACAAAGACCTTTACCAGCCCAAACTTACTTTTGCTTTGTATGCCTCGACTCTGCCTCTGCCACTTTAGGATCCTTGACATGTTTACGGTTGCCATCTACTTCTATATCAGAATTTGCTGGAGATAGACTTGTTATGGTCAGGTCTGTTTTTAAGAGTTTCTGTTTTTCACGACTGCGCACAAAAGAACAGATTGTACTTTAGCTTAGAATATGCGATTAAGCAACAAAATATTAGCTCGACAGTATGAGGTTACCTAGAAATCTCCTCCATCAGAAGTCTATATTCAATCTTCTTATCATCTGGTAAGGTATCTGGGGTCCTCAGAGGATCATTTTCTTTTTCAGATTTAGAAGGTGCTTTTGGTTTTGATGCCTAATTAAAACAGAACAAGATCACTGACAATACTGCCACGTTATAGAACCGCTAGTAAACATGTATGTTATGCACATATGAAAAAAATGCAACAGTTTTCCAGGAATACCTACTTGAGAAGAGGAAAAAAAACATACATGCAACAAATAGACAGCTTTACTCCACATCCAATTTTCTCCAAGGCATATCCCATGGAAATTAATCTGACATTCCCTAAAAGCAACCTAAAGTGCAGAAACTGTGCATTTTCTCTGCATGCTTATGTGTCATTCTGTAAAATAAACACTATTCATGATAGATGTATAGATGTATAGATATCTATATATCTATAGATCTATATACTAGATGCCAGGGACACCTGACTGCAGGCAAGCCATGCAAAACAGTTTTTTTGACTTACCAGTAAAATCTGTTTCGTGGAGTACTGTACAGGACACAGGCAAATCCAGAGAAGACTGGGTAATGTGCAGGTATCATCTGGTGATTGGACACTAGCCACAGCTGTGAGAAGCAGGGCTTATTATCCATTCATTTAATTTATCACACTCATGGAGATGTGATACGGATGAGAACATGGCCTTTTGGATGTCTCTTTGGCTTGCGTACTTGTTATACACGGATCTCCTTTGATTATTCCTACTGCTGAGGACATTTTGGATCGTTTATTGAGTATTGGAAACTAGGAATCTGTAGATAATATCCTTGTTTGATCTCTAGCGGATTTGGACATCTTTGGTGTCCATATTTACAAGATTTACCCTATTTATGGATATCCAAGTGATACGATTGTGTAATACATATTTTTATATGTTTTTTTTTTAAAATGAGTTCCAGATGTTTAATAAAATATGAATTCTTATCAAATTATAGTTGCATTGTTGATATGATGGTGGGATCTCCCTTAAAGGTCACATGTGGTCATTTATGCTAAACTTTTAGATTAACATGCAAAATATTTCTACAAGGCTAGGCTCACCTCTGCAGTTCTTCTGGCTTCTTTGATCATAGATTCCAAACCTCCAAAAACACCAAGGCCTGAACTAGGTGGCTCTGGATCAGATTCATCAGAGTCAGAAGCATTCAGTGTTACGACTACCGATTTGTGCTTTGGAAGCTGCAGTACACAAAACAAACACAGCAAACAATGAATACTACAGACTGTAAACCGAACACAGAACTGTACTTCACCTAAACTTTACATTAATGTATGGTTAGTTTTTTTTTTTCCTTAACTAAAAAAAAAAAAAAAAAAAAAAAAACAAACACAAACTTGTATGGCGCATGCATTTGTGTGTGTTAACCACCTATTTCAATGTGCTGCAGTAAAGAGATGTGAGCGAACTAAAAAAAAAAACACAAAACAAAAATACACGTTTTACAGTCTTGAGATAATCCCAACCAGTCTCTGAAAATTTTAAGCCCGAGAGTCAATGGTCTTATCTGGAGGCAGACACCACTAGCAACTCATTTGTTTTAATCACTAATGCTTCACAGGGATTATCATATTGTAGGTGTGTGTGTTTTAGGCAATAAAAATTACCTTTATTACACGTCTTAGAGGTCTTAGGACCCTCACAATCTTAGTATTATTCTTGCGATGAGTAGCAGAGTTGAAGCCCGCTGTTGTTAGCATGATCCTTGGCACAGGCATAATATTGTTAACAACAGGAGGTGATGGAGGCGGACTGTTATTACCCAGCATCTGGAAAATGAAAAAAGATGAAGCATATTACATGACATCTGTCCAACGTACACAACAGCAATGCTTGCCCACTGTCCCCGATTAACAATGCAGCCACTTTTTTTTTTAAAGATTTCATCTGAAAATTATTGCTGCCTTTTGTGAAAACAAACAAGTTAATGAGTGGATTTCATATAGAATTCTGGTAAAGCTGAACTCCAGGAAACTGCAAAACACAGTCAAAACACCTACACGTGAAATGTAAAAGGATTTGTAACTGTGTCTTGTTATCCAGTTACAACTACATAGATAGGTTGTTGACCTCACAGGCAATACAGCTTGAAAGCCAGCATGCCTCAGCATGTGAGTGGACAAGGACAAAGAAGAGAAACACTGATGGAATCATCATTCTGTTCTCAGCAGTAATTATTTTCATACTTTTTTACTTAATGTACTAAAAACAATAAAGCTCTGCCTGGCTCAAAGTGCTGCCCCTCCCTTTCCCAGTCTAGATGATACTGTGCAGAAGGCTGCCATCAGGGTATTTGGGAGAATTGTACGTAAAAAAAAATATTTATTTTAAAGTGAATATGTAACTGCATTACCATGTAAAACTCCAAGCAGAAAAAAACTGCACTCTCTGTGAACTAAAATTCTTAGGTAATATTCCCTATTCTGACTCTAATTACTTCCTTCTAGCAATGATTAATTGACGGCTTGAAGACAAGCTAGTTTATTCAATACAAAGATCTCCTGTATCTAGTGGTGGCTGGTAACGCCTCCATACTAGTATCAGAGCCAATACAGAGTATTTTGGCTGAGTACTCGTACTCGCCAAGATGCTCCGATACTTAGCGGGAGGCAGATGTCCTCTGACCGGCAGTGCCATGAGGGAAATGGAGCTTGCTTCCCGGCCAAATCAGGAAGCTTGGCGGCGGGTAATGACTCAAGGCCCCGCATCTCCATTGGCCAGGAAGCTGGCTCCATGCTGTTTGACTGGGAAGCCAGCTTCTGGGCCAATTGGCACGGAGCCGGTCAATCAGCATTGAGCCGCATCACGGGACGTAATGATCCGCCTCCCTGAATGGCCAGAAAACCGGCTACCCAACCAATCAACATCAAGCCGGCCAAACAAACAGCTCCATGCTCATTCTGGGAAGCCAGTTTCCCGGCAAAACAGCATTGAGCTGGCCAAACAGCATATAGTCGGCTTCCCAAGCAATCGGGAAAACGGGTTCATGCTAGCGGAAGTACCGGTACCTACCGAAAGCTAAAATAATCGATGCTTGTAGTAGATAATGAAAAAACGGTATCGGTGCATCATCCCTAGTAAAAGGTAACATTTGTTACACTGTATAAATTCCCTTGCAATATGCTGACAGCGGTCTTCTGTTATCATCAATAAAATAGTATTCAAAATAGAAGCGCATAAAAGTGGTATATAACCATGATCATTTATAAAATGTTTCTGTTACATGACCACAGGTTTCATGCAAGTGATGCTAAAATGCTCATATATGTATACTAAAAGCTCTATCAAACTGTGCAGGGGGCTTTTACAGCGTTTTTTTCACCAGGTTTGCAACAGATCAGTCCTGCTATACAATAAACACAATGAAGGCACTGTGACTGAACCCATCAGCCAACCAATCTCTGGCTTTAAAAAGCATTACCTCTGGTCTGACAGTCCTCTTGTTAGCTAAAGATTTTAAAAGCTCTTCACGAAGTAGCATTTCCTCCTCCTCTTCTTCATCTGCAAAAGGAGGCTTAGGAGGCTGCTCCGGCTCCTCTGGTGGCAGTGGTGGAGGTGGGACTGACATTTCTGAAGAAGCTCCAGAGATCACGGAGCCGAACATTGAGACATCACAGTGATGCAGCTGGAAAAGTACACAATAAATCAGCAATCCAGCCACTGTAGTAACATGTTACTGAAGCACATGATCTGCTAACATCTGTTCAAGTTTTCCATAAATTCCTTAACTATATTTTGATAACTCCGTGCGGTTAATATATTTTCCAATAGTATTCAGTAGCTGTAATTATTTAAAAATTAATTTTTTCTTTTGAATATTTACATGCAGAACAAGATGTACAGCAAGAGTAAAAATCTTACAAACGTTTGGGCTGATTTACTAAAAAATCGAGAATATTTATTCAGAAAATTGTGTGAATATTCCCTTCAATTATCCAAATCATAAGAAAAGCTCATTTCTATTCATTTTGAAGACCCAATCACATGAAAATGCTTTTCACATAACTAAAGTGACTGGAGTGGATAACTGAAGTGAATATTAAACACAATTCAAGTAGAGAGTTTCAACTCCTTTAGCAAATCAAGCCAGATAACTCGGCTGTAAAATAAAATAAAAAATAGCAGCCTTGACACCTTAATAAAAAATAATGCTCGAGAGTTAAAAGAGAACTATGGGGGTAACCTTTTTCCCCCCATAGTTCTCTTTAGGGTCAACCTATACCATGTCCTTCAGTGACTCAAAACTCAGTATATAGTGGGCTACTGCCCACTAGATGCTGATTGTGCCATAGCCGGGATGGATCTTGACAATACTGTTGAGATCCACCCAGCTGCCTGATTGCTTCTAGATAGACAGAGCCCGTTGTCGGAGTCAGCTGTGCCCGCCCCCTGCCTCGTCCGTCCCTCCAGTCAGCGCTGGAGGATCAGGGAGGAAAGTGGGGACTGATGGTAACCACTCTGCAGGGAGACGATTGGGAAGCGAGAGGATTGGAGGTATGTTTTCACTCACTTCCCGATCAATAGAGCCAACCTGTGACAGGTTCAATGTCACCCCTCGGCTCAAACTATGGGGATGAGTTCTCCTTTAAGTAATCTTTTTGACCGATCGTGGTTTTATGATTTAACCCTTTGACTGCATGCATGATTATTTAAAATCACAGAATTCTATATTTTATGAAAGCAAACATACTGGAAACTAAACTGGTGCAGTTGTAATTCTTTATGTAACATGATGCTTGTCCAACCGAACCAAAAATGAATTGAAATTATCCTTCATACTTACAAACAATATAATTACCAATGTTTGGTAAATGTATAATTATAAAATGTGAAAAAGATCATTTTTTATTAGGGCTGCAACTAATGATTTTTATAATCGATTTGTTGGCCCATTATTTTTACAATCAGATAACAATTAAGTACCATTCTTAATTTAAAATAAAATACACAAATGCAGTGTTACAAAAGTTTACTTCAGAATAAAACTGCATGCACAATTTTTCGCTATCGAACTGCACTGGACCCCATTACGGTCCCATGGGTACCAGTGCAGGAAATCACACTGTGAATGGGAGGTTGCATTTGGGGTGCCATTGAAATGAATGGCACTGCAACAAACAGCAGGATTTGTCAGACCGAAATCGAAAAATGACTTATATCCCACCTTTAATAATTTTATTGTAAGCACATGGCGCTTAAATAGCCTTAGCCAGGTAATGGCTAAATACAGCAGGTAGTGGGCTGGTGTAATAGCTATTGGACTGCTTGCTGTGCCCTCCTCCCAGCATAGAGGAGAGATCTAGGGGAATCCAACAAATTTAATCGATGAGAATAGTGGACAACTATTTTCATTATCCATCGATTCGTTTGTTGCAGTCCTATTTTTAAAGATGGATATTTTTAATTATAAAAAATTAGATTGCGTCAAGTGGATACCAAACGCGTCAAGCCTAAAAACTGCCTGCACCCCTGTGAAACAGCGACAGCCATCGGTACCCAAACATTGTCGAAAGGCAAGGCTTTAAAACACGGATCATTAGAATTAACTGTGAATAATGGCCTTACAATTTCTCATATTCTGGAACGTGTTGCCATATGTAACTTGTGGAACAATAGTTATTTCTGCATGTAGTGGCATCATGACATACACGTTTAGGTATGAGCATAAACTTACTGGCAGGGACCTTAAAAAAAAATTTGTTTTTTTAATGGTATTTAAATGTAACTTTTCAAAACTATTCAGCTTTATTCTCATCACATCAGGAGTTAACAGCTTATTACAGGTGACAAGTTCTGTTTAAGGTAACAGAGGTCTATTAGATACAAATACTGGTGAGACCAATGTATGCAGCAAAATGACACTTACCCATATATCTGAAGAATACGGATCTGTTACACACAATGATGATGGTACATATCCCAAAGGGCTACAAGGAGAATAAGGCAATCTTGTTGGAGATGCCCCTAAAATGAAATCAATTTAACAGTTAAGAAAAATGGAAAACATCCGAGGGAGGTTGGAATTCTTGGGGAATATGGAGTAACTCACATACAACTTTACATTTCACGGTGAACATAATCTTAAGATAATTTGCTTTAATCACTTGGATGTCAAATCTAAGCAATGCAGCTATATTTATGAAATAAATTATTATAAAGAAGAGACTTTGTATTAGGCATGGAATTAAAGATAAATATTTGATGTTAAAGTCAGAATCAGAGTGTGTAAATATAATTAAAAAGCTGTTATGTGCAGAGGGCCGCTGCAAAGTATAAGCATGCTGTCTCCTGCACATAACGCCTAGTTTCTGGGCACTGAGGAGACGGAGAGATGCGACTCAACAAGTAGAGAGAGTACTCCAGTGACATCACCAACCCCTCTTTACTAGTGAACAGTCACAAAATGTCTTGTATTGTACAAGGCATTCTGTGATAGGAGGAGGCAGGGATGTGACGATCTCTACTCCTGCCAAAGCAAGACGACGTTTAACAGGAATAATCTCCCGATTTTCAATAGTGCTTGTGTTGTGTCGCTTCTAGCTTGAAAAAGTACAGGAGCTTTTTTCAGTCAGAACTGAACATCGCTTTCAATTCCCTCCAGTTTGAGGACATCCTTGACTCTCTCTGTGACCACTGACCCTGAGTTATTTGGCTCTGTAGATGACAAAAGGGCATATGAGTCCCAGGACTGACATCTCTCTCAAGGAGACTGGATGACTCATTGGAGGCCACTGAACAAACCCTCTGAAGGGCAAACTAGGCAGCCACCTAAGGCGCATCCTCGAAGCCGCCCCCCCCCCGTTTTTTTAAAATTGCAAACACCAATAGCAGGCTGGTTTTTTTACCCGCCCACTGAGCAGAGGAGCAGAACTGAGAGACAACTTTCTTTCTCGGGTCCACTCATCTGCTCAGTGGGGGGTTTCAATAGCCAGTCTGCTATTGGCGATTTAAAATAAAATAGCCAACAGCAGTCTGGCTATTGCTCTCGGCTGCTTACATTCACCTGTCACTTGCGGAAGCTAGCCGGCAGAAGAAAGGGGCCGCGTGTGTGGTGGGTCGGGGTTGCGTCACGGGTGAAAGGCTGAGGGGTGCAAGTAGCTGGTCTTGTCTAGTGCGCAAAATAGTCTAGTATCGGCACTGGGTACAATGTTGATTTGCTGAAGTCTTAAGGGTACAAGCACCTCCAACACCTTTGAGAATATCCGAGGGGCTGAAGACCGCCCGAACGGGAGAGCTCTGCATTGATAATGGTAAATGATTGGGCCTATCCTCATTCTGAGAAATTGTTGAAAAGCCAAGTGGCTAGGAATGTGAAGTTAGGCATCTCTTAGATCCAGCGTCCCCATGTAGGATCTGGGCTGTAGGAAGGGCCTGACTGGAAAGAGATTCCATCCTGAATCTCTTGTATTTCACTACAACGGTTAAGGGCTTTAAGTTAAGGATCAAGCAAAATTTCCGCACCCCATACAAAACAGGTTGGTAATGAGGGAACCCCCAGGCAGAAACTGCGAGATGGAGGCCCCCCCAGCGTTCCAGTGACGCGTTCCCCAGTTGACTGAGGAAACACAAAGACTGAGGGATTGAAGAAGAGGCGGGCTTTTTAAAATCTGAATGGGTGACGTGTTTCCTATGGTTTAGGGAGGAGACTCCATCTCCTGCAATGCTGTCATGGAAGACACTTTATTGCAAGTGTATCCGCACTTACAGTTTTCTCTTATTCGCATTCCAAAGTCCCACAAATCTCTTTTTAGTCTACTTGTGAAAACCACCTGATGCAGCTTCCTGTGATTGTGTGGCAACGATGCAGCACGGCACATGAATTCAAAGCAGAGTTGCCACTCATGTAGGCTGCTTTCACTACAGTGGGATGTGAAGATTTAGCAGGATGCACGGTTTCAGCATTCTCATTGTTGATTTACAAGCCTGTAGTTTGCCAATTAGCAGTTGGCCACCCCAAGTCCTGCCCACTGCTTTCTGAATAGGCAGCAGAGCCTCTGTTGCAGTGTGTGGGAGGGAGGGCATGAGACACAGAGGAGGATATGCCTCAGCCAAAGAAGGTAAAGGAAGTCTGTTTACTTTGATTGTGGATCAAAAATAGTAACTGAATTTGGTACTTATTTAGACTGTCATACAGCTTCCCGGCGGCTAGTCATTACACGACGCCCGGCTACTTTAATGTGACTTCCGGTATCGGACATTACCAGAAAAAAAAAAAAATATCTGAACTCTTGATACAGAAAAAATGGTATCTGTGCATCTCTACTTTACAGTATTTACATATTCTTAAAAAGTAGTAAACAGCTTTAAAGAAGAACTCCATGGAAACAAAAACAAAAAAAAACAAAAAACTTGCCCTTACAGTGAGGCTGCATTAGGCCTATAGGTCATTGACCTGCATTGGACATGAGGACGCCAAGGGACATTCCACAGCTAGAGCGGAGGGGGAAGAGAGATAAGCGCTGACCACCACGGGACCGAAGATCAGGCAAGTAAAGCTGCTTTGAGTACCCTAGACAAAATAAGCACTTACCCCCATGCAGTACGAGGATTGCCCCTTGCAAGTTACATTTTTCTTTTTCTACATGGAGTTCTAAAAGTTCCATAATCTGGGGCAGGTAAATGTTAAATTTTGATATAACCTTCACTTTTTTTACCAAACTTGCTACTCCTTATCTTTGTTCTTTAGTTAAACAGATTGGTCCTATTACTCTGCCCCTCTATTACCAGCTTGTTGAGGTAAGCCATCAGACTGCTAGGGAGCATACAATATTCAATACATCAGCCATCTCAGAGCTGTGTGGTAAAAAGATGAAAACAGGAAAGATGGTTTGGAGCAAGGGTAAGCATGTCCCCTTATACTTGTGTTCCTTATCCTGGATGCTGCAATCCTCAGCATTCCCCAGCTATCATATAGGAAGTAAAAATTACCTGGAGAGTTTGTTTCACTATCTGTGTCCATTGCAACCTCTTCATAGTTGTCATACTGGTAAACACATCCATAGTTCTCCAAAGACAGCTTGTCAGATCGTTTTTGATCTGCCTCAAAAGACTGAAAGAAAGAAGAAAAAAACTATTTTTTTTTAGCATAAATTTTCTTGACATATGCAAAACTGCAAGGAAATCCCTTTGACATACCATTTGGTATGTCAAACGTGAACATTGTGTTTTATACTCCACTACAGAACACATTAAAGAAGACACACCTTGCTCCGTTTAGTCTTTTCTCCTACAAGCTTCATGAACCTGTTATACTGTTCCTCCTGGTTGGAAAGGTCTCGAATTTTTCTGATTTCCTCTTCTCTCTTTCTTTTTTCTTCTTCTTCTGCCTGCTTCTTTTTCTCCTCTTCCTCTTTATGGTTTTCGGCAGCTTTTTGTTGTTGCAACTTTTTCCATGCTTTTGTTTGTTGTCTTCTGAGTGCCTGCTTTGCTATAAAGGAACATAATATTTAGTGTGTAGCTGCATTAAATTACTGAGAATGTTATTACTGGGTAGACAATGGGCCCATAGCCTAATAAAAACCCAGCTCGTGAATTACCTGCATAAGCAGCACTGTTGACTTTACGTGATGTAAATGAATTTGAACTGCCCTTCTGGAGCTCCGTCTTGCCCTTCTCCTTCTGGAGCTCCGTCTTGCCCTTCTCCTTCTGGAGCTCCGTCTTGCCCTTCTCCTTCTGGAGCTCCGTCTTGCCCTTCTCCTTCTGGAGCTCCGTCTTGCCCTTTGACAGTTTTTCTTTTCCCTCTTTCATTACCATTTGTTCCTTTTGCTGCCATTTTTTACTTGCAGACTGCAAAGCCAAAAGACGCAAATGAAGCTCCGACATCTCCTCTTCTTCCTTAACAGGGATCTGAAAAACAACAAAGCTGTTAGGTTATAAGGTTGTAATATATTTCCTAACCATTTTAAATCATAAACATTCAGTAGAGTACTCGCCCAAATACTCGGTATTGGCACTAGGGCCTTTTTCCTGCCGATACATCTGTGCATCCTTGCTTTATATCTGTGTCCCAGCAGGGAGGAGAGAAATTGTGACAGCCGGTTGAGCGCTGCAGGAGGAGAGCGCTGTGAGCGGCCCGGCGTCTCTCCTCCCACACCACTAAGCCTCCTATCACAGTTTGGCAGAGCGGTGTGTGGGCGGAGACATCCAGCGCTGTCACAGGAGGCTGGGCTTTCCTCCCTACACCGCTCTTTCAGCTTCCTGTGACAACGTGTCAGAGAGGAGAGCAGGCTACATACACTCAGTGATCGCTGAGTGTTTGTACATAATTGAGGACATGGTATGTTAACTATAGCCTCAATTATGAATGAGTGGGAGTGATCTACATCACCCCATCTTCATTAATAGTTGTAGTTAGTTATAGTAAACAAACATACCATGTCCTCATGTTATCAATGAAGAGGAAAACTCAGAGGATTCCTGTTCATTGATAACAGGGGACAGAAAAAGGTGATAGGAGGACTTTGTGCCCTAAATCTTTTTTTCTATTTTAAAAAGGGAAATATCAGGGATCTGTTTATACCCCCCATTATTTCCTCAAAGCCCCTAAAAGTAAAAGTAAAAAATAAATATATTTAAAGAAAAATGAAATAAAAATTAAACGTTTATAAAAAAAAAAAATTTGAAAACATTAATAAAAAAAAACATTTTCGCGATTGGTTTCGGCCTGACAATTTTTTTTATTTTGGTTTTAAAATTTCCATTTCGGTGCCCCTCTAATTGGCACCGACACTGGTATCGGTGTATCCCCATTTAAGACTGTTCTCAGAGACTGAAGAGAGCTGAACATATGGCAGTTTAAAGACTTCAGTTGCCATCCAATCACCGTTGTGCGAAAGATATGATTGCGATCTTTGAGCCAATTGTAGATCATGTGAGTAAATGGGAACAATTAGGATGAATATGGATAGGCAGAAGCCATCAAGAAGACTTGACACAGAAACTTTGCCCAGAGGACAACACTAAAGCCACACTCTTTAGAAAGTATGCAACCAGAAGCAATTCTCCCGAGAGGATATAAATGATTATTATGCTAGGATACATAACATTTTACTCAAGCTATTAGTTCAATTAAGAAAGAACTAAAAACATACCTCATTTTTGTCATCTGTAGTGTTGCTCTCGGGTGTAACTGTCTGATAAATGTCTTCAAGTTCTAAAAAAAAACACACAAAAAAAAAGATAAATAAATAACAGAAATAAGACATTAAAACATCTGCATTAAACATTTGCATTAACAAAAAGGAAAAACAAAAACACTGATTTTGGTACTCGTCATCTTTTTCCATGTACAGTGGTACCTCGGTTCATGAACGCTTCCGTATAACAATTCGGTTAGCTAACAGGAAGTTCAGCAAAATTTTGCCTCCGTTCGCAAACTCTGCATCGGGTGACTAACACGACCGCGGCCATCTTCCCCGCTCTGACACGTGGTCGTGTCTTCCTCTAGTTAAGATTGCGGTCGCAGACAGACATGGGCACACTTGCTGTGAAGCAGATACAACTGTGGCTTAGCAAGATACGAGATATTAGGCACATGGAAGACCTTACAAGTTCTCTCAGGGGGACAGGGGCCCATTTTCGAGCTACCGGGTTCTAGTGAGATGAGTTTACTTCTACACAAGATTATCTTAATCTTTTGGAATGAGGCTTCATGGTGGCTATATCCTCCGCTACCACCCCTCCTTCCCTTTCTCTTATTCTTTCTCTTATGGGTCCCCTTTCTCTATTCCTACCTGTTCGCTCTGTCTTCTGTCCCATCGCGCCCTCCTACAACCCTGCCTAATTTATGTACCTATCACCCCAACTGGCGTGGCTGCTGTGTGACTATACTAGTCAAGTTAATAAATATAGGTCACAAATGTGTGAATTGTTAACTAGGCCAGGGCGGGGCTGCACCGCTCAGTGATCGCAGGCTCTTTTCACATTTGTGTCTACCCAGTTTAACAATTGTCCAATGTGGACTTCCACAGGGCCTCTGGTGGTTGAAGCTGCATAAGTCTGCAGGCTAGTGTATTATACTTGTGGGGTTTATTTTTCTATCTGCCTTTTGGTTGTTGTACGGTTGCTGCGTCCACTGATTCTATGATGGGCGCTTTGCCTCCTGCTCGAATAACCATTGAATTGAAGGAAATTGTAGAAAAGCATGATCGTGGTAATCGTATGACTGATCTGGCCTCGGAGACAATCTCGACTATTTTGAGGAATAAAGATTCCATCAAAAAGGAGCTGATGTGGCAAAAGGAGTAATGTTGTTAACCAAGCAGAGAACCCAAGTACTGGAAGAGGTGGAAAAACTTGTTAGTGTGGTTGAATGAGAAACAGCTGGCAGGTGATAGTGTTAGTGAAGCTATGATCTGTGAAAAAGCCAGGAAATTCCACAGCGATTTACTGCAAAAAAAACAACCTCTAAAAGTTAATCTAGTGATGAATTTAAAGCCAGTAGACGGTGGTTTGATAAATTCCGGAAGAGAAGAGGCGTCCACAGGGTTATGCAGCGCAGAAAAAAAAACAAGTGACAGATTTTTAGGCCAAATTGACCCTGCAGCTAAGAGACAAAGAAGAGAGGAAACCCCTGAAGGAGATCTCTCTGATGTCCTTATGGAGGGGGACTCTCACTCCACCCCACCCACCTTCCTGTCCTCCACGTCAGAAGTCGCCCCAAGAAAGGTTAGTGTTCACTCTCTTCATACTGTACTTTGTTTCATATTTTTGTGGTAAAAAAAAAAAAAAATTGCATATGGTTCAGAATGGATTAACCTAATTTACATGGAAACTTATGGGGAAATTTGATGCGGTTCACGACCAATTCGGTTTGCGACCAGAATCGTTGAACCAGTTAAGTTCGTGAACCGAGATACCACTGTACTTTGAGGGAGTCTTTAAATTTCGGGTTATGCTGCCACCAACAGGAGGGTTGGACACAGGCAAACACCACATGCGGGGCAGACCAACAAAGCCCTCCTATTTCTAGCATGCCTAGGTTCTGTAGCAAAGTAGTACTGAGAGCATAATCAAACAGAGGGGTGAGAACTGGGTTCCCTCACCAGATTCCAAGAAAGGATCCAATATTCCAAGTTAAAAAAAAAATCTTATTTCCTTCCTCGTTCACAGAGGGCAACATTAACGCCAACAAGGGCCAAGGGAAAAAAAATCCTGGTACAGCCTGCAGCTCAAAGAGCCGGCTAAAGAGATACGCCAGCTGGCATCAGATGAGGCTGAAACATCCACCTGTTAGAACTTGAAAGAATATGTGAACAGAAGATCAAGTGGCAGCCAATCAAATCTTGGAAATAGCTGCTTGATGTTGAAAAGCCCAAGAAGCACCTCACAGAACTAGTAGAGTGCGTCTTGACAAGATGGAACCCGATCCTTGAAAACATATGCTCGGATGAAGGTCTGTTTGAGCCAGGAAGAGAAGGTGAAGTGAGAAACCAGTGCACAAGGTCCATCTGAGATGATAAAAAGGGAAGCGGTCTTCCTGAAAGAAGCAGTGGGTAAGTGATAACCTGTATAACCTGAACCACATCCAGACAATAGAGGGAAATTTATTTCTGGTGAACAAGAGGTGGACTGAGGGACAAAAGAACATTGTCCTAGTTGAGGTGAAATGCATACACTATTTAAGGCAAAAAATAAGTAGTATAAGGCCTCAATATTACCTTGTCCCTATGCAAAAATCAGAAAGCATTCCTTTTAGAAAAAGACTGCCAGTTCAGGCAAACGCTCACCTCACAGGTGATGCCTACCCTCAATAAAAACTACATCGGGGGGAGAGAAATATTGTGTTACAAACGGCAAATTCTAATGTACGGAGAAAACCAAATCCAGATCCCACGGTGTCAAAGGAGAATTGATAGGAAAGGGGGGGCAGGGGGGAGAAATACATAGAACACTAGTGCAAAGGTCTTAATAGAGCGTTAGAGGGCAGACGGCCTCTGAAAAAGCATAGAAATGGCAGACATATAACACTTGATAGTGCCAAACGCCGGTTCAGAAATCATTCCACAGAGAATGGGTAAAAGTAAGCAATCCAAGGCCGATGATAGAAAGTCTACTTTTCGCAAGGTTTACCCTGTTAGCATGAAAGGAATATCAGTCTAGGAGATGCACCTACATACATGCATACCACATCTGCCTGAATCAATCCGAAACAATGAGGACAACTTAAATGCTTTCTCATCTTGATTCTGCAAAGCACAGAAAGTTGAAGGGGAAGAAAGGCATAGATTAGGGTGTACTGATCCCTCCACAGCATCCAATGATTCTGCTAGAGAGGATCCCTGTACCTGGAGACAAACATGTTCAGTCTATTGCAATGGAGGCCAAGATGCCATGTTGCCCAACCTACGACACAGATCCTGAACACCTCTGGGTATGGAAGCAAAAAGTCCAGTTTTAGTCCTGAGATACCATCTCCTGCACAAAATCATCTGAGCATCAAGCTGTCCAAGCTTCCACACAGGTTATCAAATAATTTCCTAACTGTGGAGAGTGAGGAAGCACCTTTATGCTGAAAAAGCATTATGTGAGGATTTGGCAGACAGAGTGCCACACCTTGCGGGTGGATTGGCAGTTAATCTTGGAGGATCTCAATGGAGGTCAAGGGAGTGAACAATGAAATGGAAATGGCCCTTCCCTTAGGCTTCTTCTGCTGAGGAAGATGGCTTTTCTTGCCACCAGTAACATCTTTGATAATATGAAGAGCCATGTCTCAAAGGACATGTGGACCAAGCACTTCTTGTGCAAAGATCCCACAGTCCAGCACTTTTGCCAAAGTGTCCTATGCATATGTACTGACATGAAACATGTGGGAAGTTCGTAGCAAGCCATCAAAACTGAAGTTCAACTATAGCCATCTACTCCATACGTTCAATAAGCAAAGGGTCAACCACAGGAATGAGATTTTGACCAGATGACATCAGACATTGTTTGAAAAAGTAAAATCACAGCCAGGTGGATTTGGGTGAAGGTCAGGACCCACTAGAGAACAGAGGAGTTTAGAAAGGACAGCTTATCGATTTGGACCTTCAAGACGGGTGCACCCTCCAGCAGTATATATATTCAAGTTTTGCAAAAGGTGAACTTATTGTTTAAAAGTGGCGGTTTCATTAGTTCCCTTTTGTCAGGCCAAGAACATTTTTAGCAGGCAGAGATGATACCTGTTGATCTTACCAGAAATGCAGCCACTCCCTATGAGCTAAAAAGACATCACAATGTCTCTTTTGTAAGCTACAAGTCCCATAAATCCACCATGTAATGGAGATGAACAAAAGGCAGACATTTTTGAAGTCCAGTCTGTGTAACAACCATGGCAGCCTCCATAGAGACCACTGACATGAAGGGACAGAAAGCGTGCTATTCTAGCTTTACCAAGTGAAAGAATAAAAAAATGGGGGGGGGGAAAAAAGCCTAAAAAAATAAAAATAACCCACCTAACCCTAATAACTGGTAAGCTGTAATATACTAAATTTTTGCTTTTGAATTCAGACATTCTGGAAAGTGAACCTGTTTTTTGTTAATGGTAAACAATGTGGAACTCTTAAAGATAAATTTCACCTTTTCGAAAATTCAAGTAGTGTTTGGCCCTAGCGGCATCAAACTGTTTGATAAATTTAGACTGAAAAATTAAAAGCAGCAAGATGCAAAATTGTAGACCATTAAATCACATGCAGTCACTGTTCCGCTATTCAGACAGAAGCCGGCTATCTCAATAGATGACAGGGAAGATTCCTCCATCGACACTGTTTAGTGTGAATGGGGAAATCGACTGAATCTAAAGCTGGGTACACACAGATTTTTTTTTTTTGTTTGGCCTGGGATGCTGAGGGGGGAAAAAAAAAAATCTGAGAGTTCCCTCAATCCATGCTAACAGTGTCAAACAAATCTCCCGCTCTCTATTGATTGGCTTTTACTGAGGAAATAGGGCCACCCACAGATAGAAATTTCATCTGTGTACCCAGCTTTAGCATGTATGGCTAACATTGGGCAACACAACTCTTAAGCAGACATTAAGGCAGAAGTGTAGACAAAAATATGTTCTAGTTTTGAATTGAGTGGGAGAGAGCGATTGTTGTCTGCATCCCTCTTGGAGAGATTTACCCCAACTTTACCGCACATTATAGTTAGTTGTCCAAGTTGCCAATGACTGGCCCAACCTCACATGACACAGAATTAACTCTTTACCCACAGCTTACAGAAGACACTGTAGGTGGGCCTGTGCCTGGTCACACTACAGGAATTCCGATCCAAAAAGATAGGAAATGGCTATTACAGAAACTGTTTTACTCACCCAGGAGGAGTATTTAGTTTCTAATACAATGTATAAGATTCAACAGAAGGAATGAGACCTCAAGGCATAGGAAATGTAGCGAAAAGAACTATGAATGGGAAACCATCACCGTTCTCTATCATACCGAATGCAAAAACAAACAAAAAAAAATGTATACCTAGCTCATGAGTCTCAGTGTCACTGGTAATTACAGTGGGGTTGGATTCTTCCACAATACTTTGTTTCTTCTCATTAATGGGTTTTAATTTTTGTCTCAGAGGTTTAAGCTCAAAGGCCTGGAAAGTCTTTACTGGTAGTTTCTCCTCCACAGATGCCTCCAGATTCACAGCAGCACCAGAAATGCATTCTTCCTTAACAGGGGTCCGTACAGTGTTTTCCACAACACTTTCCTGTACATTACCATGTTGTTCTTTGAGAGCGAGTTTCTCATCCTTATTAATGGACTCAAGTTCCAGCTTTATCTGCTTATATTTTAAAAGCAGGTCTTCAAAGCTCTCTTCTTCATTCTCATTTTTGGATGAATGGCTAGATTTCCTAGGTGGAGACCTAACAACACTTTTAACTAAAAAGAGCGTTAAGGAAACAAAACTGAAAATAAATAAAAATAAATCACAGTCTTTAAATTGTTTTATGAACATGTGAAAGGACAGCTTGATATAAATAATCTCATCACTAAGAGGTGTATTTGTAAAAAAAATTGCAGACTCAGTTGCCTGCAAAACTGCATGTACATTCGTTCTGTGCAGATGGAGGCAGACAATTATTTTCTGCCATCCAGACAGTAGATCATAGACAAAATTAAGAGAGTCATTCAGAGTGGCACTGTGCCTTGTGATCACAGTCAATCACAGCATTCAGATGTGTTTACACACAGAAAGCCCTCCACTCTCACAATAGGTGAGGAAGGAGAGGAATGAGAACTGCTGCTTGAAATGTTCCTTGGTATAGTGACTTTTCTTTTTGACAGTATATACCAACATTGAGGCTAGGTTCACACTTGGGCGATTTACCCGCAGGATATCGCACAATACAGATTTGCATCCAAGTCTATGGAAGCTGTTCACACCTTTGCGATCTGTCGCGCGGTAGAAATCGCCTGTCGTGCAGGAGCTATTTTCGGGCGGTTTGGGTCTCAGACACCTCTATGCATTGAAAACCGTTCGGTTTTCAAAGCAAAATCGCATGAACAAAAACACGACAACCATTCAAAAACAGCTCACCAGCTCAATCGCCTAGGTGTGCACCTAGCCTTAAAGAAAATATATAACAGATGAAAATACATTAGAAATGAGTGAGAAATATAAGCAATCACAAATGTTTGGTCTTTTCATATAGTAACAAAATAAAAACGTGATTATTAAATGCCACAGGTGTCTGGAAATTTTTTTTATAAATAATAATTCCCTTGCGTACTCTATCAGTCAAACTTTCACAACACTGAAAATGGCATAGGAAAGGAAGGGGGTATAAAATACTGGTACAGAGGTGCTTACTTCACAGTTATTAAAAAGAAAATTAACAATAACCTATGCAGTCCATAAGGTCTGTTTCATAACCATTAACTAAACCACTTTAAAAAAAAAAATATTCATTTAAAAGAGAACTATGGGTTAAGTGTTTTTCCCCATAGTTCTCTTCAGAGTCATAGGATGACCTATACTAACCTCCTCCTGTGACCCAAAGCTCAGTATATCGCGGGCTATTACCTGCAATAAACTAAGAGCGCCACAGACGGGACAGATCACGACAAAACTGTTGTGATCCACCCAGCTGCGTGAGTGACAGCTGGCTATGCCCATCTAGAGGTAGAGCCAGCTGTGCCCGCCCCTACTCATTCATTCCTCCACTCGGCACTGGAGGATTGGAGAGGGGAAGGGGAGCGCTCTCTGACAGGGAGATGATCGGGAAGTGAGCGGATCAGCTACATGTTTCTGCTCATTACACGATCAGTAGAGTCGACGTGTGACAGCTTGTCACAGGTCGGATCTACTCTATGTTGATGAGTGGAAATCACTCACCTCGTAGTTCTCCTTTAAGTGTGTTCCATACCTGCAGGCAATTTGCACCCCCAGTGAAGCCTGCTCAGCTCCATCCTGTGAAGTTTCTAGGACAAGTCAGCTGTAGGACAATCAACCCTTAGCAGTACAGGAGCAACTGCTGTCCTTGTCCTTAAAGTGTACATCTAGACAAAAAAAAGTACATCTCTCCAAAACATACATGTAAAGTTTTATACCTTAAAAATGCTGCAACTACAGCTTGCATTTCAAGAACATCAACCAGCATTTTTCTGTACTTGCAGCATTTTAAAGAAAGAAAAAAAGCTGGGGAAATGTGCAAGTGTTGCAGAAATGTACTAAATACCGGAACATCCGGTATCAAGAAGCCAGAGGGGCGGGTAACGCCTTCCTGATTGGCCAGAAAGCCGGCTGCATGCTTCCTTGTCCCCTGGTGACGAGGGAGCATGGAGCCAGCTTCCCGGCTAATCCTTAATGGGACACAATTGATACTGAAAAACCGATATCGATGCATCCCTATCAGATGCAATGCAGGGCCAATAATCTTGCATTATACTTAAGGATGCTGAGGGACAGTCCTCGAGCTGGACCAGAGGGGAGTGGGACTCAGGTAAGTAATAGTGCAGTTTACCATACTACTAGACATAAAGGAGCAGTTAATACCTGCAATGTGCCTCACTGCAAGGGAAGGTTTTTTTGTTATACTCAGGAGGTAGGTTTTCTGCTTATAAATACTTTAGTGTCTAAAGAGTGAACTGTTGTCTGCTTTAACCCCTTCATGACTGGAGACTTACACTGTACATCCCCATTATGAAGTGCCCAAATGACTCATCACGTAAACGGTACATGATCAGATATTTGGAGCTGTCACCGTTCATTAATGCATGCCTCAGTATTGCAGCATCCATTAACGAAAGAATTAAGATTTTACAGACACCTGATCGCTGTTAGCGATCGAGTATCTGACAATGATAACACGGCTCTGCTATCACAGTTTTGACAGCTATGTATAGAGCCTGTGTTCGGGCTTTTTTTGCTACAAGTTTCTATAAAGCATAGAAACTTGTAGCAAAATCTTGAGACATTGTATCAGACTTCTGATCATTCTAGGAACGTTCAGAAGTATTTAGTCACATCTACTCCTGAAATGCTATTGGTTGTTCCTAGGTTTGGAGCAGCCTAATAATAATCAAACATTTAAAAAAATTATCAAGCAGTAATAGTGACTGCTTGATATAATTCACAAAAAAATTTAAATAAAAAAAAAATTAAAATATAAAAAATATATTTATATTTATAATTTTTACTATAATTAGAAACATTAACCCCCTATAATGAAAATCTACAGCTGAGCTGCAGGTTTGTTTTTTACCCTAACGGGTTAATTTTTTTAATTGAACCCCCTCCATGACAGCAATGTTCAAAGTGTGTCGCTGTCACAAAGTGTGACAGTTAGTGGCACATAGTGACAGTGACCATGTACTCCAACTGTTTAACCTGGTGACCACTATTAGCTTTTAAAGAAAAATAAATGTTTTGTTTTTTAGTCTCCTCTAAAAAACAATATATAATCCGTGTGGGTGCACTTAGTAAGAATGTATATTAATAATATTATTGCTGTGAAAATATCACACAGCAGAAATGTCAAAAGTGTGTCAGTCATTAACAAACGGGAAAAAAAGCAAAGTCATGAAGGGGTTAAAAAGACCCAATCTCCACATGAATATTAACGTTATTTCCAATTTAGGATCCACACTTGTTACTACTGTTGTACTATTAGCTTAGCAGCCTGCTTCTCTACCTAAATCATCTCTTTCCCGGCTATGAACTAACACAACCCTGTACATGTGCAGTGTTCCACAGCTGAGTGAGCATTATGGAGCTGACAGCTGCAAAGGAGTGTGTGACCTATGACAGTCACATGACTGAGCACTTGTAAACTGCAGCCTGGCAGTCTCATGGTGGAAATGGTAGTGGCACAGAGGTGGGGTTTTTTCTCTCCCATCCAAGCAGGCTGAGGGCTGTACTCAGTGTAGCTGATGCCATCAGGAGACATTCTTGCACTCAGCCTCTGCCATGTCATCTGCAGACAAAGCCTGATGACACAATATCCAGGAAGAGGTGCAGCTGCCAGTGATGGCTTTGTTAACAAATTACTTCAGTGGAGCTGCGCTAACCTACATAAATCAACGCAAGCTTAACAATTGCTTCTATGTTCCCTGTTCACACCACAATCCTGCTTTGAGGTGGGTTGCAATGCGTTGCGTTAAAAGACTGCAGACATGCTGCATTTTTTCACAATGCACCTCATGTCACCGCACCTTGCATAGAAGCAAATGAAATGTCATCATGTAAAACATTTACAGTGCCTTGTATGTGCACATCCATTTTGGTGTGAAGGCTGCTGTGAACGAGCACTGAAAGAAAAGAAAATGACAAACCCACATCCCATATACAACCCCGTATAATAAATTGCTTTGTTTAATCATCTGTAACACTACCTAACCCAATATGCCTGATGATGCTCCATACACATTAATAGATTTTGTGCTTTCAGCTTTCAGGCTGAAGGAAGAAAATCTAACATATTCCTCCATCCAGGCTTATTTTGGCAGTCGGCCCCATTGGCTGTCAAAATACCTGAACAGTGCCTGCATCTGACTGAATCCATGTGCTGTTCAACCAATGGTAGACAGTAGGGATGCACCGATACCGGTTTTTCAATATCGAGAACCCTTATTTTTTTTCCGGTCTTCACCAATACCGAGTACAAATACTGGTGCCATCTGCCCCCATTATCAGAAAGTTGGGCGACAGATCATGACCCGTCAACCAGCTTTCTGATTGCCTGGTAAGCCGGTGTTCTTTCGAAAGCACAAAGCCTTCACATGCCAGGGCTGCCTGGCTTCCTTACGAGTCATGAGGTGCCGTCCTGCATCCCGATTGGTCAGGAAGCCAAGCTGCCTAGGAACAAATGAAGCCGGCTTCCTAGCCAATCAGGAAGCCAGGCGGCACGTCATGACCCGTCTCCCGCCATCCTGATTGGCTAGGAAGGCGGCTTCACTTGTTGCTAGAATAAAGAATGTATTAAGAGCGCTACAACTGTGTTGAAATATACCGGAGGACTCACATTTAAGAAGTCATCTGCGAGAAGACGTCCGGTTGGGTGTCTAGGTGAATACAGACCTGGAGGGTCCAGTAATCTGGTGAGTGATCTGCCTCTGTCGCCGAGCGCTGCGAACGGAGGGACAACAGACTCTTGCACGGACTCAGCTGGCCAGGCTGAGCCGCTGTAGTCAGGGGCACTGTATGTCTGAAGCGCTGTGTGATGTCGGCTTCCTGTCAGTAGGCTCGGGAGGCAGAGCGGTGGTTCGTGTGGTGGCAGGTGCCGGCGGAAGTTGTAAAGAGGTTAAAGGAGTATTGGGGACTGATGCAAATTAGGTCGGTAGCTACGCGTTTCGAGGCAGAGCCTCTTTGTCAAGCAGTGATCGGCCAAAATAGGTCTATCACTGCAAGAGTCTGTTGTCCCTCCGTTCGCAGCGCTCGGCGACAGAGGCAGATCACTCACCAGATTACTGGACCCTCCAGGTCTGTATTCACCTAGACACCCAACCGGACGTCTTCTCGCAGATGACTTCTTAAATGTGAGTCCTCCGGTATATTTCAACACAGTTGTAGCGCTCTTAATACATTCTTTATTCTGTTGTACCACAGGGCTCCTCTCTGTTTTAATAGAGCTTGCACACTGTACCCTCCACCCTTAGATTACAACAAACACCAGTTTGTACTTCTTGGCAGTGCGCTTGATTTTGTCGTTCATATTCACTTGTTGCTAGGCAGTGTGGCTTCTCATTAAGTGTACACAGACAATTGTAAAGTATGGTGGTCTCTTTAAAGTACTAATGGCATAGAGAACCTGTGACTTTGCCCACTGGCTCCCAATCACCCAAAGGAGAAAACTCAAAACATTAACCACTTACAAAGTAATCCACAACTCTGCCCCCGGCTATCTCCAACCTTGTCTCAAAGTATCACCCTAACCGCCCCCTCCGCTTTTCCAAAGACCTCCTGCTCTCTAGCTTCCTAGTTAACTCCTGCCATGCTTGCCTCCAGGACTTCTCTAGAGTCTCTGCCATCCTTTGGAACTCCTTACCCCAACCTGTCTCCTATTCTGTCTGCCTTTAGGTGATCCCTAATGACTCATCTCTTCATGGAAGCATATCCTGCCTTAAATTAACCAATGAGCCATCACATTCTCAAACAATTAATTCCTACACAGCTACATCCTCATGTATCATTTGCCCCTCCCTTTTAGATGGTAAGCTCTCATGGGCACTCTCTCTTGTCTGTAACTGTATTGTCTACCTTATATTGTGGAGCACTGCACAACTCCTATATATTTAACACACACAGGTCTCTCCCATGACCCTCCAGCCAGAACTAGGCTTTTGAGCAGTGATCCTTCTACTTGGTAAGGTTATGTCTAGGCTGTCAGCAGAAACCTTATATCTCTCAGCCATATCATGGGGGATGGTTACCCTGGCTGGAGCGCTGTATGGTAGACTCCAGCTACAAGGAAGGATACGTCTTCGAGGGGACGGGGCTCTCCAGCTGACCAGCCTCGGTCCGCCCGGCTTTATGCTCCGCTCTCCCCACTCTCTGTCCCAGAACCTGCCGCCTCTTCCCCGTGAGCGAAACCGTCCCAGCGTGTCATAACTGCGCTCCCAGAACGAGGGTCTGGAGGGCGGTGGGGGCTGCTGTGGAATTCGGGGGGACGGCCGGTAGCCATGAGGCGGCCTCTGCGGGCGAGCCCGGTAGGGGGGGCGTGGGGGCCCTCGGCTGCTGGGCCGGTGGCGGACATGCTTGGGGCTATCGGGTCGGACGCTGTCATCGCTGATCTCGCCGTCCTCCAGCTCGCCTTCCTCCCGCGGAGAAGCCGGGCGAGCGGCCATCACGGACATGGCGGTCAGGGCCACGGTGTACACCCACAGGAATCTTCCAGAGTGACAAGGCGACCAGGAATACTCAGCGTCTCTTTCCACTGCGGAGCGGAAGTCTGGAAAAACCCAGGCCCCACCAGAAGAGAAATCTCGCGAGAACTCCAGCATACGAGTTACGTCACTGCGTGCAGGGAAACAGGAGGAACACTACATTTCTTTCAAGTCACGCGATAGAGCGGAGACGTAACACGCATATAGCTGATGAGAGAGGATTCAGGATTGATGTCAGCCTATGTAGAGAACAGTTTGAAGCAGAGGTGGTCAACGTTCTTCATATACAGGGCAAAATAATAAACAATAATCCGCAGTATTAGGCTTATATTATTGTGTTCAGCTGTCATACAGAAATGTCTCATAATTAAAGGGCAACCCCAGACTCGGCTCTCTAGCGCACCCACTCAACCTCTCTTCTCACTTTCTCTGTCTTTAGTCTTCAGGCTTGTCATATGACATGGAGGGTCCCTTTTTTCTTCTGATCTCCAGGCGGTGGGTGGTCCTGAATAATGCAAAGAGAGGTACTGATGTGATTACATCAGCTCCATTCTCTGCAGCATTAAAGGAGAACTATGGGGTCAGTGTTTTTCCCCATAGTTCTCCTTAGGGTAACGGGAGGACACAAACTAGCGTCCTCCCGTTACCCTAAGCTCAGCGGATCCCGACCTCGACGTTGAGATCCACCCAGCTGCGTGAGTGACAGCTGGCTCTGCCTATCTAGAGGCAGAGCCAGCTGTACCCGCCCCCTCCCCCATTCGTTCCACCAGTCAGCGCTGGCAGATCGGAGAGGGGAGTCCAGCCCCTCCCCCTGTCACGGCAGAGAGTCGTGACAGGATCGAGAGGTGAGCGAACCCGGTATGTGTTTGCTCACCTCCTGATCTACTGAGCCGACCTGTGACAGTCTCATTGTCACAGGTCGGCTTAGAACTATGAGGTGAGTGGAAATCACTCATCTCATAGTTCTCCTTTAAGCCTGTGACACACTGCATGCAAAGCTGTCAGGCACAGAGCTTCGCATGCAGTGTGTGAGCGGAGTGCAGCCAGATGATTGACTGCATCTTCAGCCAATTGGCTCACGTGTAGCAACCGGATGGAGTTTGCATCGTGACACGCGGGTTTATACGCGCGAGCTGAGTAGCTGAATATGAAAATATTAATCTCGGCACGCTCAGCTATGCGAGCTCTCACAAGCTGACGTGTCGGGGAGAAAATTACATGACACACTGCATGCGAAGGCAGCACACCACCGCTCTGCGCTGCTTCGCGTGTAGTTTGTCACAGCCTTTAGGCCTTGTGCACACGGCTGGCAGGCCCTATGCGTTCAGGGCAGTGCATAAACTCTTGAGTCTTAGTCCTGGTTCACACCTACAGGGTTATTTACAAAAGGGTAAAGTTTGGAGAAGACAGGAGACGTGAACAATCTAGGACAGGGGTCCTCAAACTTTTTAAACATGGGGCCAGCTCACTGTCCCTCAGACATTGCTGGGGGCCGGATCATAGTTTAAAAACAGGGGGGTGCCACAACGCCACGCCCCCTCCCGTCCCAGAACAAAGGGGGAAAGTTAGTGAGCAATTGCTGTGCGTTCCAGCAGCTGCTGCTCTGGTGTGAATAAGCCCTTATTTAGAGGGTATATATAAATATTTTTAACATCTTCTTTAATAAACAAAAACATTTTTAATACAATTCATTTCTCTTAGCCTGGGACATGTACTAGCATGATTTCTTATTATTTTCTACAGCTCAAGTATTTGTTATTTATTACAATGAATGGGCATGTAGACTGCCCTGTCTTACCTCTCTACAGCAGCGTGCAGCTTTGGGAGAGGCAGAGAGATGATATCACTTCATATCCCAGTTCTCTTCTTATTGGCCGTTCTACAAGGGCCTGTGCTGGCGTGCACCCAAAGTTGGAGGGGCGCAGCCTGTGTGTCTTCCCTGACACCTAGGCGGGGCCGGCGGCATGGCGATCTCTCCCTGGACCCCGCCGGAGGTCGGGCGGCTGATTGATTGCTATATGTTGTTTAGGGCGGCTGGGCCTATTTTAACTGCTTGAAGACCGCAGTGTTTATACCCCCTTCCTGGCCAGGCCATTTTTCAGTATTCAGCGCTGCGGTACTTTGATTGATATTTATTCTGTCCTGCAGCGCTGTACTGAAATGAATTTTATACCATTCTTGGGGACAGATAGAGCTTTCTTTTGGTGGTATTCAATCACCACTGGGGTTTTTATTTTTTTACTATATTTCAGGAAAATTACAGAAAAAAATGTCAAAACAAAAAGTTTTTTTTTACATTATGTTAGGAAACATTTATTATCACCCACTTTTTTGGTAAAATATAAAAGTCGGGGTCACGTCGGGTAAATAGACACCAAACATGTCAAGCTTAAAAATTGGGCGCACTCACAAAAAAACACCATACCCAAAATTGACCATAGGCGGCGCTTTAAAAACTTTTACAGCTCATCAGTTTAGTGTTATCAGTGATTGATGGCCCTAAAATGATTGCTCTCACTGCGACGTTCGCGGCGATATGTAACATGTGCGGCGATATGTAACATGTGCAGCGTAATGGGTGCAATCGTCGTTTTCGCAGCTCACCCGATGCATGTTTGCATGCGTGTATGTATGGGTGGGGACTTTTAAAAAAAAAAAATTTTACATTCTTTTTGATGTGTTACTTTAAAACAAAATGTAATCTTTACTTTTGTTTCCTATTTTTTTTCCACTTAACTTTATTGCTATTACATAGGGGGCTAAGAAACCCCCTATGTGATAGCAAAAGATGTGACAGGTCCTCTTCATGGAGACATCAGGGGTCTCCAAGACCCCTAATGTCACCTAGGACCCCCCTGAAGAAGCTGATGAAGCAGAGATCTGCTCCATCAGCTTCTCTCCAGCGTCTGAAGTTGGAGAGTGACACAAGAATGCGGAAGTGATGTAATATACAACACTTCCGCATTCTTACAGCGGAGAGGGGAGCGGAGGGAGGTCTTGTACCGACCTCCCTCTGATTCCCTGTGACAGAGGCACTATGCTGGTCCCGGGCTCAGCAGAGCCCGGGATCAGTGTGACAACGGGAGGGGGGGACACGGGCCAACCGCCCATACAAGCGATACGCCGGCTCTATAGCTGGCAGAACGCTTGTATGTTAACAGGCATCACTGCCTGTTTTTAAATTTACTGGATTAAAGGAGAGATTTTCCAAATCGGCTATTTTGGCCTAGATTGTTCACTTCAGCCTTCTCCAAACTCTTCACCCTTTTGTGAATAACCCTGCTAGTGTTTTGTAGCGCTTTTTCTTCTGCCCTAAGAAAAGAAAAAAAAACACCCAAAACAAAATCCCATTCATTGCTATGGCCATGTTTTCATCTGAGTGTTTGTTGTCGTGTAGCAAAAAAACCATCGCTGGAAAAAGTACATGAGCTTCTTTTTGTCAGAAAAAAGGAGAATTATGAGGCGAGTGACTTTCACTTAGCCTCATAATCTGAGCCGACCTGTGACAATGAAACTGTCACAGGTCGGCACTGTAGATCGGGAAGTGAGCAAACACATACCGTCGCTCGCTCACTTCTCGATCTATCCCTGCAGAGAGCCGTAACTGTCACTCACGGCTCCCTGCAGGTATTCCTCCCCGCTCCGATTCTCCAGCGCAGACTGGCGGAACGGACGGGGGAGGGGGCCTGGATAGGCAGAGCCAGCTGTCAATCCCGCAGCTGGGTGGATCCCGACAGCGATGTCAGGATCCGTTCCGGCTGTGGCCTCTCAGTATACCGAGAGCTGTAGCTTTGGGTCACGGGAGAACACTAGTTTGTGTTCTCCCTTGACCCTTAGGAGAACTATGGGGAAAAGCCCTAACCCCATAGTTCTCCTTTAAGCCCTTCTCATTAACATCAATGGGCCACAATCCGCTCACAAAAACGGGCAACTTTTATGCGCATAAAACACACAGAAAAACCATGCATAGAAACGACCAAGGAGGGGCTACCCCTGCACTGCAAGCGTTAAGTGCTCATTTTGTCTAGGGACAAAAATAACAATTATATACACACCCGAAGCTCCGAGCCGATCAGCTGTCACAGCCCTCCCTCCAGCCTGTCTCCTCCTACACTGCAACATTGGACTCTTCCTCAGCATCCTCACATCTATATACAGTGGTGGGAATTTACCAAAACTGGAGCACACAAAATCTGGAGCAGATTTGCACTGCAGCCTTTAATTTTCAAATCATTGGTTGCCAAGGGCAACTGTTCCAGGTTCTATTTGCTCCAGTTTTGATCAATTTCACCCAGTGTGTAGAATGTGATGATTTACTGGACCTTAGACTGCTGCAGAGGAGGGAGAGACACTGGAAGGACTGTCTAGGAAGAAGGCAGCTCTGAGCTTTGGGTTAGTATAACTTTTTTTTTAAACCCTAGACACAAACGAGCACTTAACCCTAGCAGTGTGGTGGGAAGCCACACTGCAAGGGTTAATAAAAAATGATTTAACTATTTCGTACTCTACCCAGAGCTATAACAAGAAGTTTTGACTTTAAAGTAGAACTGAAGCCAGAAGAAAAATGAAAGCTTATAACCTTTGTCAGCTTTTTTTTTCTTTTCTTTTCATCATCTGTGTCTCATTGGGGAGATTTCCCTTTACTTCCTGTCCAATAGTGAAAACAGGAAGTGAATTGAAATCCTTCCATAGGGAGAGAAATACTTGCTGGTACGCAGGGTCCCCAGAATTTGCGTCCCCATTGAAGATTTCTCATCTATCCCTATCCAAAATGTGGGATTTGTTTGCCATTCAGATAAGTTTTAGCTTCACTTGCACTTTATATGTAATAGTGCTTACTAGAGAGGTCTAAAAATCAGAGTACAAAGAGAAACCGAAGGATTTGGTTCCAAATATGAAACAGATAAGATCTCTGCTTGAGTGTCGGACTGCCCTAATCAGCACACTGAGATATGAGGTCGGAAAGCGTGCTGCTCTGAGGACCGGAAGTGTCGCGCTGAACTGAGCTTGCTGCAATCAGGCACCCGGAAGTGTGTTCGTTATTGTGGATGAAGGCTACAAGAAGTGTTTACACCCATTAGACTGGCTGCAGCATCATTATAACACGGGAATGGGCAGCGGAATGTGTTTGTCTGAGCCACTTACGAGAAGCTTTTATATCCAGGTGCGGGGAGAGGGGCTTCGTTCTTACGTAGTCTTTCTTTTTTCATGAAATGGCCGTAATAAGCAATTGTGCGCTGTCTTATTTATTACATCCACCTCTCTGTATCCACACACGGAAAAGGAGAATGCATGGGATGATTGCTTTTAGTATTCTGAGAACCTTCTGTTCTTTATCCTGCTCTATGTAGGCTTTCTGAATAAAAGACAGCGGTGGTAACCAATAGCAACCTGGTTTCCTGCTTTTGGAGTCAAATCAGGGAAAGCTGGATTGTGACTGGTGCCTGTTATTGGGACATTCTGACCTGATGGGTTGATCCCATAATCTTCTGATTTTGTAATCCTGTTCAGTCTACTGTTGTACTTGCCACTTAAAGTGACATTAAAGGATATCCCCCCCATGCTAGTGTATGGACTTAGTTTAAATGATGCCTCTTGATCCAATCTCTTCTTCTTTCCAGTAGTTTTCAGGAGTCCCTCCAGCACTGATGCTGCTCTCTGATCCAGTGCTGACTGCTGTGTCTTCTGTGTCCCACTTCCTGATGGTGTGAAATATCGTGAGGCTTGTTTGGGGCAGGATTAGCCATTTGTGCCAAACTTTGGATTCTTGAAGTGGAACTGCAGTCAAAAAATAAACTTCCCCCTAGTCTAATCCCCCTCCACTTTTTTTCTTCTTCTGCTAACCCTACCCCCTGCCACTATTCTTGCATAGGCGAGAGTGACGTTTCACTCTCCTCCTGGTGCTTCCTGGGATGATGATGTCGCATATCCTGGGAGGCAGGATCCAGATTGATATGTAAAGAAACGGTACACCAGATCTCCGTCTTCACATGCTCAAGACCTGGCGCCACATTATTGGGGGGAACTGACTGCAGGAAACAGAGCGAGGCAGCCAGCTCCCTGTGATGTAATAAAGAAGATGGCAATGTGAGACGGAATGTGTAGCAAGACAGCAGTGCCAGAGAAGAGGGCAACGCAGGATTCTCTAGGCTTGTAAGCATGTTATTACAGAACAAGAAGCGCTCAAAAGGTAAGTGGGGAGGGTGAAGTTCATATTTTTGGAACTCCCTATCCCAACCTGTTCGCCTGTCCCCTACTCTGCTTTTAGGCGATCCCTAAAAACTCACCTCTTCAGGGAAGCCTATCCCGCCTCAAACTACCCACTGAACTATCACCTTCTCAAACAATTTATCCCCACACAGCTACTTCCTCATGTATCACTTGCCCCTCCCTTTTAGATTGTAAGCTCTGACAGGCATTTCCCTCCTTACCATCATGTCTTGGTTTGTATTGTAATGTCTTCCTTATATTCTAAAGCACTGCACAAACTGTTGGCGCTATATAAATCCTGATCACTATTTTGAAAGAGGAATTCAGGTAATGTGAAGAGGAAGTGTGTTGGGGGTGGGTTGACAGATGCCTTAATCATACTTAAGCTTCTTGTTTTCTCAACAGCAACTGTAAAGTCCAGCACAGAGCACTTCTTCCTCCAAACGGTTGCTGCCAACACTAACCTGCACTTGGTCTAGAGGAAGAACCGTTCAGTGAGGGGCTTTTGGAACAACTGATTTCTAGAACGTAGGCACGGAGGTATATCGCATATATACAGTAGGTCTTGCCGACGGCTTTGTGCCATAATAGATTTACACAAATACAAAACAGTGCTCGTATTGCTCTAGATCGGTGCACATCTCTTTTGTCACAAAGCCATCAGCTTTGTGTTGTCGAGCAGTTGCATATAATTATTTAAAGCTCCAGGAATGCCTTCTATTGCAAAAAAAAAAACACTTTTGGGGCACTATGGAATAAACAAGCCATAGGATCCTATTTTAAACAGAACCTGTATGTGAAGGACAATGCAATGTTTATGGCTCTTCTGAGTTCATAAAATGCAGGGCGCAGTGTGAATCCTGCGGAGTCCTACAGAGTATTCTCTGACTAAAACACTGCATATAAGAAGGTGAATTTAGTCATGTGACTAAGCTCGCCGTACTGTTAAAATTATTATTATATAGCGCCAATAGTTTTGCGCAGCGCTTTACAATATAAGGAAGACATTACAATCACAATACAATTCAAGACAAAATGGTAAGGAGGGCCCTGCCCCTGAGGGCTTACAATCTAAAAGTGTGGTTATAAATATATACTCTCCTTCTCCCAGGATTTTTATTTTTTATTTTTCACATTTTCAATATAATAAAGCAGAGGGCACATTGATATGACTAGAAAAGGGCCAAATAGTGGACATTGTGTTCAGTTAAGAATAGTGTGGTAGTTTTAGAGGTGGTTTAATATGTTCTCAAGTTAAACTGGCCATGCACTGCATGAATGTCATTATTATTTGTATTTATTTTTAAGATTTTTAAACCTGTAAAGCAAAATTTGTTAGTCATACAATAAAGCAAAGAGGTAAGAATATTTTTGGGGGGTTCACAGTCTTCTTGCCTGCCTAGAATGCAGTTTCCTGTATTTTCTAGCCCAATGAAAACTTTAGTTTGAAATTGGCTAAATACATTCCAAGTGCATCAAAACAAAAGATATACAAGGTTGTGTTTTGTTTTTTTACAAAGCTGTCACACCCTGGGTGGTAGGCTGTGCTAAAAGCTGACGGTACTGGTAACAGGACTGTACCAGTAGTAGATGTTTACTGGCAGCAGGCTGACTGGCACTGGTAGCATGGTGACAAATCTGTAATGGTAGCAGGCTGACACAGAGCTTGACTTCCCTGTGGGGATTGACTCAGTTCTGTAGCCAGTCCCTCTGAAGTTTAAATTGATCCCTGGGTCAGGTGACATGTCACGTGACATATACTGTGAAATATGTTGCCCACAAACCATTCAGCTTGTCATCTTTATTAAGGGTCTTGGAGCATAATGGGAAAAATGCAATGTGTTGGAACCACGCAGGGTTCCTTCTTCAGGCAAAATGTCAATCGCAATCAGCGCTGGAATCCATTTTATAATCCATGAAACAAAGTGAAAAACAAGAAATGTCTGGGTTGTTTTTTTCATGAGGAAGGTAAGTGACCTTGACCTGAGCTTATCAAACATCAAAGAGCATGAGCTTTGCTTATAGCTCAGCCATAGGACTGACTCTGCAGGGAGTGTGTCAGAGCTTTTCAGAGAGACCCCTGCTTCCACACAGAGAACTGTGCAGTACCCTTGCTGGGGATTGGGTTTTCCATTCCGCATGTGGCTGCTAACTAAAGAAAACAAGCTCTAAAACTTTGCATACCTTTTAGTTTTTTATGTACTTGATATGTATTAAGCTTATTTAAACTGGAATATACCCTTACTTTCCTTATGGATCCCCTGTTCAGTTTCAGCTCTTTATATTGTTTCTCTAGCCACAGATTTATTTTTGTTATTGCACTGGCCCAGAACGCAGGCATTGATGTGCCACTGGGGGCGTGGCTGCGGGGCCATTGATTTCAATGCTCCTCCTACCCTAGAAAGCAGGGCGGAGTTTAGTATGCAATACAGTGCGTTTCAGCAGCTAACCGCACTGGAACGCACTGTAAGTGGTGTGAACAAGCCCTTATAGCTGAAATCCAGACAGAAATGTTTAAGGATCTATATAAATGACATTGCTTACCTGTCTTATACTGTCTCCTTTTGTAACTCAATGCTGCAGCCACTGTAAAAATCACTGTTCTGATTCTGCATGGGCTCAGTATCCCTCATTTTTCTCTTTAAAAAACTGGTGGTTGCTATGCTCTCTCCTTCCCCAGCCATAGTTCTTGTGACATCCCCGCTGTAGTCTTTTCTTTACCAGTGATGATGTAAATGTCACTGCCGTCTGTACTGGGAGAACTGGGTTCTCAGACTCCCAGCCTGTTTGGCCTACTAACATGGGCAATCACTCCTGCAGGTGCCACTCTGCACAAACCTGCCCCCATTCCCACCCACATTTATTCCTGCCATTTACTTCTGTAATTGCCTATTTTTACAAACCCATCCACAATCCTTTTCACATTCGGTCCTTTTGAGAACTACAATTTCAAATGCATAGTGGTAATTGTAGTTTGTTTCTTTGGCATGGCACAATGATGTGAGATACTTCCTCTGGTTCCATGAGCATAGTGGTGCTTTCTCGGTCCTATGAAGTCATAGGTTTTACAAAGTTACTTTCACCAAAAGCCAGGAAGATGTCTATGGTGCTGTGTCCCCTCCGGCTTTTGGACACTGCTCTATAAAAGTCTAGGATGCTGTAATGCACAGGCACAACTCAAAGAGTGGGACTTTCACCTTCTGTTAAAAAGCACCTATTTTAAAGGCCAAGTTCATCTTTCTGACCATGTTTCTTGTTACAACCATATTTAAGGTGTAACATCAAACCTGGTCACATTGGAATCCCCCACTTACCTGAATCGCGAAGTTCTTCACCCGCAGGCTGCTGTGTTTTTTTTATTTTTGCACTGCTGTGTGTTTCTCTGCCCACACAGCCACATCATCCATCCACAGAAAGGAGAAGCTACACGTCCTGTCTGCCATCATGGCAGAGGGGCTTGTAGTTTCAGTGGAATACAAGTGGGGTGATGTCATTGCACCTCTAATTCATTAAGGCTAGGTTCACACCTAGGCGACTCCTGACAACGCGGCTATCCGCTTGGTTTTGTGCACGATTACCGCACGGTCAGGAGTCGCCAAGGTGTGATATAATAAATAATGGCACCCCAGTTGCACCAGGTGGATCGCGTTTCCTGCCACGAGTCCGCCCGTGCAAGTGAACACGGTTAGCCATGCGTCGTGTGTCACACAAAAAGGTACTTCTCCCTCAATCAATGGGGCCCCGCGACAATCGCTGTGTGCACTAGCACACAATCGCGTGGCCCTGGGACGGGCTGCCCGGGTGTCGTGCTGTGTAGTGCAGGTGTGAACTTAGCCCCATTCTGCCTCCTGTCCATGTTAATGCATGCCTGTACTTTGGTATGGTCATGGACAGAAGGAACGGTCTGCAGGAGCTAGAGCATTGCACCCACAATCTACCGATCGCAGTTGCAATGCTTTACTGGCTTCTATGCAAAAAAAATTAAAATGCACATGTATTTTTATTTTATAAAGTGTGCACTTAATATTTAAAAAAAGTGAACTTTCCATTTAAAGCTTTATCTGAAAAAGAAAAAGAAACTGTTGCTGTAACTGCAAAAAATTTTTTGCTGAAAGTTGGGCTTTAATTTGTCAGACACTTATCTAAAGTCAGTCTTGCTATAGGGGAGCAGGTTTTGGTTGGTGCAGCCACGTGACTGTACTGACCAATGAAAATCTTTTTCTCAACCTTCTTTCTTCCTGGATTGCACCCTAGAAGGAAAAAGGGATTCCGATTGGTTAGTGTGGTCATGTGGCCGCTCTGACCAATGCAAACATTATGTTGCTATGCAGGCTCCAGGGTTATGTTGCTATGCAGGCTCCAAGTTTTCAATTCCAGGACCATTATTCGGGCTGGCATTGGCGGTGGGTGATGGTCATCATTGCACATAATTTCAGTGCGGATCTGGGTTGTGAGTAGTGTGTTTTGAGTTGATTAATTTTTTTGTGAAAAGCTGAACCCTTTAAAGCAGACCTTAAGTACACAGTACATTATGAATAAAAAAAAAAAAAGACCAGGCATGAAAATAAAAAGGTCTTTCAAACTCCTAACATTCTTCTGATGCCTGAATTTTATGCGCTTCTCTGCATTACTTGCTTATTACTCCCATTACAAAACCATTCTACAGCACACAATCTGTTCTACGTATTGCAGAGTCCCAATCTAAAAATTCAAATACTTCTTCTGTAAAAGAAAGCTGGTAGACCCTTTTCGTGCTGTTTGGATCTGCTGCTGCCAAATCAACACCTTTTATTGGGGACTGTGAGGTGAGTAATATGATTAGCCATTCATCACTTTTTAAAGGCCTGCCTTTTTAAAAAGCCTTGTGAGAGACGTTAATGTGGTTGTTGTGTGAGTGTTGCCTAAGATAAGTCATAAGGAGAATCCGAAGGCTCACTAATAGATAAATATGCTGTTAAAATATAATGGCTGTATCGTATGTGATTCAGTATTTCTAAGTCCATGTTAACGGTGTCTTGTGGTTATATTTTAGGTGATTTGCTGATCTGCCCTTATGCTCTATATCCAGGACGACGTCTACAAAGAATATGTAAACATGATGATGAACATTGTCATTCTGTCGATGATATTGTGCATATCTTTGTCTTTCTGGATAATATCTATAACTGCGAGTACCTATTACGGTGAGCATATTTATTCAGGGGGTGTATTGTCTAAAGGAAACGCACAGCATTGTAGATATCATACTGCATTCCCCTCATATCTCCTGTAGATCATTTTATATGACAAGTACAATGTTTCCATGGTCAATATTGCTTTGCAGCATAGTTTCAACTTAGAGTGGTAGGTAAGGTTTATAAAATGACTACTCACTGTAATAAGAATAGCCCACAATATCCCAGAAGCTATAAATTGTGGTCTCTGACTTTACCAGAGTTTTCATTCACTCTAAATGAATGCTGTGCTGACTTTAGCACTCTGGTCCAAACTGCCTTCACAGCAGAGCACTGGGTGATCTCTAAACAAGTCAGTTTTGCTCATTTTGATTCCCTTTGCTTCCCTTGCTGATTAAACTGAACTTAATGTTAGTGTTTAGCTGTACTGGGGCACTGGTGTCACCCAAAACATTGATATGCGCTGAGGATTTTGGTGTGTGTTGGATAATCCAGAAGGGACAGTAACATTTTCGCTGGCTGCCTAGTGGATTCTTCATCAGATTTTATGGAAAGTAAACAAACGTTCACTTGATAGCAATGTTCTGTGTGACACACCAATAGAATCTTTTCCCACCTTACTCCCTTCTTTTGTCTCGTGATTGATTAATCTGTTTAATACCACTGTGTAACTTACAAAAAAAGCAATTTGTTCCATTGCTTGGCCATTTATTGCTACTTTTCAGCAATTAATTACATCATTTTAACTGGATTATTGAGCTACTAAATGTATCCCATATTTACTTGGTGGAAGTATATATTTCCTTTTCATAGTAAGTAGTAATTTCCTTTTAATCCTTTTTTTTTTCCTTCTGTTTTATCAGGTACACTGCGACCAATATCGCCATGGCGTTGGCTGGTTTCTGTGATTATGCCAATTATTATTGTGTCACGTGGCCTAAAAAAGAAGAGCTTGGATAGTAGTGGGGCCCTTGGAGGTATGTTCTGTTATTTGATTCATTGTGTGGATTTTACAGGAATACATTTTTTTTTTTGCAGTTCTTGTACCATAATGCAGTCAAGAAAAGTAATTATAATCAGAGACAAAACACCCGCACGTGATAGTTTGCTATAATTTTGCTTTTCCTGATTAACGTATATGAAGACTGAAAATAGTGGCGTCCTTCCAAGCATTTTGGCTTCTCTTTAATAATCTAAAGTCATCCTGTAAAACAGTCTTTGGATGGAATTATCCTATAGCTAATAAAAGAAAAGTGGCTGGGAATATAGACACTTGTGCTGTGTTTCCAATCACTACTGTCCACTAAACACAACCATGTAGGCTTTAATACTCTTACACAGCTTGCTGTTATGGCCTCCCCAGTCCTCTCTTGCTCACACTATCCACTCTAATACCTTCTGCACTTCTCTCCTGCACATACTGCCCACAAACATACCCTTAGCACACCTCTCTTGCTCATGCTGCCTGACCTTATGCCCTCTGCACGCCTCTCTTGCACATACTGCCCACCATCATACCCTCAGCACGCCTCTCTTGCTCATGCTGTCTGACCTTATGCCATCTGCACGCCTCTCTTTCACATACTGCTCACCAACATACCCTCAGCACTCCTCACTTGCTCATGCTGCCTGACCTTATGCCATCGGCACACCTCTCTTGCACACACTGCCCACCATCATACCCTTTGGCAGTCTTCATTTGCTTAACCCCTTCGTGACGTGAGACGTACAGTGTACGTCCCGTCACAAAGTGGCTATATGACTGGCCACGTACACTGTACGTGCCGAGTTATATTAGCCTCTGTAATGCTGGTAACTGCTGATTCTCAGCAGTTCCAGTCATTAATTAATGCCTCACTATTGAGACATTCATTAATGAAATAGTTAAGCTTTTTTAAAAGCTTCTTTCTTTCATTAATGAAAGAATTAAGCCTTTACATTCAGATACGGGTTCGCTAAATAGCGATCCCGTATCTGACAGCTGAAGATAGCAGAGAGGTAGCAGTGACTCACCTCTCTGTTATTCGTTTTGACAGCTTGAGAGCCTGGCCCTATGTTAAATGATACATTTCAACCACTAGATACAAATGTATCTCTTGAGGGAAATGTATCAGTTTTGATCGTCTAGAAACGATCAAAGACCTTTAGTGAGATCTGATTCTGACATGCTGTCAGGATCAGTCTCAAGTTATTATTAGCTGTACCTAAGCTTGGAGCAGCCTGATAATAACAAAAAATAAAAAAAGTTAATTTATTAAGCAGTCATAGTGATTGCTTGATTTAAACTGACAAAAAAAAAAAATTTTTTTTTTTTACACTTTTTTTTACAAAGTGTAAAAAAAAAAAAGTGTACAAAAAATTAGGAAAATAAAACTTTTATATATATACATATATTTGTATACTATAATTATTATTAAAAAAATTCTAAAAATAATAATCAAAACTTGCTGCTGTGGAAGAATCACACAGCAAAAATGTAAAAAGTGTCAGTCATTGAGGAACAGAAACTAAAAACTAGCTCAGTCATGAAGGGGTTAAACTGCCTGCTCTTATACGGTCCTCACTCAGCTCTTGCACATACTGGCTGCCATAATTCCCTAGCACTTTTCTTCTGCACACTGCTGTCATATGCTTCAAAGCTGGTGTGTTCACATTATATAGGGGGGGGGCATGCCATCTCTCCTCTCTCATCTCTCCCCATATTCACAGGGGTAGCTAAAATAGAACTAGGCTAGAGGATGAAAGGCATACATGACTATATGTTATTGTGTTGACCGTTTGATTGTGGATGCATGTATGTTTTTGCACTGGGGCTGATGAAGGAGGCTGCATATTAATCTGCAGAGTTATAGTAGCCTTGCTGCAGCTTTGAATTGAAAATGGGAAGAGAGAAGCCCTGGCTTGGGATAACAGCCCAAATGTAGTACTAGTTTTAAGAAGGTGCGTTAAGATGCCCCTCTCTGTACAATATGTGTTATATTAGTTTTTTAAGTGGAGATCTTATTTTGAAATGATGACTTTCCCAAGCCAAATCAATTTGCTTGCGGATGAGTTTGTAATTGTAGTGTATGGTTTTATCAAACTGCTTTTTCTTATTTGTTTTGATGATGCAGTCATTTGCTTGTCATGTGAAATGTATTGGACACACTTAGCGGAGACCCAGACTACTGAAGTCCATAGTAAATAGATCCTCAGAGATTTGATGCATTAAAAACACACACAACAGAAATTATTTTTGTATTTCCTGTAAAATTTGTTTTTTAGAGATAATAGGCTACAGGAGGAATTAGACACTAGACTGAGGCAACTTTATTTAAGACAAGTGAAAAACCATGGGAAGTCTGGTTCAAAGTCCAGGTGACTCAAAATTGGTATCATTGGTGAGGGATGACTTTGCACGCTATGTAAGGCAAAGTACCCATGCAGCTCTGCAATCATAGGGCTGATTAAGGGATACTTGTTTAAAGCAAGTAAGGGCATCCGGTCCAGCCCAAATAGCCCCTTCCAAAGGGAACCCAAAGTTTGTGCCTTATGCTTACACCAGTCAGCGGTCCTAGCCATATATACAGCCATATAATAGAGTGCCAGGTCAATGCCCCCTCTCCTCTTCAGGCGTAGCAGGACTTCTCTTCCAATTCTCATGGTCTACCCCGCCACATACATTTTATGAAAGCTGACTGAATGTTGCGGAAAAATTGTTGGAGTCCCAATTGGCAGTGTTTGTAAAAGATACAGTATAGCATTCATTTTGAGTATGTTGCAGTGCCAAAACCAAGAGAAAATGTTGCATCTCAAGAAAAGAAATTATGAGAATTCTCCCAAGCTGGATACAGGCAGAAAAAAAAAAAAAATTGCTTAATAGGGGTTTTTAACCCCTCCCTATTTAAAATTTTCACATTACAGCCAGCAAGTAATATCACGTTTGTAATATGCCATACAACTGTTTTTAATTATAGAAAAAAGATAAAGGCTAAATTTTCCACATTCCTACCTACATTTGTGAATTTTTTGCTGAAAGCACACGCATATCCCTGCTTTTAGGTCAGTGGAAATTGCTGGGTGTAATGCACGTTTATATTTCAGCACACAGCACATCATGTATAGGAGTGCGTAGTATGCATATCTGTTGCCTTTGTGCCAGGAACCTTAGATGTAGTATTCTTCTGTTTTTACCATTCGTAATGTGATTGCCATGTACTGATTAAATAAACACATGGAAATACATTTGCTGCCCTTTTCATATTTCATGTTTGAGTCCTGTGACAGTCTCATTGTCACAGGTCGGCTAGAACTATGAGGTGAGTGAAAAGCACTCACCTCATAGTTCTCCCTTAAGAGAGATGTGACACTATTTCTTCAGCTCTGCTGTGTAAAAGACTAACCTGTTTTTGCTAGTACAATTTGTATTTTATTTTTTTTTGTTCAGTCAAGACTGCAATAGATGTCCCCAGCTTGCAATCTATTAACTACTCCAGTGCTGCTTGCAGTGCACCCACTAATATGACCGATGTTTGCAGCCTGCAGTCATGTTGCCCTCTGATTCTAGAGTCCCATCTTCAGAGTCTTCCCCGGCTCAGTTGGGTGTGACTTGACTCCTCTTCCCTTTCTTCTGAGGTTTTTATTACAGTCATGCTTTATGGCCCAAATCATCTAAATATTTACTGACTGACTGCAGAGGCCACAGTCTCGTTCCTGTGCCTTCCTCTACAGATTGTGTATCTCATTTGCTGGTGGCCTCTGACGCATCGGCCACTGACACTCTTTGATTTTGAATCACTCCTGCCCTTGCCAGACTCTGAGGAGTCATGGGCTTCTGTCATTACTCCTTGATTAAGAGACTGTTTTATCTGTTATTATTGTGGTGAGCACCACTATAAAACTAGAGAATCAACCTTTTGTCTCTACCTGTGCTATCTCTAGACTTGGGTCATTTAGAGCCCCTAAGACTGCAAATTACTTCCTTGCACACCTGCTATTGAAAAGTCTTCATCTATGGATATTCAAAACACCCTGCTGTTTTTAGCATTGTATCAGTTTGAAGAGGACTTCATAAAATAAGTTGGGAAGTCTACTTTTTGCAGGTCTATCATCAGACATGGAAGCCATACTTCACCTCATGGGATTTTTGGGGCTTCCACCCTAGGAGATTGTACGTGGGACTAATCCTCTCCTTCCTTCATCTGGGTCTGGACTAGTGTTTGGCTCTCAAAAGTCAGTTTTGCTCTTTTCTGTCTTGTTAGAGACTGTGGCTTCTCATTCTTTGCTTGAAACCTTTGTACAGGGATGGTCCCATGTAGGGATGTCCCGATGCCACTTTTTCAGGCCCAAGTACAAGTAATGGATCTCCATCTCCCCTTGTTTGTTTCCCTGTGACTCCTGGGAATCTGAATCTGGTTTGAACCCATTAGAGACCTTCCTATCTGGTTTTCCGAAGGGATAGGTGGTGTTGAGGATTAGGACTTCCTTCTTCCCCAAGATAGTTTCAGCCTTTCACCTCAATCAGGACATGTCTTTCATCTCTCTATCTGACTCCAATTCACCAAAAGCAAATTTTCCCTTCATTGTTTGGGCTGTGAGAGTCTATCAGCCGCTGCTTCTTTCAAAAAGACTGATTTCCCTTTTTTCTTATCCTGGATAGTCCCCATAAGGGTATGCCGGCATCTCGTTCCACCATCTGTAGTGGGCCCAGTCCACTCTTTTCTGTCAAGGTGTGCACCCTACTAGATCTGTGAGAGCCTCATGGGCTTTTCAGCATCGAGCAGCTGTTTTCCAGATTTGCTTGGCTGCCACTTGGTCCCCTGAGTTCTACCTTTTTAGGATTTTAAGTCCTCATTAGAGTCCAGCTTTGAGTGTAAGGTCTTTCTGGCACTCTTTGAGGTTGAGACAGTCCCCAGTTCTGTTGGTTTTTCTTGAGTCTGTTAACACCTGTTTGCTATTATTGCCCAGCCCTCAGTTGGTCTGCTTTTGGACATCCCAAAAGTAAAAAACTTTCTGTATCCCTCAATTGTCAATTTTGTTTTTGCCATAAAATTATTTTCCATTCCAGTCCATTGAGAGACATGGGTCCAATCCTTCCGTGTTTATAATAATGCTGTCACTACTGCTTGCTAGAAAACAGAGGCACGCTGGTAGTAGGAGGGGTTATTCTGGGCTGGCCTACATTTTAGATTGCCACTGTCTAGTCCTCCCTGTAGGCAGTAGTGTAAGCCAAAGGTGAATGACTTCCTGTCTTCCTCAATTTACTGCAAGAAAGTTACAGTGAGAACAAAAATCCTATTTCTAAAATCATTTTTTTGTTTTTTTTTCTATTGTGTCCAGTTCCATAGAAGAATTAACCATTTAGTAATATTTGTTGATCTTGCAGGGCTGCTGGTTGGATTTATCCTCACTATTGCAAACTACAGCTTTTTCTCAGCTCTTCTTACATTTTTTTTTACTTCCTCCAAACTCACTAAATGGAGAGGAGAACTGAAGAAGCGATACGATTCTGAATACAAGGAAGGTAAAGAATTTAAAACTAATTGCATAAATACATAAAACAAAAAAATTTAATTGTAAGAGAACTTTGTCGTTTTTTCTTTTAACCAGTTGACATCCGCGGTGTTAAACCCCCTTCCCATAAAGAACTATGGCGTGAGTGAATTACTCATTCCCATAGATAGAGCCGTCGTGTAACATTGAAACGGTCACGCATCGGTTCTATTGATCGGGAAGTGAGCGAAAACATACCACCGATCCACTTGCTTCCCGATCATCTCCCTGCAGAGAGTGGTGACTGCCAGTTACTGCTTCCTGCAGGGATTCCCCTCTCTGATCCTCCAGCGCTAACTGGAGGAAGAGACAGGGGAGAGATGGGCATAGCTGGCTCTGCCAACGCCGGCCGCACATCTCCTCCTCACTCTTCCTGTTGAACCATGCCACCTGCACCCGCCCACAAGACCATCCAAACCCCTGCTGAGACCCCACACAGCCCCCTGAGACCCCACACAGCCCATGTAGCTTCATATTCTGCATTGCTATATAATGTATTGCTGAAATGTATAGTCCTCTGTAGCTTCTGGTATTCTGCATTGATGTATAATGTATTTCTGGGATTTGTAGTCTTCTATAGCCAGTACCATTCTGCAATGCTGTATAATGTATTATGAGATTTGTAGTCCACTATAGCTGGTGGTATTCTGCTTTGCTGTATAATGTATCGGTGGGACTTGTAGTCCCTCTACAGCTTGGCGTGAGTGTCAGAACTGCCAGGGTAACAGTGGTTGCAGCTGCGACCGTGCCCTTGCACTCAACCATTGTCCTAAATCATTAGTCTTTTATTGTTTTAGAAAAACTGTCACATCACACTAAAAAAAAGCATTGATAATTGTTATCTGTGAGTACTTGAGGAAACTTATCAGAACTCCTACTCTGCCAGGAAAACATGGTATTGGTGCATCTCTAATCTCCAGCCATGGTTCATTTAAGGCCCAAAGGCTTTCCCCTTTGCACCTACTTTTCCAACTGTTTCTTTACGCTGATTCGAAGCATTGTGATTAGATATTTTCTCCCCCTAGCTCTTCTTAGTCTTGTATCCATTTGTTGAGGATTTTGTACAGAAGTGGTCCGTCTCCATTGGCGATCCGGCCATGTCCAACATTAACAAGACATTTACTAGTCTGGTTGGGTGCTTGAGAACAGGTGTATCTGTTACCAATCAGCAGTTGGAAGCCCTTTTTAGAACATTGATCTGCCCCTCACCTGATCCTGGCTGTGACTTTAATTTCTCAAACCATGTCCGATTGGTGAAAATCCCTTAAAAGATATCTAACCACTCCTACAGTTGATATCTTGCTTATTGAACATCTGGAGCAGTGTGCTGCAGCAATAAACATCAGCTGTGATGGTATGCTGGATGCCTCTAAAGGTGCCCATACACTGCACGATTATCATACGATAATCGTATGCGATCGGTTTTTCGTACGATAATCGAGCAGTGTGGACGGAGACGTGCGACCGTTTCTACTGTACGGTCGCACGTCTTCTGTCGAACCAGCATGTTCGAAAACCAGCCGGGAATCGTACGATTCTCGGCTGGTTAGAACGGTGCTCGGAAGATAAATGCTGAACGGGCCGGTGTGCGCACGCGCACACTGCCCGTTCAGCATTGCGGTCATCGGAAGCCCGCCCCTCAGGGAGGCGGGCTTGCGATGATCGAGAGTGCAATCTGCCTGTCCAAGATAGGCAGATCGTACGTTTTTTTAATCCCTTTACAACCATCGCAAGACTAAAGTCTTGCGATGGTTGTAGAGTGTATGGCCACCTTTTACCTTCTTTCCGGCAGGTGTCTCATGTCAATACTTAAGCATTAGGCACTTTGGCAACAGTTCTGGACTGCAAAACACTTGTGGAAAAAAAAAAAAAACCTGCCTGATCCGCATGGCCTTCAAGGGAGAATGCCTCTTCAGACCAGCTCTTGATAACATCAATTATGCAACCTGTGGCTAGAGCACCCATCTTCCTTAGCAGAAGAAACCTAAGGAAAAAGACACAGTCTTCTCCCAGTCTGATTGTTACAAAGCAATTACAAATCTTTTTTTGTTTCTCCACGCCTACCTCCTTGTCAAGACCATGGAAGCTTGGCTCCCAGTCCACCTGCAAGGTCTGGCACTTGTTCTGCCAAATCCCGAGGCAAGTCTTCCTCTACATGAAGGTACACCCGCACTTTCCAGAGATGGGGACATTTGATTAACCTTTGACATTCAGACAGCTTGCATCTGAGACTCTTAGGTGCAGGAGGTAATTTCCCAGGGCTATAAACTGGAGTTTGGCTCCCTGCCCCCTCTTTAGTTTGGCACCTCCAATCTTCATGTGTCAGTGCACAGATTAGCAGATCTTCATTTAAGCATTTTTGGGTCCTCTGGATCCAAGTGTTATTGCCTTAGTTCCTGCCACAGATTGGTTTCAGGGGTTTTACTCCAACCTGTTCACTTTTCCTAAACCCAAAGTGGGATCTGCCACATTTTGGATCTCAGAGCTCTGAAACTCTTCATTCGGGTCTAGAAATTCCACATGGAGTCCACCAAGTTGGTCCTCGCCTTCCTTCACCAGGAAGACTTTCTGACTTCTGTGGGATCAGATTGTTTACAATGTTTTGTCCCAGGTACCGGTTTGCTATCCTGCTTCACGATTGCTGGCTTGAATGGCATGGCTGCTGAAGCCCAGGTTCTGAGGGACTTCTCATCTGAGTCTGTGATTCCTATGATTCTAAAAGCTAGGAAGTACTTTCTGCAAGTGGAGGGCATACTTTACTTGGTGTGAGACTCTGGACTTCCACCACAAGAGTTTATCTGTGGTCCAACTGCTCTATATCTGCCTCTGGGTCTGTACCAGTGTTTTGACTCGTCAAAAGTCAGGTTTCTGCATTTCTATTGTTTCAAAGATTGCTGGCCTCTTATTCTCTAAGACCTTTGTACAGAGAGCTCCCATTTAGCTCCCCCTGTCCATTCCCCTCCCCCCCATGTCACTCTCTGTAGGATTTGAATCAGTTCTCGCTGCACTTCAGAAAACACCATTAGGCCCCTTACTCTCCATTGTTCTCCCTACTCTTTCCCACACGATGGTGTTTCTTGTAGCCTTTTACCTCAACCAGAACAATTGTTCTTGCATTCAGTTCACCAGAAGTAAATTTCCCTACGTTGTCTGGATGTGGTTTGGGCTGTTAAAGTCCATCTCTCAGCCGCTGCTACTTTCAAAAAGGCTCATTCCCTTTTAGTCATCCTGGACGGACCCTGAAAACAGTGAACCAGCTTCTCATTTCACTATCTTAGACAGGCCATCATCCAAGCCTATTGTCTCAAGGATCAGGTGCCACTCTTTCTTGGCAAGGCACACTCTACTAGATTTGTGAGTGCTTATTGGACTTTTTGGCATTAGGCAACTGTTTGTCAGATTTGCAAGGCTGCCACCTGGTCTTCTGTTCATACACTAAGTTCTATCAGGTGGACGTTTCAGCCTCATCTAATGCCAACTTCAGCTGTAAAGTCTTCTAGGTAGCTCTTTGGGCTGCAGGCAGTCCCAAGATCTGTTGTTTTTTTGCATGGGCTTATTAGTGTTTGCTGTGTTTGACTGCTTTTGGACATCCTAAACGTTTAAGACTCCTTGTGCCCCTCAATAGATGAGAAGAAGTAACTAGGCGGTGAAATGTAACTAGCATTTTTGGTTTTTAAAATTATACTTTCTAAATATGTGGCACTCTCACACTTATGGGAGTCACCTGGGTGACCATTCATATAAACGTGTTAATGAAGGAAACTACAAGGGCTCTTACTCCACCCCAGCCTCAAACACTTTAATCCCAGTGCACATAATAAATGTACATACCATCAATATCGTAGATAAGAAAAACCAAGGCAATCACAGCTCCAGATACCACAAGATAAAAAAAACTTTGGCCAGTGTCTGTTTCACATGTATAAATATGCTTTCTCAAGGCATCCATGAAGGGTGTACACATAAAATGGCCATTTTAAAAGTAAGAACATTATACTATAACTACATTTTTAAAGCTAAGTGTTTTTGAATTTTATTTCCTAAAATTTCTTTTAGGAGGCCAGCGAAACTGGGTGCAGGTATTCTGTAATGGTGGAGTCCCAGCAGAGTTAGCTCTGCTTTACATGGTGGAAAATGGTCCTGGTGAGATTCCAATTGACTTTTCCAAGGAGTACACAGCTTCATGGATGTGTCTGTCACTTCTGGGAGCTCTTGCCTGCTCAGCTGGAGACACATGGGCTTCAGAGATAGCTCCTGTTCTTAGCAAAAGTCCTCCTAGATTGATAACAACATGGGAAAAGGTTCCAGTGGGTAAGAAAAATGTTGCTTACATCATAATTTCTGTGTTTGGAATTCTGATATATTTGTTACAGTTCCAATTATTCAGTCTTGTTTTTCTAATGTTTGTCATTTTTTGCCGTTTTAAAACACAACTCCTGGTACCCCAGGAGGTTTTAAAAACAATACCTGCTTTTGTGGAGGTGAGTCCCCCACAGTAATTCCTTTTCACAACTAGATTGTAAGTGCAAGGTGTCATGGACCCTTCCCTGGAGGGGCATCACCATGGCACCTTGCACTCACAAAGTAATGATGCAGAATAGCGCTGGCATGACATCAGCTCCCCGTCGGCATCATTGAGAGCTGCCCAGCATTGGCGGAGACAACCCTGTGGGTTGCATGATGAGTCTTAAAACATGTACAAAAGGTAAAAAATAAATAAATCATAAAAATGCATAATTGTTGGTAGGGTGTGATTTAGCTAAAAGCCTGGAGTTCGGCTTTAATAGTTTTGCTGCCATGGACGGAAGTAGCACGTCCCTGGCACCAGAGAGCTGTAAGCTACACTCCTTCAGCCGACTGTTGGCATTCCAATAGAAGTGATTCAGGCGACTATCACTTCTACACCCCACTAAAATGAATTTGCACTAAAATTATTTTGAAGGTTTGAGTTTGGTATACCTGTGCGCTAATATTGTGTGACATAAAAAAATTGCAACTGACGCCATTTTATTCTTCAGGGTCTCTGCTTTCAGAAAATATATAATTTTGACTGGTGATTGAAAGGGTTAAGGGTTCAGCCAGTGTAATCCAGAAGTGGGCCTGTGCTTTAGATTTCTCTCTCCGTGTTGTACGGTGACTGGGATCACCCTGAAAAATTATTTACTCCTCCTAAACGGTAGCTTCCCTTGTTCCTGTCTTGTTTCCATTAGTTATGGTGCCAATAGATGAACATATTTTTAACCAGTAAACCCTGGTGTTGGTATTTTAAGAGTCCTTGTCTTGTTAATGCAAAGCTAGGACCTACTGCATCTTTTTTTATCCCGCTGATGTTCATGACATCTGCATGTATTACCTTTTTTGTGTATAAATGGGACCAAACACCGACTGGTGGCAGATCTGCGTGTGCTATGTTGAGCATATCGGCGAAACTAATTTTTGTAGTTTGGAAACAGACGTATAAATTTCCGTCCAGTTCTTGCAAACAATACAAATATGTGTTGCTTGCTTTCAAAAATGTGGGTATGACATATTTTAATCGAACTGGAGTGTAGGTGTCAACAGAATAGGGCCTAAACTGGCATATGGTAGTAAGATCAGCAAAGAGTAAATTGACTGCATGAAAATCATAGAGCTGTGTTTTTGTACATTTAAATCAATCCTGTTTTATTTGTGTTTCTGTTTAGGTACAAATGGAGGTGTTACATTCATAGGTCTCACAGCAAGTCTTTTAGGAGGCTTATTTGTTGGCTTAGCTTATTTTGTTACTCAGCTTTTGTTTGTCAGTGATTTAGAAATCGCAGCCCCTCAATGGCCGATTATTTTGTATGGAGGTATGGCTGGTTTTCTTGGGTCTCTGCTAGACTCTTACCTGGGAGCAATAATGCAGTATTCAGGTGAGTTTCTACATCTTTTAGAAATGTATTTTTGAAATCCCTGCTTTGTTATTTGATGTTTAATTGTTGCTATCATTGCAGGGTATGATGAAAGCACGGGCAAGATTGTTAATCATCCAACAAGTGAGGCAAAATTAATTTCTGGGAAGCCCATACTGGATAATAATACAGTGAACCTGTTCTCATCAATCCTCATAGCTCTGCTACTGCCTGGAGTTGCTTGGAGTTTTTGGCCAAGGATATGATTTTATTTTATGTGCACTTAATGGACTTTGGAAGATGGACAGAGACTTTTTGCTCTGTATTGTTGTGGCTAACTGCCAGTCAATTTTTTTCGTTTTTTCTTTTTAAACTGAAAACACTTTTAGAACTGAACAAAGGTCAATTGGACATTGATTTTGTACACTATTAACATAGGAACAGCCCCACTGTTTTCACATGCATTCCACTATGTTCTAGCACTTGTTTATACATACAATATTTGGTGTTGCACTGGAATCCTGAAGGAACACAATGTCAGACTTCTGTTTTAGATGAAACTGATCTGAATGCTGTAACTATGAGCAAATCAATTTTGTTTATGGCATTATTTTTCAGTGTTCTGCTTTTATGGCAGTTAAAAATGCATGATTTGTGTTGATTTTTGTTAAACCTAATGGCCTTTAAAAACCTTTTAAGGTATTGTAGGGGAAATCCTTCATGTTATTGAATACAGTTCTTGATTGTACTTCTTAAAAAGATAAGGGATTGGTTATACAAGCTTGATTAAAGAATAAAATTCGAGTTGCTTGATCATGCATCAGAGGACATGGGAGTTAATTCTGGAACAGATGGGTTATGCAGCTACCTTCAGGTGATTGTACACTGCCAAATCAATCAAAACTGTATTACAGCCCTGTATAACCGCTCCCTCTCCCAGCCTGCCTCAGTTTTTTCCTGGTGTCGTAAAGTGAAGAATACACTTGTTATGCTCTGAGAGAAGTACATAATTTCCTGCTTTTTCTACTAAAGATTTGTTCAAGTTTTAATACTGCTCACAACCACTATGGCACTTAACAGCAGCTACCCAGATCGGTTTTTCTCTTCTGTTCATTTGCAGGACACAGCAGGAATCTTTAGATATTGACCAATTGGTTATAGCGCCTTGAGGAGTAGGATACTAGGCACAAAAGCACAGCCTAGTGGTGGCCCCTGACTGGACTTACTTGCTTTACTTGAGATTGCGGCCTTCTGCAGCCGAAAACCACGGCTGCCATGTTGGTGTGGGATTCTGCCCTGTTGGCGGCACATCTCATGACATAATTACTGCCACTGTCAGATTGAATGTCTGGACTTTGAGGGTTCATCCCCCTGGGATACTGCACTGGGTGCTGGACCCCCAAACACGCCTGCAGGGGTCACTGGGTGAGATCAGTATCCAGAATGTGATAGTGTATTGGTCTGTCCTCACTTGGGCATGGCGGTTTACTGCTTTTTCACTTCTCCGCTCTTCTGGGGCATGGTTAGCTTGATATGCTCTCCTAAATCTGCCTGTAGCAAATACCAGTGTTGTGTTGTCTCCAGTTAGGCTCCTAAGGTACATAGCACAGTTTACAAACTTTCAGGGCTCTAGTGCTTCCTACTTTCCTTTTATGAGACGGAAGAACATTGTTGGGTTGTTAACCCCTCTCTAGCAAATAACGACTTTATATCTATTTGAGAAGTACTCCGATACAGTGGGCTACCCTCACTGTGGCTCTCTGTGAGCCCACCCAGGTGTGATCTTATTGACTGTTTTATATGTCTGTGTTGAGGTCACCAGGGGGACCTTTTCAGTGTTCAGGTGATCTCTCCCTCGAGATTGGAGGTCACTCCCACTGTCTATTCCAATTCACATTGTGCTCTATCCTGTCCTGAGCGGCATTCAGCTGTGGTGCTCTCTGACTCATCAGCAGCCTACCAATGTCATCCCAGCCTCTAGGTGCTTGGGATATTCTCACCTGACCTGTATCCATGGTTGAAGGCTTTTGGGGGTTCCTACTTCACCAGACTTCCTAACAGTTTGCGCACCCTTTTTTGGTTTCTTGGATGTCCCTTATTTCAGGAACTAGTGGTTTCACCATGAGGTTAGGTGGTTCCAATCCTTGTGCAATAGGGCATGTTTCAACCTAGCTCACCTTTTCTGCCCAGGTGTTGCTTATGGGCAGGCGGCCTACCTTAGGCTGGTTCCAGGGGTATGGTTCTGCTCCTGGAGGTTTGCTGGGGTGCATGTCTCAGATGGGAGACCCTGGATGTGGATCTCTGGCCTCCTAGGTTGTTCAGCTGGCCAGGTTGTTTCCAGGTTAAAACGTCCTCTGACGAGCAGTGGATGCTATGCTGGCATCTTGGGTACTAACTTTTCTACACTTTCCTACTCCTTTTTGCTCTGTAAGTTTTAGAGCGAGGGCTTCCAGTGCTTACCTTTTGCTTCAGACTACCCTGGTGGGTGTGTTTACTTTGTGCTGGTCTGACTCCTGGAGGACATGCCAGGAGTGCCAGGGACTGCCTGTTTACCTCTGAGTTTGCTACCACTATCTATTTTGTCAATCTCTCTGGTTGCCTGGGTCCTGTATTGCACAGTTTTTTTTCCTTTTCCTTTGCATGTTTCTCTTAGGGTATCTCACATGGGGACAGTATGCTGTCGCTGTCTAAGGGATTTTTTTTAGTTTTTCCCCCTCACCCCTTGGTATGTCCCAATGTTCAAGCTCTAAAGCTCTCTGCAGTGTCCTTCAATGAACAGAAAATAGGATTTTTTTACTATGTAGTGCCCTGGTATGTCCAGCAGGAGTGTGTAGATGTCCTCCTTTTAGGTGACCAGCACTGTAAAGTCAGCTGCACTTCTTTGGGTGGTAAGTGAGGGCTTGTCCCTCACTAGGTACTCATTTCGTTCACCTGACATACCTCCTCTTCCTCTATTGTGAGTACTTGGTTCTCTTCCCCTCCGGTGCTGGGGCCTCACAGTTTAATAGATTTGGGAAGTGTTCTATCTCTACTGTGGCCACTGTATCTGCCCCTATGCTATGCCCATTCTACCACCACCACCCCATACTCAGCGTCATCCTTAGTACCCTCCAGGGAACCCTCTTTTAGGAGGGATTTTACCATTGTTATGGTGGAATTCATGGGGAAATTGTAGAGTCCTCATACCTCAGGGGATATAAGCTGGCCCCCTTTTAGGCCCACTTCTTCTTTTTTTTTTAACCTTCCTCTGTCTGCTTTTGCACTCTCTGAAGAGAAAGATGAAGGGGTTGTACTTCTCTGTATCCAGCCCTGGAAGAGGACCTGTATCCTGATAAACTCAAGGACACTATTTCTGTCCTTGTGGGCATGCTTCTTGATTGTTTACAGTTAGAGCTGCCTGTGTCAACCATTACAAAGGTCACTTGTCTGGTGTTCCCTAAAAATGTCAAACACTTTTCTGTACATGCACACTTAAAGATGGTTATAGCTTTACTTTTGTGCTTTTTAAAGTGCCACATCCAAATATATCTACTGTACTTTGCAGACATTTCATGCTGGACTTCAGTGGTACCACATCACTCAGTCTTAAAATATTACAATAAGTTTATTTTACATATTCTGTTAAAAAAACATTTAACATAATTTATAGACATTTAACAATCCCCTGTGTAAATTTCCTAAGATTTAACATTAGACACTAAACTCACTCTGATACGTTTAGGTATCATGCCTTTATCTTGTATTACATTACAACTGTATCTTGTTTATAGGTGTCCATCTTCTGTATCAGTGAAGCTGAGGCTTACTCAATGCATTTCATAGGCTTTTGTGGCACTTGCATCTCCAAGAGCCCCCCAGGGATATTACTACAATAAACTACAACAGTCATGATTAGGATACTATCAACAGCAACTCATCATATATCACATTTTTCTATTTCAAACATTTCATTTCAACTGCCTGTTTCTATAATCACAGCCTCATTCTCTGTGTATCCCCAAGACTGCCTTAAATTCCCATCGTGGTGGATAGGGGAGGCTTATTAGAGAACTCCAGTTATTGTTAAATTTCTCTTGGATCTACAATTGTACATCATTATAAATCATTGAAAAAAACTGATATGAGGAAAAAACACCCACTTTTACAGGGTTATTCACTAAAGGGTGAAGAGTTTGGAGAAGGCAGCAGAAGTAAACAATCTAGGACAACCTAACTAAACTGGAAAGTAAGCTGAATTGGAGAATTCTCCAAATTTAGCTATTTTGGCCTAGATTGTTCACTTCTCCTGCCTTCTCCATTGTACATGTGTAGTGGCATTTGAGACGCTAGAGACAGTACACAACTTACTGCGTTGGCTGCGTAAGGGGGGACATAGCCACTGCCCTCAGGACCCACCCTCTCCAAGGCCCGCCCACCACATATATTACAGGGGGAGGGGGTAATCCTCTTTGTATGTGTACCGTGGAAGGTAAAAATGAAATAGGGCCACATCTTACCACTCCAATACCACAGAGGGCAAATTTTGCCTAATCACCTTCCCTCTCTTCCAACATCTATATATCCCCCACAGATAAGAACAAAAACCAAGGTCCACAGAGACACCTGATGGAACATAAACATGGACAATAATTTGTGTTTTTTTGTGCTTTATACCAATAGTCCAACAATTGCAGCAAGTTTGTCAATATACTCGCCCTCTATCATATACAGTATCTAATATCTATGGTTCATTCCATTAATACAATCTCCAATGTAATTTGAACATTACGAATTGACATTTAACATCTACTGCATGGCTTTATAAGAAGGGCTTGTAACTTATTGCTTCATTCAGTCCAGGGGGTATATTTGCTTTTAACCTGTACATCACTGTAAAATCTTCTTGTTGAAATTACCCCCTCTTGGGTCTTCATGAATTCTATAGAGCACTAAAAGGACAATACTAACATACTAAAATTGTGAGTCGAGCCACATCATGTCTGCTAATCAGTGTGGGATAGTTTTCCACAATTAATAAGATGTATATGGTCAATAATCTTTTTCCTAAATTGCCTTTTTGTTTTTCCTGTATAGAATGCAGTGTAAGTACATTTCATCATGTAGATCATGCCCATTGTTACGCAATCCACATAGTGTTGTGATCTGTGATATTGACCATTGGGGGGGGGGGGGGGGTTTTTTTCCTCCCCCAAATCAATTAAACCTGTGTGACCACCCCAGGGGGGGGGTATTTTTTTCTCTCCCCAAATCCATTAACACTGTGTACACATCCCACAGTTAAATGTACCTTTTTTTAGACCCATTTCCCATTCAAATGCATTGAAGTGACCTCCCTAAATGGATGTGAACGCCTTGCCTTCATGGCATGAAACGTGAAAGGAACAGGCTCCAAGAGTTAAATCTCTCATCTCCCGTGGTGAAAACTCTACTGACTTCTAGAAAGCCTTACATGAATTCAATGTACCACTGCACTTGGAGAAAATGTAAATCCTTCACGCTATCCAATCATTTTTACTTCCAGTTTCCTTAAATAGCAGAGATGCTTTGTTTTCTTCAGACAGTTCTTGATATTGGCTTTAGTTATGATCGTAGAGAACAGAGATCACCAGCCCTCAGTCAAAATCATTTATTAAAGAAGCATGTCACAAGTGTCATTTAGCCAACATTTGGGGGGGTGGGGGTTCTTCAGGGGAACAGAGTGGCTTTAGTTATAACACTCTCAAAGTACCTTTCTCAGCTCTGCTGGTGTTTATTTATCTTGCCCCCTTTACCCACTATCTACTCTCACCACCACCACCCTTACCCACAGGATCACCCACTTCTATCTATACATTTTACAACCCACATCACCACATGTAACATTGTCCTCCTCTGGCCTCCCTTACCCAGTTTTATCTACCCTTACACATTATAGCACCTCCATACAACCTTTAAATAGGTTGACAGAGACACTGAGAGCCATAGGAGGGGCATTAGACTTCAGGCACTTGCTGGATTCAAACTCATGATCTGCCGTTTGTAGAGCCATCACCTTACACGCTGCACCACTGGTGCGTTGGGTGTTATCAGGTGTAGCACTGACCAACTGTTGGATTTGATCCTGTGGACTCTTTGCTCTTATGTGTGCTTAATAGCCCTTTGAGCAACAAGAAGAGTCAAGCACTCTTTGGATGACAACGCATACAGTGCTACCACTTACACTAATATCAATGTTAGAGTGGTTTGGATTTTGCTTTAGGAAAAAATTGCACCAATGACTGTTTGGTGTGGTTATTTCTATCAATCAACCATTCCATGTACATCTGCTAAGACCCAGTGTTTTGGCCTTGCTTCACACCGCTTCCCTCTGTGGCAAAGTGTGCAAGCTTATAGTTCTACAACTCCTAGGTTTTGAGTTTGAAGTGCATAGGATCTCCACCATGGAGCAGCACAGTGGCGTAGTGGTTAACTTCTTCCTTGCAGGATGGGGGGTCACCGGTTCAAATCTCAGCCAGGTCACTATCTGCAAGGAGTTTGCATGTGCTTGTGTGGGTTTTTCTTTTGTGTACTCTGGTTTCCTCCCACACTCCAAAGATATAGGTTAATTGGCTCATCTCTAAGTTGGCCCTTTATGCATGTGTGATAGGGACCTTAGAACAGTGATGGCGAACCTTGGCACTCCAGCTGTTTTGGAACTACAAGTCCCATGAGGCATTGCAAGGCTCTGACAGCCACAGACATAACTCCCAGAGGCAGATGCATGTTGGGATATGTAGTTTTGGCACAGCTGGAGTGCCAAGGTTCGCCACCACTGCCTTAGAGTGTAAGCTCCTTGAGGGCAGGGGCTGATGTGAATGTGCAACTATGTAAAGTGCTGCATAAATTGCTGGTGCTATATAAATACCTGTAATAAAAGAATAATGTTACTACTCACAGAGAAAAACCTGTACATAAGCATGATGTCAGCAGAGAGATTAGGAGAAGGAACCCACACACAGAAGGCTAGCAGCAGAAGGAATAGATCAAACAACCCACTCATAAGTAGGCTTACCAGAAGAGGTTCAGACAGCAGGATAAGCAGATGACAAAGTTCCCCACATGCAGCTAATGTATAAGTTAAGGTCAGTAGGTATAGAGTATTTAGTCTGTAATTGGATAGAAAACTGGCTTAAAGACCGTATTCAGAGAGTGGTGATCAATGATTCGTACTCTGAATGGTCTGAGTTTGTTAGTGGTGTCCCCCAATGTTCAGTGTTGGGCCTCTTACTGTTGAATCATTTTATAAATTATATAGTAGGGGATTAAAAGTAATATTTCTGTGTTTGCAGATGACACCAAGTTATGTAGTGAAATACAGTCCTTACAGGATGTCTCCAACAGGTTCATTTGCAGTGCAAATAGAGCTAGCGCATGGCCCATAAATCAGGAAATGGCAGCTTTCATCAGAAGTTTCCTAATTATTGGCTTCTTGACAGATTCCCTTTAAAGTTTCAAGCATTTGCCTTGTGAGAATGTTAACAGCAAGCTGCCTTTCAATTTATGAGGGATAATTGTATAAAACACGCTCACTGAACTTTAGTGGTTTCTTGAAAGATTTTAAATTAAACAATCTGTATGACTAATTCATCTTTATTAAGGTTATTTTTATTACTGGATGATAAAGCTGCCATAAGCGTTGTTTTATATAGGACGTATGTGATCCGTTTCAGAAAGATTTGTTATTCGTGCAAATTTTCGTACATTCGGATGCATACGAATTTCTGAATGACAGAAATAACAGATGCAAACAAATACGAATTTTCAATAGCGAAAATTTCGGACGCATCTGAATTTCTTTCTCGAATGAAGTGTAAAGCATCAACTTTACATTTTCGTTAGCGGTAGTCTGTACGAATTTTCGTTACGAACGAATTTCCATTGCAGCAAAGTGACATTAGACAAAAGGAAAAATACATTATTATTTTTTTTGCAGTCCACAGAACAAAAAAAAAACAAAAACGTGAGGTTCCCCCCAATTGATACCAGACCCTGTAGGTCTGGTAGAAATGTTAGGAGGGACCCCCCAAGTTAAAAATTAAAAAAAGTGTGTGGGGTTCCCCCCAAAAGTAATACCAAACCCTCTAGGTCTGGTAGCAATTAAAAAAAAAACCCCACCCCAAAAAAAGTGATGTGGAATACAGTATTAGTCATCTCGCTGCTATAGCCAGAGAGAAGAAGCTGATTAAGCAGATCTTTGCTTAATCAGCTTCTTTGGGGGTCCCCAGGTGACATTAGGGGTCTTTGAGACCCCTAATGTCTCCAAAAAGAGGACCTGGCAGTGTACCTGTGCTATCACACAGGGGGATTTTTATTCCCCTATGTGATAGCAATAACATTAAGTTTAAAAATAAAAAAAAGGGATATATAAAAAAGTTTTTTTTTTAAACCCAACATTTTTAAGTCCCCCACCCCCACGTTTACGCACATATAAACTTAAATACGCGTCAGATGTGCCAGCGAGCAAAAACGAAAATTGCGCTACACAGTAATTTTTTCTTAATATAGTAAAAAAGAAAAACCCCAGTTGTGATTAAATACCACCAAAAACAAGCTCTATCTGTCCCCAAAAAATGGTATAAAATTAATTTCAGTACATCGTTGCATGACGGAATAAATGTTAGTCAAAGTACTGCAGCGCTGAATACTGAAAAATGGCCTGGACAGGAAGGGGGTGTAAACACCCCGGACTTCAATGAGTAAGAGGTAACTCATTCACTAAAGAGTTAAAAGTAAATGTAAATAAACACACCACACATTTTGAAAAAGTCCTTTAATTGAAAAAAAAACTTTTTGCCAGGACATGAAGTTCCCGCCGTCAGATCCCCCCTAACATTAACTTTACGGGCCCGTCCCGCCCGCCACCTCTCGCTCTCAGAGATGCAGAGCAGGGAAGTCACTGCCTGTCAGATGCAGAGCAGAGAACATCCGTTCTCTGCTCCGCTCTGTGTAAACTGTGAGGGGAGAGCTGAATTCGCAGTTTTCCCCTCAGCTGCCACAAGAGTTCCAGCACAGTACTGTGCTCAAACTCCTGTATTGGAGGTGACAGGTTCAATAAAGAGAACCTGACACCTCGAAATGCTATCACATGGGCTTGTTAGCGCCTGTGTGATAGCAATAAAGTTAAGTGAAAAAAATACAAATTAAATTGAATTTTTTTAATAAAAAATTATAAAATAAAAAAAATACAAAAAATACAAAAGTAAAAAATAGTAAGATAAAAAAGTTTTAAATAATAAGATAAATACAAATAAATTTTTTTACAAAGTGATAAAAAAAAGTTAAAAAAATAAAGAATAAAAATGTAAACTAACCCTGCCGCTCCCGCCGTCTGGTTGCCATTCTCCATTGGAGGGGAGGTGGGCGCATAGAGGAACCTGGCCTTGGGGCAGCAGAGAGAATAAATCCAGCCCTGGGCGCCAGTCTGAAGGGGGTGCCACTGGCTACTGCTCCCTCCGCCGCTCTGCCAGGCTGGCCACACTGAACTATCAGGGCGGTTAAGCAGTGCCTGCACTAGGCTCAGTCAGTTAGGCATCCATCTCGCAGCGCCCTAATTTTTGTGATTACAGAGCCGAAGGTTTAGCAGCTGCGGCGGGAGGAACCCAGGAACGAGCTTTGTTTCTAAAAATCACTGGGGAATCAGGTGGGCACAGTGGCAGGGGAGAAGCTGTAGAGGGGTCAGTGGACACAGAGAGAGCTGGTGAGAGGTGGGCACAGTGGCAGGGGAAGAGCGGGAGGGGGGGTCAGTGGACACAGAGAGAGCTGGTGAGAGGTGGGCACAGTGGCAGGGGAAGAGCGGGAGGGGGGGTCAGTGGACACAGAGAGAGCTGGTGAGAGGTGGGCACAGTGGCAGGGGAAGAGCGGGAGGGGGGGTCAGTGGACACAGAGAGAGCTGGTGAGAGGTGGGCACAGTGGCAGGGGAAGAGCGGGAGGGGGGGTCAGTGGACACAGAGAGAGCTGGTGAGAGGTGGGCACAGTGGCAGGGGAAGAGCGGGAGGGGGGGTCAGTGGACACAGAGAGAGCTGGTGAGAGGTGGGCACAGTGGCAGGGGAAGAGCGGGAGGGGGGGTCAGTGGACACAGAGAGAGCTGGTGAGAGGTGGGCACAGTGGCAGGGGAAGAGCGGGAGGGGGGGTCAGTGGACACAGAGAGAGCTGGTGAGAGGTGGGCACAGTGGCAGGGGAAGAGCGGGAGGGGGGGTCAGTGGACACAGAGAGAGCTGGTGAGAGGTGGGCACAGTGGCAGGGGAAGAGCGGGAGGGGGGGTCAGTGGACACAGAGAGAGCTGGTGAGAGGTGGGCACAGTGGCAGGGGAAGAGCGGGAGGGGGGGTCAGTGGACACAGAGAGAGCTGGTGAGAGGTGGGCACAGTGGCAGGGGAAGAGCGGGAGGGGGGGTCAGTGGACACAGAGAGAGCTGGTGAGAGGTGGGCACAGTGGCAGGGGAAGAGCGGGAGGGGGGGTCAGTGGACACAGAGAGAGCTGGTGAGAGGTGGGCACAGTGGCAGGGGAAGAGCGGGAGGGGGGGTCAGTGGACACAGAGAGAGCTGGTGAGAGGTGGGCACAGTGGCAGGGGAAGAGCGGGAGGGGGGGTCAGTGGACACAGAGAGAGCTGGTGAGAGGTGGGCACAGTGGCAGGGGAAGAGCGGGAGGGGGGGTCAGTGGACACAGAGAGAGCTGGTGAGAGGTGGGCACAGTGGCAGGGGAAGAGCGGGAGGGGGGGTCAGTGGACACAGAGAGAGCTGGTGAGAGGTGGGCACAGTGGCAGGGGAAGAGCGGGAGGGGGGGTCAGTGGACACAGAGAGAGCTGGTGAGAGGTGGGCACAGTGGCAGGGGAAGAGCGGGAGGGGGGGTCAGTGGACACAGAGGTGGTGGTGGGAGAGGTGGCACAGTGGCAGGCTGAGCTCTGTACCCTATAGCTGGGATGGGAGATCAGGTGAGCTCTGTACTCAATAGCTGGGATTGAACGTCAGGTCAGTGGCAGATCCAGGGGGGAAGGGTGGCAAAAGGGCAATTTTTGCAGGGGGATGTGGGGAAATTTTCATGAATACCTAAGAGCAGCCCATCAATGAAGGGTAGGTGTGGGCCGTGTACTACCAGTGTGCCCATGAACTGGCCCAGAGCTCCCTGACACAGTGGAACAGGGTACGGGACCCAGCACCAGTCCTCTATAACTGATGGTATTCTGCATTGCTGTATAATGTATTGCTGGGATTTGTAGTCCTCTATAGCTGATGGTATTCTGCATTGCTGTATAATGTATTCCTGGGATTTGTAGTCCTCTATAACTGATGGTATTCTGCATTGCTGTATAATGTATTGCTGGGATTTGTAGTCCTCTATAGCTGGTGGTATTCTGCATTGATGTATAATGTATTGCTGGGATTTTTAGTCTTCTATAGCTGGTGGTATTCTGCATTGCGCTGTATAATGTATTGCTGGCATTTGTAGTCCTCTATAGCTGGTGGTATTCTGCATTGCTGTATAATGTATTGCTGGGATT
>NW_017306586.1:284606-285855 GCF_000935625.1 Nanorana parkeri
CTGGGATTTGTAGTCCTCTATAACTGATGGTATTCTGCATTGCTGTATAATGTATTCCTGGGATTTGTAGTCCTCTATAACTGATGGTATTCTGCATTGCTGTATAATGTATTCCTGGGATTTGTAGTCCTCTATAACTGATGGTATTCTGCATTGCTGTATAATGTATTGCTGGGATTTGTAGTCCTCTATAACTGATGGTATTCTGCATTGCTGTATAATGTATTGCTGGGATTTGTAGTCCTCTATAACTGATGGTATTCTGCATTGCTGTATAATGTATAGCTGGGGTTGGTAGTCCTCTATATACAATGACAGAACCACCAGGGTCACAGCAGTTGCAGCTGTGACGGGGCTCTAGCATTTCGCCACTTGGGGGGCCCTGGTAAATGCCGACATTACAGGTTACCAGACCCCCTTCAATCTGTCTGTGGCCCTTCATCCTTCAGACTGCATAGATCATGTGTGTCATGATTGAACTATGGTTTGATTTGGGGGGCAAAGAAAGACTTGCCCCCAGGCACCTCGTGACCTGGCTACGCCTCTGGGGGGAGGCTCCATTACCGGATGAACAAGCCAGCTCGGTGGTTCAAGTGAGTATAACTATTCTCTTTTTAACCTAGACAAAAAGGAGCAGTTAACCCTTACAATGCGGGGGTAGACCTAGTGCAAGGGTTAATAAAAGTTTTGCCTGGAGTTCTTCTTTGAAGTGAAACATTGGCATTGCACAATATCTTTAAATAACATGCCTAATGAATGCCTTAAACTGAATTGAAGCCACATTTTTTTTTAGTTTTGAAACGTGTCAGTGGCGGAACTACCAGGGTCGCAGAGGTCGCGGCTGCGACCAGGCCCTGGAGTTCCACCATTTGGAGTGGGCCTAGGACAGGAGGAAGGGCCTGATTACCAGGACATTTAAAGGAGAACTATGGGGTTAAGGCTTTTCCCCATAGTTCTCCATAGGGTAACGGGAGGACACAAACTAGAGTCCTCCCGTCACCCTAGGCTCAGTATACCCTGAGCTGTAGCTCGGGGTATACTGAGACGCCGCAGTATACCGCCGGCAGCTGCTCGCGGTATACTGAGCCGCCGCAGCTGAAGCGGATCCCGACAATTGTACCGAGATCCGCCCAGCTGCGTGACTGACAGCTGGCTCTGCCTATCTAGAGGCAGAGCCAGCTGTACCCGCCCCCTCCCCCGTCCATTCCGCCAGTCAGTGCTGGCGGATCGGAGGGGGGAATCCAGCCCC
>NW_017306586.1:286043-287888 GCF_000935625.1 Nanorana parkeri
CTGATGGTATTCTGCATTGCTGTATAATGTATTCCTGGGATTTGTAGTCCTCTATAACTGATGGTATTCTGCATTGCTGTATAATGTATTCCTGGGATTTGTAGTCCTCTATAACTGATGGTATTCTGCATTGCTGTATAATGTATTCCTGGGATTTGTAGTCCTCTATAACTGATGGTATTCTGCATTGCTGTATAATGTATTGCTGGGATTTGTAGTCCTCTATAACTGATGGTATTCTGCATTGCTGTATAATGTATAGCTGGGGTTGGTAGTCCTCTATATACAATGACAGAACCACCAGGGTCACAGCAGTTGCAGCTGTGACGGGGCTCTAGCATTTCGCCACTTGGGGGGCCCTGGTAAATGCCGACATTACAGGTTACCAGACCCCCTTCAATCTGTCTGTGGCCCTTCATCCTTCAGACTGCATAGATCATGTGTGTCATGATTGAACTATGGTTTGATTTGGGGGGCAAAGAAAGACTTGCCCCCAGGCACCTCGTGACCTGGCTACGCCTCTGGGGGGAGGCTCCATTACCGGATGAACAAGCCAGCTCGGTGGTTCAAGTGAGTATAACTATTCTCTTTTTAACCTAGACAAAAAGGAGCAGTTAACCCTTACAATGCGGGGGTAGACCTAGTGCAAGGGTTAATAAAAGTTTTGCCTGGAGTTCTTCTTTGAAGTGAAACATTGGCATTGCACAATATCTTTAAATAACATGCCTAATGAATGCCTTAAACTGAATTGAAGCCACATTTTTTTTTAGTTTTGAAACGTGTCAGTGGCGGAACTACCAGGGTCGCAGAGGTCGCGGCTGCGACCAGGCCCTGGAGTTCCACCATTTGGAGTGGGCCTAGGACAGGAGGAAGGGCCTGATTACCAGGACATTTAAAGGAGAACTATGGGGTTAAGGCTTTTCCCCATAGTTCTCCATAGGGTAACGGGAGGACACAAACTAGAGTCCTCCCGTCACCCTAGGCTCAGTATACCCTGAGCTGTAGCTCGGGGTATACTGAGACGCCGCAGTATACCGCCGGCAGCTGCTCGCGGTATACTGAGCCGCCGCAGCTGAAGCGGATCCCGACAATTGTACCGAGATCCGCCCAGCTGCGTGACTGACAGCTGGCTCTGCCTATCTAGAGGCAGAGCCAGCTGTACCCGCCCCCTCCCCCGTCCATTCCGCCAGTCAGCGCTAGCGGAGGGGGGAATCCAGCCCCTCCCCTGTCACAGCAGAGAGCCATGACAGGATCGAGAGGTGAGCGAACGCCGATATGTGTTCGCTCACCTCCCGATCTACTGAGCCGACCTGTGACAGTCTCATTGTCACAGGTCGGCTAGAACTATGAGGTGAGTGAAAAGCACTCACCTCATAGTTCTCCTTTAATATCCCGGTATCTGCAAATGTCAGTCCCGGGACCTCTTCCTCCTATCCTGGGCCCTACATGCTTCACGCTGCTCCCCTCACCTTGTTCCGGGCGCAGCGTGAAGTATGATCCAGCCGTTGCAGCAGCCAATGAGTGCGAAGTGGTGTTATCCCCGCCCCCTCATCACACAGAACTGCTGCCGAATAGAGAGCTGCTGTGGACACGAAGGGGGAGATATGGGGAGCTGGGACTATGAAGGTGACATGTGGTCCGGGAGCGGAAAGCTGGGGACGTGAAGGAGGAGATGAGGGGAAGATGGGGACATGGAAGAGGAGAGTGTGGGGTCCGGGAGCAGAAAGCTGGGAACATGAAGGGGGAGATAATGTGGAGATGGAGACATGAAAGAGGAGTGGTTTTTTTTTTGTCTAAAATTTGTTTGTTCAAAAAAACCATTTAAATAATGTTTTTATTCTTGGG
>NW_017306586.1:289002-306153 GCF_000935625.1 Nanorana parkeri
ACCTTCATGGATTCTTGCATGGAGCCCTGAGGTCACTAGTTACGACCTATAAAACATGTACAAAAGGGTTATATTTATTTTTAAAAGTCTGTTTCTCATTGGGGAGATGTCCCTTCACTTCCTATCTGATAGCCACAAAGGAAGTGAGATGAAATTCTCTCAAAAGAGAGGGAACTCATTGGTGGTCACCGGAACTAGTGCCCCCGTTGGAAGATTTCCCCATCTATTCCTGTTCTGGTGACAGCCCAAACTTTGGGATTTTCTGTGACTTTCGCTGACATGACAAATAGAGGGGGAGAGTCTCCCCAACCAGGACACAGGTATAAAAACCTGACAGGTGTTCTAAAACCTCTCCATTCTATCCAGTCTCATTTGAGTGCTGTTGTTATGTTCTGTGACATATGTGTGGACAATATGGCAGCCAGGTTTCTCTCCAGCAGCACACCGGGGAATTTCCCTCCTTGACTGCTTTCGCTGAAACGAAACCAGCACTGTCACCGCACTGTACAGCGATAGGACAGCAAACCACGCCCCTCGCCAGACTGACCACTCCCCCAGGCCGTCCACCTCCTCGCTAGTGTCTCGAACACATCACGTGGTGTGCCCGTGACGTAGGAGGAAGAAGCCGCCATTAGAGGGAGGTGTATAGGCAACCAGAGAGACCTTGGCCTGTCATAAAGCAGCCGGTCAGCTGACCATCGTTCCGGGTGTCTGGGTAAACAGGGGCGCTTCCCGGGACTGCGTCGTACGGCCAGCGGTATAGCCTGGGCTCCGTGTTACCAGCTTGAGTGGTGCCCATGGCGGCTGGAGGAGGAGGAGGCGGAGCCGGGGGCAGCAAGACGTACTCGTTCAAGGTGGTGCTGCTCGGGGAGGGCTGTGTGGGCAAGACATCGCTGGTGCTGCGATATTGTGAGAACAAGTTCAACGACAAGCACATCACCACCCTGCAGGTGCGTGTGCGTCATGGCCTCCTGTGTGTGTGTGTGCTGGGGGAGATCGGGGGCTCATCAATGTGTATGGTCACTGTCCAGGTTGTGTCATGGTCACAGATCCTAGGAAAGTGTCATCATAGTTCAGTGTCTGGTGTACAAGCACACAGTGTACCGGCAGCTCGTCCACTCATGACTTGTTGCTCTGTTTGGAAACTCCTGTTGATCTGACTGCAACTTCATGTCAACAACTCATAGGTTACCCCGAATAGCAGACTGCCCCTTTAGTTGTGATGTTGGGTGGTGTAAGGCCTGGTTTACACTACATGGCATTTTGTTATTTTTATTTTGCATGTGTTTTTCTTGTATGTGTCTTTTTTTGCTACTCCCTTTTAATTGAGACTTGTTTCAGGTAGGGATGTTCACATACCAAGTAACGTACTTGGTACAAGTACAGATCCATTTCCAGGTCTAAAACTAGACTAGAGAAAAATGTAAAAGTTAGGAGGCAGCTGTCATTTTTAAGAAGCATATGGAGCTCCTGAGTGAGAGAGAGAGAGACTGACTGACTATACTGCAGTCCAACATAGCCCAGCCCTATGACTTGTCCAAGTACTTAGGCCTGGTTCACACTTGTACGTTTTGTAGCGCGTTCAACGCTCTACGAATACTCTACAAAACGCTCAAACATGAAAATCCCATTGTTTTCTATGGGTATGGTTCACACCTTGCCGTATTTCAGCCCGTCTGAACGCGCTACAAAAAGGCCTACGCCTGAAAAGGTACATGAGCTTCTTTGCTGTGTTTTTTGTAGCGCGTTTCCATTGGGATACAGCCAAGCGCGCATATTCGATGCGCCTAGGTGTGACCAGAGCCTTACAGATACAAGTACTGATACATTTTTGTTTAGTGTCATGTGACAGTTTTTCTAAAACCATGATTTCAGGACCGTGGTGGAGCGCCAGGGCCCATTCCCAGCTGGAACTCTGATAGTTCTTGTGAAAATGCCAAGCACTGGTATCTGAACATCCCTAGTTTTAGGAGTGAACTGTAAAATAAGAGAAATTCACTTGTGGTGATACAAAAAATTATTATTTTACCAAAATCGTATGTAACCATGTAGCAATGCTTTTCTCATTGGTCAGTGCATTTGCCTGACCAATGAGTATTTGCTAGCGAAATTCAAAAGCCATAGTGCAGGGCTATGCTGGACGGCAGTATAGATAGTACACCCCGCACCATTGGAGGGTAAGGACCGTTCAGTGAAAAGTGAGTAGAGCGGAGGCCAGATTTGAGTTGGTAATTCCATTTTCGCAGATTACCCTTTAATGTAGATACTTTATGATGTATTTTTTTTTTCTCTTGTTACTTAACTTTATTGCTATCACAAAAGGGCTAATGAGCCCATATGTGATCGCTTTAGGAAGTGACCGGTTCTCTTTATGGAGAGATGCCTCCATAATTAAACTAGCTGTCCCCCCTATTGGACTCCAATACAAAAGATTGAGCACAGCATTGTGCTTGATCTCCTCTGCTGCCTGGCTTGTGACAGCTGAGACCAGAAGGCTGGGAGTACAGCGCTCCTGTCTCGCTGATCACACAGGGCAGATCGGAGAACTCTCCCTCATGAAGTAATTTGCTGTTGTCCCGGGTCCCCCAGAAGAGCGGGGGGACCCTGAAAACCAAAGAGGGAAGCTGGCACGGGGAACAAGCAGGCTGTACTAGTGATCTGGGTGGCTGTACAGCCACCCAGATCACTTGTACAAAACAAGCGGCAGCTTCCCTGCTCCCCATTTATGCCTGCTTGCTAAATGTAGACGAAAAACACCTGCCTGGTGCATGGAACTTCATGTTCCGGGTGTCTGGCGATAGAAATTGCGCATCCCTGTGTTTCCATGTATTGCTGCGTGTAGCGGCATGAAAAAAATGCAGCATGCTGTATTTTTTTTTTTCTTTTAGACGCACCATAATCATGTAAGTTGTTCCAAATTTACACTGTTTTGTGAACATGCAGCACGCATGGTAATGTACTTGTGTAAGCCAGGCAATACCTTTTCTCTTACACCCTAAACTGCATTGCATAGAACCAGCCACATAGTAAGTAATGGGACAGTAGCATGGCACAATTATGGGGCAATGTTTTAGTTGAGATTGGGAATCTCAACTAAAGGAAATACCATTTGTTTTGCCTTGTATCTGGACCCTGCTGCCTCCTGGGATGTCTACAGCACACACTGCAAGAGGCAGTTTGCAGGATCTCACACTTGCAGATATGGCGTGGGTCTCTTGCAGATAGCTGACAGAAAGCTGCAGCTTGCCTGCATGTTTGCGGAATCGGCGCATTTTGAGTAGCACCCCCACGCACAAGCATGGCAGCACACTGCAACTCGCAATGGTGCATTGTGGCAAAAATTGTGACCTTTCTTATAATTGGAATGTTTTTGTGTGTCAGAAGCCCACTAAGTTCCATAGGCTGCCTTAATTGAATGCACATTAACAATGACCACCAATGTTAGGGTTTCCCTTTACAATGACCATTAATTTAAGGGGGGTCCCTTCTACAATCACCCCCCTGGGTGTCAAATACTCTGGGACACCACAATCCATTTTCTTTTATTGATGTTTTTCTTCAACTTGCTGATCACGTCATGTCGCATGCTGTAGGTATAATAATTGTTAGTAGGGAGTTCCCCACGACTTAAAATTTTAATTCCAGGGTTTCCTTGGGGGTGTGAAAATTGAGGGGGACTGGTTTAGATGCGGTCCTTTAATTATGAGAAGACTGGATAAGATGATTTTAATGCTGTATGGTGCTGTTTCATTTGTTGCATTCTAAAGCACCAGCTTGGGTATAGATACAAAATAAAATGATAATTCTCGTATAGTGGGAGGTCTACCAAATACACCGAACAGGGAAAAAAGAAAACTACTATCCTGTGGTCGAACTCGTTGTCACATGGTATGACTTCAATGGCAGATTTCAAATGTCACGGCGCAGAAAAATAGTTGTTTGCTTCACTGGTGAAACGATTACCCTGTGGACCCATCATTAAAATCAGAAGGCCACGTGTCAACAATAACAATTCATCTTATTTTTTTGAGTTAACTAAGTATGGTTCACAGCCACTTTACATAACAAGTCCATCTTAAAGTGAAAATGCAGGGGAAACCGGGGGTTTTTTTTTTGGTTGTTTTTACTTTTGCTGAGTCCAAATAAATTACATCTAACGCTAGTTATCCTAGGTCCAAATGGTTGCTGAATAAAGTAAGGGCTTGTTCACACTGAAAGCGTTTGCGTTCCAGAGCAGTAGCTGCTGGAACGCACCGCGATAGCAAAGAAGCTTCCCGCTGTGTTCAGTGAAGAGGGCGTGTCTGTTCATTGTATTCAATGGCATCGCTTCCTCGCGATTGGATTCGTGCCAAAACTTGCCAGCATGCCGTTCCACTGTAAACGCAAAAAATAGGGGGAAGTTTCTTAGCGATCGCGGTGCGTTCCAGCAGCTACCGCTCTGGAACGCACACGCTTTCGGTGTGAATAAGCCTTAACAGTATAGCCCTAGTTGTATAGAGTTCCTTCTATTGTACAGTGCAGGGATCATGTCATAAAGCCACCTCCTCCATTCACAAAAGGTGTTGTATTCTGTTCACAGAATATATGGTTTGCTATGATTGGACAAGGGAAGAGGTGGGGAAGGTCAACATTGTCCATTCACAGATCACCATGGAGGGAATTTATCAAAACTGGAGCAGGCAAAATCTGGAGCCGATTTGCACTGCAGCCAATCAGCTTCTCCCTCTCATTTTCAAATCTTACAACCGCCTTCCTCAGCCCTCCGGGTACGCTGAGCGTCCTGGTTGCCATGTCTGCGGCAGCCACTAGATGTTCCAGTGGACTGATCAGCAGTTCTGTCATCCTCCTAGACCACCAGGGTTCAACAATACTGGTACACAAGAGGAGCAACCATGTATCCATAATTCACACCTAAACTAAGCCACTTGCATACAAATGTAGTATTGTTTACAAGGCATTCAGGTATGTGTTCTGATGGAATTATGACAGCAGGGGGTGGTCGTTTTTTAAATTTCTCTGGTGGTCTTGTTTTTCATGATGGTCACATGTAGCATTTATTGTTGTCCAGTCCATTGGGCGTTAAGACTCATTGCCTGATGATTGGACCCTGCGCAGTTCTGAAACATGGCAATTTTTTTCACTTGTACCAAAACCATCAGTAGAGACGAGATTCTGAAGGTACAAGATGTGCGCATAACATATCTTAATAGCTGAAACCCTAGTCTCAAGGCTGGAAGATAACAGCTGACAGTAATTTGCAGTATAAATACAACTAGGATTATTACCTTACCCAGCAGCCATCCAGACCTAGTAGAACTAGCATTAGAGGTGAATTGTTTTGCCCCAGAGTTCCACTTTAATGTGGCTACTTCTAAGTGTACTGTGACCCAGATAAATTAATTTTGCAGTATATTTTTGTACAGGATGTTCACTTCTATAGCATGCGTTCACCCTAACAATTATTTTCTCCCCTTTGGTTTGTTTAAAAAGTGAAAATCCCCCCCTCCCCCCAAGTGGTTCAGTAATTTAGCAAAAGACACTGGACAGTGCTGACACCACTCAGACACACTAATTTCTGGCAGATTGTCCGGTATTTTTCTGTAGTTGAAGGGTTTATAAAGAGGTCAGACACAGGGAAATCTACATGTACTACACCTTTTTTGCCTTAACATTCACTTTAATTGTTCCCCTTCCAGAATATGGAAGGTTATAATAATAATAAATTATTTAAATCTTTCCAGTGATGTAATAAATCAGCCTGCGTATCATCCATCTGTAATATCTCCCTGCTTTGATTAGTGAAAGTATTAATGGCAGCGTATTTTTTCTATAGTTGCTAGCTGTGACAGATCACTTCCATATAGTCCATTTTATGAACGCCTATTGTAAAACATAAGGCTATTTACAGTCACTGGAGAGTGCTTTCCCTGCCTAATAGTGTGGAGATGTGGCTTGAATTTTTAATATTTTCATTCATCTCGCAGAAGGCACATTCAGTCTCCTTTTATCAAAGCATCTAAAAGAATTGTTTGCATTGCCAGTAACAGGAAACTTCGATTCACCCTCCTTCTCTTCGAACCATGTCTGGAAGAATGAACATGCAAATCTGGTCACTATGAGCAACAGAGAGGTTGTTCTTGTAAAAAGCAGAGCAAATGAGGAACAGTTGTCCTTAATAACAAGTTAGGGGTTTCATCTGTGATGAAGCAGTTCAATTAGTTATTATGGATAACTGCTCACATTCCCTTTTTGGATTTAAAAAAATAGTGTGTGCAGCCAATTTCTGAATTCTTGTCCAGTATTCGTTCTTAAAGTGACATTGTCAATAACAAAGAGAGAACTTCTAGCAGGTATAAAGTGCGGGTACCTAGATGTGCCAGCACATACACGCAGCGGCTCTCCTGGTGACAAATGTCGGCTATTCTTCACTAGCGCAGCTCCTAATCTTCTGGGTAACATTATACTTTGTCCGCTGCCTTCTGTCTTATTCACATTCCCGGCACTCTGATGAGCTGCCTACATGGTTGTCGGAAAGCTTTTTAAAATTACACTAAACAGAGCAAATGTTTCTGTACTTGGAGGGTCTTTTAAAGGGATAAAACACAGGGATATATTCATGTATTGCAGAGATGCACTGCACTTTCTTTCTTTTTTTTGCCTGAACATTCACATTAATTGTTCCCCTTCCAGAATATGGAAGGTTGTAATACTAAACATTTAAATCTTTCCAGTGATGTAAGAAATCAGCTTGCGTATCATCCATCTGTAATATCTCCCTGCTTTTGATTAGTGAAAGTATTAATGGCAGCGTATTTTTTTCTATGATAGTTGCTTGCTGTGACAGATCACTTCCATATAGTCAGTTTTATGAATGCTGATTGTAACATGTAACATATAAGGCTATCTACAGTCACTGGAGAGTGCTTTCCCTGTATAATAGTGTGTGGCTTGTATGTTGTGTTGAATTATTAATATTTTTGTAGAGGTTCATCATCTCATCGAAAGCACATTCAGTCTTTATCAAAGAATCTAAGAGAATTGTCTGCATTGCCGAAAAACAAGCAACGTTTTGCCTTGACATACCCTTTAAGTGCTTAAGTTGGAAGAACTGGCAATTGATTATGTGAGGTGAAGGCTTCATTCACACAATGTGTGATTTTTTTAGATTTCGGCATATATATTGAACATATTCCTGCTCTTAGGAGGAATTTGGGGTCTAAGTCTTACAAAACATCCCTCAGACCTGGTTCACACCTAGAGGTAGGGAAAGCTCTTTTAACTGCCCAACACAAGAAATCCCATGATTTATCAATGGCCCTGTTCACGCCTAAGCAGAACAACGCCTACCAGGAAAATGCCAGACGCCTGAAAAGATAGGAGCTTCTTTGGGCAGTTTAAAAGTGCTTTTTCTCCCCGTAGACTTCATTGGAAATGCCCAAAAACGCGCAACAGAAACATGTTGCACATTTTCATGAGCGTGTTTGTGCATTTATAGACGCGTTCTTCCATTGCCCACAATGGTTTATGAGCTGCATTAAAATGCACATCAAATGTGCACAACACGCAAATAACCGTATGCTGCTAACGCGTGTACAAACGTGCTAAAACGGTGCCTGCTAGGTGTGAACCAAGCCTCGGGAATGTATCAAAACTGGAGCAGACAAAATCTGGAGCAGCTATGCATGGCAACTAATCAGCATCCACCCTTCATTTTCAAAGCATATCTGAAGAGAGAAGCTGGCTGCAGTAGGCAACTGCTCCAGATTTTGTCTGCTCCAGCTTTGATAAATTACTGCGATAAAGCATAAGAATGTCACCACTCTGCCAAGTCCCACATGACAGTCAGTTTGGCCAGGCACCGATCATTGCTTTTCTGACACCACCTTCGAGTGCTTGTGTTCATCTATGTTGTTTTCTAACTACAGATTCACTTTATGCTGCTGTGAGACAACACATTGAGGGGTATTTATCAAAATTAATTTAAACTGAACAGAGATGCTCCGGATTTTGTCTGCTCCAGTTTTGATTAAATATCCCTCACTGCGGTTTCTGGGTGATTTGCCTTTCCTTTGACAGGCTTCCTGTTTTCAGGCGCATTGGATATTGGTCATCCTATTTCTCTAGTTACTTACAGAATGTTTCTGGTACATAGTGTAGGAAGAGGAATCACCAGCACTCAGTAGAATAATCCAACATGTCCATTTATTGGACATAGGCATCACACAATCACAAGAGCCAACATTTCGAGACCACGCATTGTCTATTCATCAGGGCATAAAGAGTGACTCACTCTTTATGCCCTGAAAAGCCAATTCCTACATTGTGTCTGCACGGTGCCATCCGTGTTCCTCACTACAAGTACCATTGTCTACATAGGCCTTGATTTGCTGCAAGGTGTGCGGAGGATTTCCCCTTCTATCCAATCTGGTACATAGTGGACACAAGAATCTATAACGTGTAGGTCAAGCCACACCTTTTTTAAATTATGTGTTAAGCTATGCAGGGCACCGGTAGAAAGATTTTACCAGAGGGAAATCTTCCAACAGCAAGACGGAAATAAAGCAAATTTTCCCCAGTCATCTTCCAGGACAGCCAATGAGATAAGGCTCCACCTGCCTGCAACAGGAAACACATCAACCACATTAAATAAAAAGACCCCTCCTTCCATCCCAATTCAGTTTTTTTGTGTTTCCTCCGGCTACACAGGGACATCATAATGTTTGGTTTTTTTAGGGCTAATTTTCTATGTGCCTCAGGGCAGAGCCTAACCCTGATATGCGTTGGGACCTACTCCAGGACTTACCTGCTGCAACGCATACAGGGATCCCTTATCGGACCCCCATCCGAGAATAGGCCAAGGTTCCCCTCCGTCATTCAGGGAGGGAAACCATCCTCCTGTGTGTGTGTGGCTCCAGACGGGGATCCCCCCAGGTGTGCAGTAGTGGCAAAGGTGTTACCTGAGCGGCGACTGGTGTACCCCTGTTTTTGGGGGGTGTTCATTTGTAGTATGGGCAGAAATCTTGCTGCGGCTCCTCCTATACAGATGTGGTTGTAATTGTAGTTTTTGGTGAACATCCTTGTAGATAAACTATGATGAAATACCATTTAGCTTTATTAGTACTAGTTGCAGTTTGTATATCGTTTTAGCCTGGTAGAAACAAACATTATTGATTTGTATCTTTGGTATACCAGTCACAAAGCAGCCCTATAATGGGCATGTTCAGTAGTCAGGAGGATGCATGCACCCAGGAGTCAGAAGTCATAAGGCATTCACAAGATGCTACATTTTCCAGTGTTTACTCAGGCATGCCACACGTATGTGTTAGAAGAGCAGTCAAACCACTGACAACCAAGGTCATTCACATGACTAATCTTCTGGGTGAGCCGTTAAAAATGAACACATGATTGGACCCATCAGGCTGATCAGAGATACCGTGAAATGTACAAAAGAAAAGATATTGCACTAACTTTTTAACAGTACAGCTTTGTAGAGAGGACTTTTTGGATTCAGTTTACTCAGGGACTCGTATCTTCATAAATGTTTTATTGAGTGCCCTCTAAAATTTTCTTGTAATTTATTGTAGAACTGTCAGTCGTTTTAAATAAAACCTCCTTTCCAGCCAAACTCTGACCGTGCTAGGTGTGAGGTAGCTGGACAACTGTGTGTGAAACTTAAGTTTCCATCACGCCAAAACTGCTCCCAGGAGTTGGGCTAATTTAAATTAGGACGGCAGGTCCCCCTCCTACTTCATTATGTTCAAATCACCCTGAAAGCTTAAGATTTACAATTTCTGGCTTCTGTCTGTGATCCCATTGGTGAGATATTCCCTTACTTCCTGTCCCTGTGACACCAGAATCAAAATGGGGCGAGAAGGGGAGTGCTATGCGTGTTGTCTGGCCAGGATCGCAGCAGCAAAAACCTTGTAAAAAGTTCTAACCCTTCCTCACTCTACTAAGTGTGTGTGTGTTTTAAGGTGAGTCAAATGAAGTATGATTCCGGTTTAGGGTTACCACCTTTACTTCAAGCGAAACCCGAACACTCTAGCGACACGCAGACACATTTTTTGGGGAGAATGAGTCGTGGCTTATTCATATGTAACAGGCACCACCCATTAATATGTAAATATCACAGTTGAGACTATTTTCAGTAAGGGGCAGTAGCCCCTATCTTAATTTTGGTTGCCCCCGCCTACCTGACATCTTGTGTCCGGGTTCCTGGTGCCATGAAACCCGGACACAGCATTCAAAACCCGAACTGTCCGGGTGAATCCTGGACAGGTGGCAACCCTATTCCGGTTGCTTCTGAGCCTTTTAAAGAGAAGCTGCACCCTTTTTTTTTTTTTTTTTTTACACCCACCTTGGTTTGCCAAAAACCTCAAATGCAGCTTGGTACCTTTCTACGCTACCCATCAGTGCATTGCAGTGTTTTACCTTTTTGTCTTTCTCCCTGGCTGTTATGCTTCACTTTGTAGGCGTGTTTACACGCTCCATAGAGATAAATGGTAGAGACAAGTTGTGTTTGCATCCACATTGAGGTGTATGGGGCCAAAAAGCAGATCGGATGCAAACAAAAGCATGCACACCCGAGCGGCTTTTATTTCCTGTATATTGTCTTGCATGTTAGCCCATGTATATCCGTGTTGAAAACGTAATCCGTTTTGTTAATACTTCTGTACATATACTGTCATTTAACTACATATTTGTCTAATTTTATACTTTTTTTTTTTTTTTTTCTTCAGGCATCTTTCCTGACAAAGAAGCTGAACATTGGAGGAAAACGAGTAAATCTTGCAATTTGGGTATGCATGTCATTTTGTTCTTGTCCAGGCTAGAACTGTGTAACACTACCTAAAGCTGAAGTTTCAGGCTCCTTTTTAGAAAAGAGTTTGGATTAAATTGAAGGAAACCTGTAATGGGAGGAAGATGGATGTTCTCATTGTTGACTTTTGATTCGGGAAATGCTAGTTGCTTTGTTCACTGACCCTCTGGTTTCAGTGCTTTGATTCACTTGCTAGCAGGGGTTTGGGACAAACCTATAATTCCACTACCAGTACTTGTGCAGTGACCGCAACAGTGGTGGGTTTTTTTTTTTTTTTGGGGTTTTTGGGGTGCACAGATGTCAGTTTTTCGGGTATGAGTACGGATATTTTTCCCCCAGTAATACTGAATAGAGATACCGGAAGTCCCATTTAAGGAAGCAGGGCAGTGTGTAATGACTCGTCGCCCCGGCTTTCTCTAATGACTCGCTGCTCGGCTTCCTGATTAACTGGCGCCAGGTGATGAGGAAGCATGGAGCTGGCTTTCTGGTCTATTAGGAAGCTGGGGGCCGGGTAATGACTCGCTGCCTGGCTTTCTGATTGGCCGGCTTCCTGAAGCCGGGCAGCAAGTCTTTACACTCCGCCCGGCTTCCTGATTGGCCAGGAAGCCGGCTCCCTTGTCACTCGGTGACGAGAGAGCATAGAGCCAGCTTTCCGACCAATTAGGAAGCCGGGCAGCTTATTACAGATCATACATCAATAGCTTATTGCTTGGCTTCAGGCAAACCGACATGCTGGTCCCGAGCCCGCAGGAGGGGCAGCGGAGGCCGGGAAACATTGCGGGGGAGAGGGCGCCACTTTACTGGCCCGTAGAATCGATCTGGCGACAGCTGAGTTGCCAGAATCGCTTCTACTGTAAAGCCGGCCACTGGCTACAAATATGAACAGAGTCAAACACCTTAAGGGCCTGTTCACATGATTTTCAGGTGCGGATCTGCAGACGCAGTGCTATGTGTTTGGCTGCGTTTTTGATGCGTTCCAGTTATTTATTTATTTTTGCCGGAGTGGGGCTGTCAGTATGTTAGCTGCAGTGCGTTTTTGACGCATTTTGCATTTCCTGACCGTTCCCTATGTGTTTTATGTAGCCCATAAAACACATAGGGATACATTGGGATGCATTTTTAGTGCAGGAGCGTACGGATCAGGTCAGCACAGAAAACAGACGTCGTGTGAACAGGCCCCAAGGACCCATGATGGAATTATCCCATCATGGGTTGTGAAGGGGTTAATATTTCATATTTATCTGAAAACTTTTTTTTTTTTCTCAGTCCTAACTACAATAAAAATATTGTCTCAATAAATCTAAAACCTGTCCATGACAACTGAATTGAAACCAAGGTGGTGTTTTTTATGAGATGGCCTGAAATATGTTAATGTATTGTAAATCCCTATAGACAAACAGTATATGCAACACACATTTTGATGAAAGTAGACCTAATCCTAATGTTGCTGACTTTTGCTGTGATTTTAGGGGGGGTGGTATGACTATCTTGCCTATATTGTCTGTTGAAATGTATTGGCTTCTGTAGTATCATTGTAAAAAAAAATATTTTTTCTGTACAGGATACTGCTGGGCAAGAGAGATTCCATGCCCTCGGTCCTATCTACTACAGAGACTCTAATGGAGCTATTTTAGTGTATGATATTACAGATGAGGACTCTTTCCAAAAGGTAAATCTGAGCACCATTGCACACCACAGTAAACTTAAGTTACTTTACTGCTTAAATACCTGTTGATCCTGCCAGTGGAACCGTTGGATAGGTAGTACCTTCCATAGGATGACAGCGCTCTTCCTCTGTAGTGAAATGTCTGCAGCATTGTCACTCTTGCTGATGTTGCAGCTGCTTGGATGCTGACAGTGTTGATGGCCCTATTGGTGAATAGCCCTACCTACCTCCACCGGCAGCTGACTGTTGTATATGCAAGAGCTCAGTCATTCCCACCCCTTCTGACACTCTCTAGCAGGGTGCAGAAGTAATCTAGCTTATAGCTGAATTTACCTTTTTAAAAAATAAGGTACGTTTCTTTAAGACATTTAACTGGACATTGTTGCCTTGAAAATGCAAGTTCATTACTTTGAGAGCAAAAAAAAAACTAAAGTTTAGGTGGTCTTTACCTGACTTAATATTTCTTGTTGTAGGTAAAAAATTGGGTGAAGGAACTAAGAAAAATGTTGGGGAATGAAATATGTTTATGTATAGTAGGTAAGTAAGTTTACATTATTTCTACTCTGATTTTACTACATATACCGTATTTTGGGCTCTATCAGGCACTCCGGTCCATAGGCCGCAGGGATTCTGTGACAGAAACTGCAGTTCAGTGACAGCTGAGACAGGTGGCGCTGTGATTACAGCACCACGGTCTCAGTAATCACACAGAGCAGACGAAGAACGAAGTTCTTTGTCTGCTCAAGGGGCCCTATGGTGAGCTCCTATGCCCTGGTCACTGTCCCCCAGAGGAGCGGGGGACCCCGAAAACCATCACAACGATCGCCGCCACTTGATTTAATACAGGTGATCTTGTCGGGAGCTCGGCTGATATGTATAAAAAATCTACTCACCCGGCGCCCGAAACTGCATGTCCCGGGCGTCTGACACATGACATGACCCAACCTCCCCAGCTCTATGCCGAGACCAAGATCCACAGGAATTGTAGAGCTGATAACAGGAAAAGGGTTTCGGCGTTTTTTTGTCTTTTTAAAAAAAGATTAGATGTGGTAGTTGGGGTTAAAATAGGCAATGTTTAATCAATTAAGGAATCCTTTCCTGAGGGAAACAGGTTGTCATTGTTAACTTCTATTTTCCAAATACTTGTTTCTTGGCTGAGATGCTGACTCGGTGGTTTGAGTCCCTCACCCAGAACATGTTTATATTTGACAAAAATTCAGGCTGTTCTGACTTTCCTCATATGCATATTTATTCTAGGTCTGTGGATCTCAATATAATAGAACCAGAGGATCATCATAATCGCAAGTCAACTAAAGCAGAAGAATCTGTATGCAAAGGACACTCTAGGAGGTTAATTCTTCATAATGTGATATTGATCACATAATAAATGTAACACACTGAACGAAGTAGAGAAATCAGCAATAGCAGCAGCCCCCATGTTTCTCTTAGGAAAGCTTCACTTTAAATCCAATTTAACATTCTTTACCATTTAAAGGTGTCGAGTACCTTCATATTCGGTTATATACCGTATCATTGCAAATTGACTGGACCTATGCATCCATTGGCTCTAAATTATTTAAGTGAAAACCAGAGGGCTGCAAAGCTCAAAAACATTTTATACTTAGATGGGGCAGTGGGGGGCTTGTTTCCCATTTTTAGGGCATGGGTCATCACACAAACCAATTATTACTACTACAAGTGAATATTCAGGAAAGACACCACTTCAAGCTGCCCCCTTTCTGAAGTATACATTTATTTCAGATTATCAGTGTATCAAAAAGTGTTTATACAATCCAAAACATATCAACCTTATCCTCTACCATCGCCACCAAATATTGAAAATCAGACCCTGTTGTCCATCAGCCCCAGCTCTGCTATCAGTCACTCTGTTTACTCTCATGTGGGTTAACTTCCTGGCTGTATGATCATGGAAAGGAATCCCAAGTATGGCCTTGTGTATATGTATACGGGGCTGTGCTAATGATACTACATGGGTGATGGGATTCCTTTTCATGATCATATAGACAGGAAGAAGGGTACTAAACGGATCAGAATCTCAGGTGGGTTGCCAGGTAGGAATTAGGGGATTGGGATGGCATGACTGGTCTGTTTTCAAATATTTTGTGGGGATGGTGGATTATAGGTTATTACATTGGAGATAATATATCTATCTAATTACTTTTTATGATATACTGATATTTTGATCTAAATAATAATTTTTAAAGGGGGTAGCTTGAAGTGGTCTCTTTCTTTAGCCTTCTCTTGTAGCAATGTATAAATCCTGACTTCAGCTTTTTTTTTTTTTTTTTTTTTTTCAGGTAACAAAGTAGATTTGGAAAAAGAGAGGCATGTCTCTGTTCAGGAAGCAGAAAGGTAGGTTTTTATTTTTGTATATGTTTTAGATGATTTCCTGATTTAAGCATTGTGAAGTAATTTTTGCTTATTTTGTTTTAAAGTTATGCAGAATCTGTGGGTGCCAAGCACTACCATACTTCAGCCAAGCAGAATAAGGGAATTGAAGAGTTATTCCTTGATCTTTGTAAAAGTAAGTACCAGTATCTGGTTGTTGGGGTCTATATCGGCCACATTACAATGAAGAAGAAACACTAAAAGGCTCAGTTCACACCTATATGTCAGAATGCGTATGTTACAAATACATGGCTCTTACCATCGCATAGTTTTTCAGTGGGTCTGGTTCATATAATTGCTGTGCAGGCGTGTCATGGAAAATAGTTCAGGTACGTTTTTTCATCCATCAATGTGCGTCAAGGGCCCATAGAAGTCAATGTGAGCTTTATGAAAATGCATTGTTAATAAGACCTGTCCCTTGCAATATGTCAGTAGTTACATAGTTAGTCAGGTTGAAAAAAGACACAAGTCCATCGAGTTCAACCTATAGAGATAAGGAGAAAAAAAAAAGAGAAGAAAAGCCTGAACAGAACGCTATGCCCACAGCTACCCTCTGTTGATCCAAAGGGAGGTTAAAAAGAAAAACCCTATAAAGCATGGTTCAATTTGCTCCAACAGGGGAAAATAATTCCTTTATGGTCCCATAAGGCAATAGGATATTCCCTTGATCAACAATCGCTGGTGCTTAATATACCTATAAGAACTCAATACCCAGTAATATTCATAGAATGCTCTCGGTCTGGCCACATTTAAACTTCCTTCATTTAACCTGGTGAATCAGCCGGTAACTGTTATTTTTCAACTTTAACTGTCCAGTAAAAGTGTCGATTAGAGGGTTGACGCAAACCATTTAACACTGACTGGGATGGTTACCCTGTTCAGTTTTCATTCAAAGGGTGCTGTCCAAGGGTTGCTCCTCCATAGAGCGGAGCCACCATAAAACTAGCCATACACTGCAGTATTTTCTTCGTTCAACCCGCGTGCTAAACGACGAAAACAACATTCCAGATTCCTCCATCAACGCTTACAAGCGTAATACATGAACAGTGACTGCAGTGAATGTTCGGCCAACAACCTTTGGCCTTCCTCTTATGACGAAAGATGTTTTGAGCATCTTTAGTCGAGCTGGTTAGGTCCACCTACTGTAGGAAATTTGGGCCATTTCCTGTGAATCAGCTGAAATTCTAACAGTGTATGGCCAGCCAGACTCCAGCATGGATACTAAGATTTTTTTTAAAAACCCCCAGCAGTTCTCCGGACATAGTATACCAAGCATTAGAGAGTATTTAGCTGAACCCAGCAAGCCTCAATCTTTTTTTTTTTTTTTCCAGGAGTATCCCTTTTAATAAGGGAACTTGATTGTTGTACGTCCGGTATATTTGTGAATGTTGTCCCTTGAATTGCTCTACGACTGAAACAAAGCTACAGTTACAAAATGTGCAGCATGAATTCCCATGAGTATAGAACACATAATCGCCCTTGTATATCCTGTTAGACTTTTGCTGGCACATTCCAAGTGCATTTTGAATAAGCCCTGCTACAAGGTTATCTAAGCTCCATTTTAGAAGTTGCAGATTTAGGTTATTACATGCATAATGGAGTAGCTGAAAAAGGATATGGTGTTATGTTTCTTGGGCTTAAAGAATTAGGACGGTTATTTTACCTATGGCAGGTGATCAGCAAACCCTTCATAGTTCAGACTGTTTTACAGTAAAATCTGATGGTGATGGTTTGCTGTAAACGGTCTAGCACCCCATTTCTGCTGCCTTTGAATAAACCTGGGTAGAAAAGCTCCTACATGGGCAAAGCACAGCTTCATTTTACAATGACTCCTCCCATCTACCAGTGCCTTTCCATAGGGATGGTTACAGAGCTGTGACAAGAGAAAGCGCTTCTAGAAAGAAAAGCCTCTAAGGGCTGGATTAGACTAGTCACATGGTAAAATGCTGCAATTAACCGTGCAGCTAGTGGCCACTGAAAAGGCAGTGGTAAGGTGCAGTGCCTTGAGTTGTTGTAAAGTAAGACTCATTTTTTTTACATTTGTTTTTTAAAAACTTTTATTTTGAGTGTTGAAACTTCTACACTTCATTCAGGTCCCCGCACAGCGGTGTGGTGAACTGCACTGTGCAAAACATGCAGCATTATTGTGTAGTGCACCACAGCTCACACCTCTGTTGTGTGAATGGGGCAGGTAGAAAACAATTGTTCTGGTGGTCAGCTGGTGTGAATGATCCAGAAATAGAAGCTTTCAATGGTG
>NW_017306586.1:306169-391417 GCF_000935625.1 Nanorana parkeri
TCTCTTTTATACAATTTTTTTAATATATATGTAAAAGGAGGGATTGTGGAAGGTTAAGTGAAATGGGTAGAGCTGATTCTTAGAGTTTTCTTGTTCCCATACTGTTAGATAGGATGGGTCCTTTTTAAGTCTGCTGTATCTTATAGGTTCATGTATGCAGATCTACTCTTTCAATTTCAGCAAACTGTGATCTCCCCTGATTTAAAGGGGGTGCATGCCCCCAGAAACATGCAGGCTTGTTGCTTCACCATCCCACCATCCCAAATTACATTTGGATTCTCAACAAATTCATTGAAGGAAATGTATCAGAACTGGAGCAGACAAAATCTGGAGCAGCTGTGCGCAACAACCAATCTGCTTTTTCATTTTTAAATCTTAACAAACTGAAGAGACACTGGTTGCTCTGGGCAACTGCTCCACTATTGATAAATCCCCCCCATTCTTGTTATGCAAGTCAACTTTGGGTGCATTTTCTTATTGTGTAAACATAACTGTGCCCTTAAGTGATTTGGTTTCTAAATAAAATAGCAAATCACGTTGTTTTCAACAATTTACATGGTTTCCAATTGACTTCAATTTTCACTTCCTTAGGAATGATTGAAACTGCACAAGTAGACGAACGGGCTAAAGGAAATGGCCCCAGCCAGTCAGGAGGTGCAAGGCGAGGCGTACAGATCGTAGATGATGAACCACAGGCACAGAGCGCCGGAGGATGTTGTTCTGGATAATTGTGTATAAACTGTGTGGATGCTTGTCCTATCAGGAAGATTGCCATATTCCAAGTCACATGTTCTTTTACCATTGGAGTAACAGAATTTAACAGTATTGAATCGATAACAAAATCAGAGACCAAGCTGTATACTAGTGGAGTCTGACCAGAGAATTGGCATTTTCTACAGCTGTTAACCTAGCAGTTACCAATGGCCTTTTTACATATGTTTTTCTTTAATGAAGAATAATATGCATGTAGAAGAGACCTACTTAAAGCTTCATTTATATTCTTTTTAAATCTGATCCTTATTTAATAACTTATGTACATTGTTAGAATGGTATGCACTTTGCTGCCCTTTGTATTTTGTGGAAAACTAATTGTACTCAAAAAAAGAAAACCTGTTTTTGTTTTGGCAGATACCAGTCATTCTATTTTTGCAAAGTTTGCACATGTTCTAAATGTCCACATTAGTTATACTCGGTTCATTTCGGTAAGATGATCTGATAAATGTGCTCTGTGCATTACTAATTAAATATTTTATCTGCTTTTCCATGTTGCAAAAAACAAATTGTACTCTAATGTTGTAAGTGTGGATTTGCAGTTGGCAGGTTTTGTTAAATACTGTTCTGCAACTGACCTGTATCACGTCACCACTAAGACTTTTCACTTGTCTGTATACCTTGCTCTGGTTTGTTGTGATTGCATATCTCTATACGTTTTTTTGTTTTTTCTTTCACCCACAAATTTTTAAATAGCAATGCTAATCGGAGAACCTAATATGAATCAATCTAGCACCATGTTCTCAATCGGCAGATACGTTTTTGAAGGTGTATAACTTGCAAGATGTAGAAGCAGAAGTTGCGGCTTGGTACTTATTAATCTCTCCCATGTAATTGCTATTATTCGTTGTAGAATAAATCATTTCTGTCTAACAAGGTCATCTCCTCTAGTTTTGAGAAACTTGTATGCAGTTTGAACTAAAAAAAGGTTTTCCTAGAAAGAGTTAGCCTCTTTACTTGGTTTCTAAGGGAGGATAGGTGTGTCATGTGTGAGGATAAGTGTCACACTTTGAAGGCTGTGCTCCATGTGAAGGTGGTAAATTGCTACCAAGTTGATAACGGGTACCTACAGTTGTCTTCATGTAAGTTCTTAAGCGCCCAAGGAGCCTGAAATGGGGAACCCTTAATCTGCTCATGTCAGCTTTCAGATATGTAAGCATCTCTAGGTGCCTGCTAGTGTTTTACAAACTTTACATTAAGCATTGGTCCTTATAAAGTGATGGCCATGTGAAACCTGCTTGTGCTTTCACCCATTTTGAAGCTCGTTTTTAAGATAGCGTTTCTTGACTTATTCATTACCCTTCCCCCCAATGGAAAGAGGTATGTTTGTTTTTTTTGCCCCCCCCAAGATAGATAAACCATTTAAGAATAGCCAAAATTGGCTTTTAACTTTTTGGCACATGCCGGTAATTTGTCACCCATCAGCTTCCTAAAACTATCACAAATCTCAGATTGTGAGATCCCTGCAATTGCATACAGAATGACTGAACCAACTCGCTTTGCCTTATGCTGACCAAAGCTATTTTCTCCATGGGTGGTGAACACTTTGCTTTATGTAAAAGCAAACCAGATCCGTAGTGATTGCGAGGCTACGTAAGGATCTCCCTTCTGGCACTGCAGAGTTTATGAAGCCTTCATGACGGTTTATTCTAATTCTAAAGGTTAGGTGGCGATTTTAAATTTTGTTTTTCATATGATCATTGGAGTGAGACAAATTGATTCATTGTGTGTGGGTTATTATTGTATTTGATTTGCAAAGAGCAATTTAGTGTAGTTTTGAAGGACATGTTAACCTTTTTATGGTTTCTTTGAAAATTCATTTTTTTTATTTTCCTTTTCTGTATAACTTTTTTTTTTTCCTGCATCGTGTTTGCCACATTTTCAGTTTTGGTGAAATGGACTAAAAAGAAATGTTATCATTAAATGTCATTCGCAAACAAAAAGTAAATGGTAATATCTAAGACATCCTAGATCATTTGATTTATTTTTGATGGTCATGTCTAGTGAAATGTATGAGGCAGGGCTAGATTCACACTGTATTGCTATAAAAATGCAACATTGCGTGCACTTGCGAAATGCGTTCTGCAGTGCTTTCACTTCTTTTAAGCACATTCTTTGCGGTGTTTAATGCAAGCTCATGTGTGCGTAAAAGTGTGATTTAAACATGTTGGGGGGAATTTATCAAAATTGGAGCAGATTTGCACTGCAACCAATCTCTCTCTCTCTCTCTCTCTCTCTCTCTCTCTCTCTCTCTCTCTCTCTCTCTCTCTCTCTCTTCTGAGCAAAGTGAAAAGATGCTGATTGGTTGTCATGGGCAAGTGCTCCTAATTCTGTCTACTCCAGTTTGATAAATCCCCCTTTGTAATGTTTTGTTACACTACAGCGTCAACTTAGCCTAACAGTTGTTTGTTAATACATGTGAGCTTGGATATATTGTAATTTCTTCCTCAACATTTTAGGACAGGGTTTCCAAAATATGGTATATGAAAATATTTAGTCTGCAAAATCTAACTGGGCACCTAATCTTGTTAAATCAACTCCCTTCGATTAAAATAGAAATTGATCATTATTAATGGCCCCTCTGTAACTATTGCTATGGCTTTCAATGTAATAACAATTTTTAGAGTCTGGCTATGTGTCCTACTCTCTGTCCAAGCTGACAACGTGGACTTGTAAAGCAGATATTCTGGCCCTCTGTATAATGATGGTGGAATATTTGTGCAGTTATCAGAGGGAGGAGTTATTTCTCAAATGTTTATACCTTGGTGCTGCCTGACTATGTAACTTACTCATGGCAGTGCCAATTGCACTTAAATGTAAATCAATGACACAATAAACAGTTATTCATAGTAACATTTCTAGCTTGGAATAATGTTTTACAATTCACCATTGACTTTATGTTCTATTTTCGGAAGAAAAAAAATTGCTTCTGTTTAGGGAATAATCTTTTGTATGGAAGATTGTTCACAAGTGTAATAAATGCAGTCTTCTTCCTGGGGGGGGACTTGAGTAAACAAGGTTAAAATATAATAATCCAGATTTTAAAAGCAAAAGAAGTGGCTATAGATTGTACATATGGTGTGGGAAGTCCTTTGCCATTTAACAAAGCACTAACGGTATGCTTACTATAGGAAGAGTTGTATACAGTGAACCTGGATGCTGCTTGTAAAAGTCCTGTCTAGGAGCATGTTACAGGATGCCTCTAATGCCTTTTTATTAGCCTGGAAAGCTCTGATTGTTTCCATTTTGTTTCTCACTTCACTGATGAGCTCCAATGAGTGTCCTTAGTGGCCACTGGCAATCTCAGTAGACCATGTAATGGCTCTATGAAGGAATGTAAAGCCTCAGTAGAACAAAAAAAACAAGATCAAAGGAGTACAGAAGAATAATTTTTTTTGTGTTTTTTTTTGCCCAATCCTGAGGTTGTCCTCTCTAGGGTGCAAGGGTACATCTCCATATTGAGATATTGCTTCGTATTGTGGAGCTTACACCAAGGCTTAATACAGCCCAGCTTCTGTTTTTTTTTTTTTTTTTTTTACTGATTCTGATACCTGAAGCATAGGGAGCTTTTTAACATGGGCGAGGGTGAGAACTGCTCCTGTCACAATTTGGATACAGGAGAAATGATGCATCAAGTGCAAATTGGAATTTGATAGGCTCCCCCCCTCTTTTTATAATGAGGATTAAGAAGGTGTACCATTTGTTTCTTTTGAACAATAAAAAAAAAATGTTCCAACACTAATAAATCTGCACTGAAACACTAAAAGGTGGTAAAAGACAATGGGAGAGCTGTTGTTGGCAAGACACAGCTAAAGAGACCAGACCAGGCAGCACAAGTTAAGTCTTTGGACGCAACCTACCTGTCTACTCAAAGCCATTGCTGATTAAGGTGCCCATACACTGGCCGAATTTCGTCTGGTTATTGTACTGGCCGAAATTCGCACAGTGTGTGGATTTGTCGGCTCTCCTCGATCAGCTGATCGAATGAGCCGGCTGGAAAATCTGTGTGAGATCAAAGCTGACAGCCAATGAGCTGCCCGATCCAGCGGTTTAAGGATTTGACTGAATTTGAGAAGGGCCAAATTGTGATGGTCAGAAAATTTGTTCAGAGCAACTCTGAAACTGCAACTCTTGTGGGGTGTTGCTGATCTGCAGTGGTCAGGACCTACCAATGGGCTGTGCTGGAAAAATAAGTCCAATCCATGGAGGCCCCACCTAGCGACTTATAGGACCTGCTACTGATGCCTTGGTGCCAGATAAGTGCATACCTTCAGTGGTCTAGTGGAGTCCATGCCCTAGCCATGGGTCAAGGCCATTTTGGCGGCAAAAGCAGGACCTACTCAATATTAGGCATAATGTTATGGCTGATCCCTATGTGTATGTCTGATTATACACACACTGCAAAAGTTTTAGGCAGGTGTGTAAAAAAATTGTTTCAGAACTAAAAGTGTTAAGTTTGTTTTTATCAATTAACAAAATGAAAAGGAAATCGACACTAGAGAAAATCAAATCAATATTTGTTGTGACCACCCTTTGCCTTCAAAACAGCATCTTCTAGGCACACTTGCACACAGTTTTTGAAGGAACTCGGCAGGTAGGTTGTTCCAGATATCTTGGAGAACTGACCACAGATCTTTTGTGCATGTAGGCTGCCTCAAATCCTTCTGTCTCTTCATGTAATCCCAGACCGACCCAATGATGTTGAGATCAAGGCTCTGTGGGGGCCAAACCATAATTTCCAGGATTCCTTCTTCTCTACCCTGAAGATAGTTCTTAATGACATTGGCTGTATGTTTAGGGTCGTTGTCCTGCTGCAGAATACGTTTCGGGGCAATCATACGCCTCCCTGATGGCATGATGCATAAGTATCTGCTTATATTTCTCCGCACTGAGGACACCATTGATCCTGACCAAATCTCCAACTCCATTGGCAGAAATGCAGCCCCAGACTTGCAATAAACCTCCACCATGCTTCACTGTTCCCTGCAGACACTAAACACTGTACCGCTCTCCAGCCCTTCAGCAAACAAGCTGCCTCCTGCTACAGCCAAATATTTCCAATTTTGACTCGTCAGTCCAGAACACCTGCTGCCATTTTTCTGTACCCCAGTTCCTATGTTTTTGTGCATAGTTGAGTCACTTAGCCTTGTTTCCATGTCGGAGGTATGGCTTTTTGGCCGCAAGGTGCTTTACTTCAAAGCACCCCATATACAAGTTTGAAAAGCTACATACAAAATAGGTATCAATAACAGTTCCAGTTTTTCCATAAATATAATTTATGGGGGAGCTGGAATTTATGCTGAAATGACCATAGAATAAACTTGATTTGTTTTTGTTTGTTTTGCCATCAACAGTCTTTCTCCCATATGACTGGCTGTAACTCCCTCCAGTAGGTATGCAGTATCTTTTAACATAAGGATGTGTATACAAAGATCAACATAATGGGCTGGTGGGAGGAATGGATACCCACAATTATGGGTCTTCCTGGGAGATTATTTAAAGTACATGTATAATCAGAACTTTTAATTGTTGTTTCGAATAGAATAGGAAAGGGTTAAAGCCCTTTTTCAGTTTATTTTTTTTTTGCTGTGTGTCTGGTTAGAGAGATTTTAATTCACTACCTGTCCCAGAGGTAATAGAGAGTGACCATTTCCCTTCACTTTTTCTCTTGATGACATTGATCTCCAGGACAAACGGTGAATTTTCCCTGCAGAAACACAAACATCAATAAAACCTGATAGGCGGTCTAATCTGGAGCAGTGGAGCTCCCCAAAAATTAAAATGGACCAAGATAATGGTACACGGAGACAGTATATGTGATACAAATGCATACCTTTGTGTTCTTTTTGCACTAGCGGTAGTCCACAGATGTCATTATTTGCACACCCTGAAGGGGGAACATGTACTTCAGCTGGTTATGGTCTGGTGGCCGCAGTGGGTTTAATGTGCATTGATGAGAGCTGCATTAGGTATACCTTGGCTAAGGTCTGTATGTTGCCTTAATTTGTATTTTATGCCTCATGTTTCATGTAACTTTTGTATTTCTTGTATACAACATATGAAAAGAACAAAACAATAACAATTGTCAATTTGAAAAAAAATAAAAAAAAATAAAAAAAATAAAATGGAATTAAACCTTCCTATCCTTTGCGGCTGAAGACGGCGCCATCTTAGCCTCCTTTTAGATCTGCAGTTGGCATGGTTCAGGTGAGAACTGGCAGCTATGATAGTTATCACCAGAGGCATGCCTTAAATGGAACTGTCTTGAGAATCTGCAAAATTGGCGGGCTCGTAAGCCCCCATATGTGATAGCGATTAAGTTGAAAACAAAAAAGTACAAAAAAAGTTAAGTCCCCCACGAGCGCATATTAACATAAACAGGTGTTGGTTGCACCTACGTACAAAAAAGGATGATCATGCTACACATATTAGGTATCTCCGCATGCACCAGAGTGGCAGCAGTAATTCTAGGGCCAATAATTATGGAGATCTCTAAATCGATGACCTGTACAGGCTTTCAAACTTTGCCTATGGACAATTTGGGGTACCGTATTTTGTTGCCGTTTCATGGACGCACACAATTTTTAACCTTGGCATGTTGGGTGTGGGACTGTGCCAAACCACATGCAGAGCGGTATTACATTTGAAAGTCCCCATTGGAATAAAGAAAAACACACACTTAGGAGGTGGCAGTATCACTTCCTGAACATTGCAACTCTACTGAGCTCTGAAAAGCGATCCACAGTGGTTCGGCTTTTCAGTGGGGCAGTGGAGCCTGCCACTCGTCTGAACAGTGGCGGAACTACCGCCGGTGCGGCCGATGCCGGCGCACCAGGGCCTCAGGGGGGCCCAGCACAGTCCTGGCCTGTGCATAGATGGTATCCAGCGGCCGGCCGGCACCCCGTCTCTGCGCCGGGAGTGTCGGATCATCCGTTCATCTGACACTCCCGGCGCAGAGATGGGGGGCCCGCCGGCCGCTGGATACTGATGTCCCCACACTCTGACGCACTGAGAGGACTAAATGTAGATTTCAGCTTAACTTGTTTTTTTTTTTTTTAATAAAAGCTGACGTTTATCTCTGGAACCATTTCTAAGAAATGATTAGGACACAGGAAGTGAAAGGGATAGAAGGAAGTATCAGAACAGTCAGCGAAGGAGGCGTGCCCACCCCTCACTAGTGACAGATGGCGAAAAGATTCAGAGAAGCTGCATATTTTGCTTTTAAACTGTAATTTCAAAAAGGACGGGTTTTATACCACACAAAAGGCATAGTTTATTTTTTGAATAACCATCATGTGACTGTGTGCTGAGCTGAAAAAGAGGCTGGGAATTCATGAAATCGGCACGAGCTGCAAAATTTTAAAAAGACTCGCAAATGCAGGTCCACAGACTAGTGGCAGAGCAGCAGTTAGAAAACAGAGGGTTAAACATTTAGTGCCCATTCATATCCAATGTGCCTGGATGTGTCAATAAATGTATACCCAACACGTACAGGCACCAAAAATGAGTACATTTCAATGGATGTAATCCACATCATCATAGCTAACAGATGACAGATCATGTACAGGTGAAACTCGAATAATTAGAATATCGTGCAAAGTTAATTTATTTCACTAATGCAACTTAAAAGGTGAAACTAATATATGAGATAGACTCATTACATGCAAAGCAAGATAGTTCAAGCCGTGATTTGTCATAATTGTGATGATTATGGCTTACAGCTCATGAAAACCCCGAGAACCCCAAATCCACAACCTCAAAAAAGTAGATTATTACATGCAATCAATAAAACAAGGATTGTACATAGAACAATATCGGACCTCTGAAAAGTATAAGCATTCATATGTACTCAGTACTTGGTTTGGGCCCCTTTTGCAGCACTTACTGCAATTACTTTTGCATGATATTCTAATTATTCGAGTTTCACCTGTATATAAAAGATGATTGGCTAATAGGAGAATAATGTTTGTTACAACAAATTCTAAAGATTTTGATTTGAGAGTATTATTGATGGTCATCTACCAATATTAATTAATGACAAACAACTGTATGAGATTCTGAAGGTAGGTTGTCGTTTCCTTACTAGAAGGTCTCCCACACTGGACTCTATCCTGTCCCCTAGCAGAAGAATACAAGGGAACACTTGGTTATCAACTGCAGGCTCTTATAACTGTGGATATAATACATGTATGTGCTGTAAAGTTCATAAGAAAACAAAAAAAGGAGTATCCAATTAGACAATATAGTCTGATCAGCCATAACATTATGACCACTAATAGGTGAAGTGAATAACGTTAATTATCTGGTTACAATGGCACCTGGAAGTGGGTGGGATATATAAAGCAGCAAGTGAACATTGTGTCCCTGATGTGTTGGAAGCAGACAAAATGGATAAGCATAAAGATTTGAGCAACTTTGACAAGGGCCAAATTGTGGTGGCTAGACGACTGGCTCAGAACTCCAAAACTGCAGCTCTTGTGGGATGTTCCCAGTCTGCAGTGGTGAGGACCTACCAAAAGTGGTCAAGGAAGGAAAACTGGTGAAGGGGTTATGGGCGGAAAAGTCTTAATGTATTAGATAGTGATTGTGTTGGAAGCAGAAAAAAAGGGCAAGTGTAAGGATTTTAGAGAATGACAATGGCCAGATTGGCTTGACAACTGGGTCAGAGCAACTCCAAAACTGCAGCTCTTATGGGATGTTCCCGGTCTGCAGTTGTCAGAACCTACCACAAGTGGTCCAAGGAAAGAAAACCGGTGACAGTCATAGGCAGGCAAGTCTTAAAGTGACATTAAACCCTCAGATTTTTTAACATAAACCAATACTGTAATGTGCGCCTTACTGTAATCCATGGTTGTTTCCCTTCTCTTTGCTGCTCTTCCTTTTAAATCTGTATCTCTTCTCATGCTGGGGAGAACTTCCCTTTGCAGCTGAGTGCCTCTTCCTGTAGTGCTGGCTCAGGTTCACACAGACACCATGGGGGTGATTTACTAGCCTAAACACACGCACGCACTAAGTGCGTGTGTCGGGTCCCGGTCCGAGTGGCTCCAGGTCGGGTGCCAGTCCGAAATGCACCTGGGGCGCAAATGTTGGTCCGTGTAGTCTGATCCAGTAGAAGAGCTACTGTAGCTTAGATTGCTGAAAAAGTTAATGCTGGTTCTGATAGGAAGGTATCAGAACACAGTGCATAGCAGTTTGTTGTGTATGTGTCTGCGTAGACACAGACCAGGGTACCCATGCTGACCCATGTCCACCATCAAAAGCACCTACAATGGGCACGAGCATCAGAAATGGACTTTGGAGCAATGAAAAAAGGTGGACTGATCTGATGAAACACTTTCTTTTTACATCATGTGGATGGCCGGGTGCGTGAGAGTTGCTTACCTGGGGAAGGGATGGCATCAGGATGCACTATGGGAAGAAGGCAATATTAGGCGGGCGGCCATAATGTTATGGCTGATTAGTGTATCAATTGCAATACCAACAATGTAATATATTTGATTACATGTACAAAGTGTTATTTGCAATAAATTGGCTGTACCATTCGCCCATGAAGGGTGCGAATTGGGGAACACTATTTCACGCAATAAATCTCAATGCATTTTGCCCCTCAAATGTATCTAAGCATTTTCCTGATTTTCATGGCAACAATATGACTTCCTTTACTTCCCATGATGTAGAGAGCGTTAATACACATGAGAGGTGGTGACACATACCCCAGACTCTTGGAACGGGAGACCTGGTGGATCTTTAAGTTGCAAACGAGGATGCCGCTTGGGTCTCAACCAGTGGTGGGACATGAGTTTATATTTGAAGTGATTTGAGGTGTTCACTGGTCCCCCATCCCATGGAATCTACACTGAGTGGTCAGATTATTATGACCACCTGACGTTTGTAGGCAAATTAGCTATAATTAATTTTGCGCTGAAGTTGCTAGAGCGCCAGACCATTATAAATAGGGAAGATTTTCGCAAGGTAAGTCTATGGAAGCATGCACCTGCATGCAGACACCGTGGGATAGGACAGGAAGTGCTAGCAATGACAGAGGAGTCAGCGCTGGATCGGACACCCGTCGGACCACTGGAGGGACAGATGAAAACATCAGGAAAGAATATCGGATTAAGAGACATCAATTAAGGTAAGTGCTGACATTAACATTGGGTGGAGGGATAAAAAATGTTTACTTTAATGTCACTTTAACCACTTCCGGGTCGCAGTACATCTATAGACCGCGGCCCGCAGAAGTGGTTAAAACAAGAACATGGCTGCTTCGGCCCAAAAAAAAAATCTTGCACCAGGGCCCTTTGTTCCTTAGGTCCGCCACTGGATTCCTCGCATCACCTTTCAACATCTCATGGAGTAACGACGCGGCCCAACGAAGTCATCTCGTGGAGTCATCTCGTGGCCCAACGAAGTACTGATGGGGTGGTCATAATAATCTGGCCACTCAGTGTATATTTAGGTGTTTCCCTTGCAGGGCCAGTGAAGTACAGTATAGCCATTTATTTTATATTTGGAATGTTTACGTTTTTGGGTCATTACTTTAGATTAACATATGTTTCAGTACTGTGACTTTTGTGCTGCTATGTATATTACTAATGTTTTGATGTTTTGTCCTAATACCATGCTGTAGAATTTTAAGTGACTATGTAATGGTTGTAAATTATGTTTTGACTGTATGGTGATATTAATACTATTCTTAGTCAGATATCAACTGTGAGGATAAAGGATGCATTCACAGCAAATGCATAAAACAAACGTACAGATGTTTACATGCAATTTAAAACAAATTTTTTTGTTGCATTGTGCATCAGTGCCCATTTGTACACGTGGCATTGTGGAAGAATGCAGACTGCTCCTCCTTCATTTTCTTTTTATAGATGTGTCTCAACATGGCACAGTGGTACACTCATTGAAATGTATTCATTTTTGCCATCTGTGCATTGGGTATGCATTTACTGAAATATTTAACCCTCTGTTCTCCAACTAGTCTGTGGACCTGCCTTTGTGGGCTTATTTTAAGGGCTTGTTCACACCATGTCCTGATCATGTCCAGACCAGAACAGTTTGCATCCCAAAAAAACGCAATGCATCTGGTACGGAAAACAATGTGAACCTGGCCTCATGCTATGTTCACACCATGTCTGGACCAGATCTGCAAACGCAGTGCAATTGTACCACTATTTTGCCGCGTTATGGTCCTTTTGTTTAGCTTAGAATGGGCTTTACAGTGCATTCCGTGCATTTTTGATGCGTTGACGTGTTTTGCGCGTTCCACACCAGAAAAAAATAAGACATGCAGTATTTTTTCGGTCTGGAACGGAAAGCACTGCAAAGGTGTGAACTGTAGCCCAGAAATCACGTAGGGATACATTGGGGGTGCGTTTTTGGTCCTGGGGCTAACTGTTCTGGTCTGGACAGACTATGGACTTCCTGTGAACAAGCCATCAACAAGCCCTAAAACCAAGTGACATTTGGATAAGATCTCTGTCAGTGTGTTGACGTTAAACGTCAATATAATAGATAAGATTGAAGCGCGTGACACAAACGTGGAATTGAGGCTTGGAGCGCAAGAATTCTAAGCAGGGAATTGGGCTTGTAGCGCTAGATACCAATCTGGGAATGAGGCTTGAAACACAGAACATTGATCTAGGAGTGAGGCTTGGAACGCTGAACACACAGAATCTGCAGCACGTGACATTGATCTGGGAATGAGGCTTGGAACTCAGTACACTGATTGGGTATAGGATTTCCAAGACCTGACACTGATCTATCTAGGAGTGAGGCTTGAAACACAGAATCATTGATCTGGGAGTGAGGCTTGGAACGCTGAATACACAGAATCTGCAGCACGTGACATTGATCTGGGAGTGTGGTTTGGAATGATCTGGGCATAAGGCTTGAAGCACCTGACGCCAATATGAAAGCGAGGCTTGCAACTCAACAACACTGATCGGGAAGTAGGACTTACAGGTGACACCTTTTCAGGAGAGAGGCCTGAAATACAGGACGCTAATCTGGGAGTGAGGCTTGGAGCGCAGGCTACTGTAACGAGCTTGTCTGTGTTGTGTTAGGGCACGTGAAGTGTGCGACGTCATCATAAACACTCGTAGGCAAGATGGAGGCGCATGTCACAGGAAAGGTAACGGAAAAGGGAAGTTTTGTTTTCCCGGTGATCCCGGAAGCTAAGTCAAGCTCAGGTTCTATAGTGCACGGTGACCAGCGGTTAGAGTGTCACATTTTGTGTACACAGCTGCAGATGACTCCCCGCTGTGTGTATATTAAAGCCTTATGTTGATTTTATAAAGCGTGTACATTTTGCATTTTATCTGGTGTGTAGCTTGTAGCACCGTCCGTGGCTTCTAGCCTACTTTGCTGTGTGGACTCTGACACCTGTCAGTCACACCCCCTTGCCTCAATACGCCACCGTGTCCGTTCTTCCTGGCGTCCACTTATATGATGACAGTTTAAAGCAGTGGGGTTCGGGAATTGTCAATCGCAGTTTAGAATCAGTGAGGAGATCGGATTTCTGGAACATAGAGCCACATTGTAATCAATGTTCCCCGCTGTCATTGGACACTAGGGCTTATCCAGCCTGGGGTTCAAAGTGTAACTGAAAGCAAAACTTTTTTTTCTTCCTATATTTGGATAGAGTGTTGAAGGGATAGAACTACTGTCAGGTTTTATTGCTGTATGTGTCACCATTATGGAGATTGAGGCCCCTTTCACATGGGCGGTGTGATCGGATGCCCAATGTTAGTCTGTGGGCAGCCGTGTGTAAATGGACCGGTTTCAGTTTACACCTTGTTACCCCCGACTCCAGCCAAGTCCGGAAAAGCAAATGGATCAGTGATCTGTTACTCCGGACCTGATCATGCCAGATCGGGGGTAATCTGGAACATGTCCACTTACATCCGATTCCCTAATAGACCAGCACGGGGTCCTGTAATTCTTCTTTTTTTCTCCTCCATGCTCCATTGCCAGCTGGAGGGGAAAAAAAACTGGATGGACACGGATGTCACAATGGTGACATCTGCACCGTGCTGCTGTGATCAGGAGAGGATCTGTGTAAGGATCCTCTCCTGATCAGCCCATGTGAAAAGGGGCCTGACTCTTTAATTCTCTTCATCACCAATGTCACCAGCTATGAAAGTGTGGGTGAAGCCAACATTTCCGTTGTCACCAGGACAGGAATGGAGGGGAAAATCTTCTAGTTGGGACACTTGTCCCTATGAAAACTGTCTAAGAGGGGATTGGAATGATGGTCTCGCATGTCCTGTGGAGTTTACAGGACAGGACGCAAAAGGAGTTCGCCCTAACTAGATACAGCTAGCAGTTTTAACCCACCTACTCTATCTAAAAAGTGTTTTATATAAACTTTAAAAGGCATTGTCCAACTATGGAGAAATTAATGAACACACACACTGATGAAATAAAAAAACTGTATTAATATTTTGCATTGGAGCCTGGAAAGCATTGCAACCGTGTCAGTAGCTCACAGGCTCCTGCAAACTGTTTTATGGACTGAAGCTGAATTTTTCTGCGAAAGCTAAAAGCCAAATATCACCCTAACCCCACCCCAAACCTACAAAGATTGTGCCACAAAATCCATTGGGAGACTGACATTTCCTGAAGTGTGGTATTCCCGGGTCTCCTGCACCTCTCATTGGTTCCTCTATTCTGTAGTGACATGGAAGTCACCAGGCTGAACCAGTGAGAGCTTCTGGGAAGCCAGGACCACGACCATAGACCTGTACATCAGAAACTGTAGGTTGAGGGAATCTGGGTTTTAGAAGTTGCCTCCATGCTTTTGATTGTCTCCTTCTTTTACCACCAGTTACCTTCTCAGTCTCCTTGAATTTTGGAGTTCTCCTTTAAGCTTCTGCACATAGCACATGAAAGATGGCTGCAGAATCCAGAAACACTTTAAGACTAGGACTCTGGAATTGCAGAGGAGGTTAAGGTCCACAGGTGTGGGTGAACTCCTTACTCCTTACTGTTAGAGTGTACATTTATTTACTTTATAGGTGTTCAGATGGTGAATGTATACAGACATCTTTTAGGACTGCTACACATTTATCTTCACACATTTGATGCTACAGTTTTGTTTATGTATTGTTTCAGGTGTGAGAGAGGGCCCTCTCTCACACCTGAGTATAACAGTGATTGTGGGTTAGGGTGTGCGTCTTCTTTAGAGACCTTAGACTTGGGTGGACGAATTAATATGTAATTTAGCAGCCAGTCTGTCCAATCCAGGCGCCAATAGATTTTTATTTTTTTTTAGCAGCAAGCTCCGTTGGCAACAACTAGGGAAACCCTCAAAATTGATACGGCTGTAATTTTTAAGGAGCATTGGCTACCTGACTCCTGGTATTTGTCCAGACCTGCATTAAACTAAACCGTTTCATTACCATACTACTTTCACCTTTAATATTTGTACATACCATGTGCAAAATTAAGTGTTTTTGGGGTCCCCCCCCCGGAGTGAATAGGTGTAATTTTAGCAATGATTCCTCATAACTGAGTTCCTATAACCCCTTATTAATTTTGTTACCCTTCACTGAACTCTTTCTAGTGCAAGAACATCCATCCTTTGTATCTGTTACCAAAACTAAACTGCATATTTTAGATGAGGAAGAGTCAGTGTTTTCTAAAGGGGTAGAATTGTGGATTTATCTCTAGAATATACACTGATCAGCCATAACATTACGAGGACCCGCCTAATATTAAATAGGTCCCCCTTTTGCTGACCCATCAAGACACGGGCTGCACTAGACCTCTGAAGGTATGCTGTGCTTTCTGGCACCAAGCCATCAGTAGCAGATCCTTTAAATTCTGTAAGTTGTGAGGTGGGGCCTACATGGATCGGACTTGTTTTTCCAGCAAATCCCACAGATGCTCGATTTGGATTGAGATCTGAGGAATTTGGAGGCCAAGTCAACATTTCAAACTCGTTGTTGTGTTCCTTTTTAAACCATTCTTTGTTTTGGAGTTGCTCTAACCCAGCTGTCTAGCCACCACAATTTGTCCCTTGTCAAAGTTGCTCAAATCCTTACATTTTCATATTTTTTTCTGCTTCCAACACATCAACTTCAGGGAAAAAAATCACAGCTGTACTATCTGGTAGAAAAATAATATTGATTTTAAAGTACCATGAGGCCATCCAACCAAGTATTACAGTTGAACAGAGGTAACATTTGTTTACACACCAAAACTTAAATTAGCTGCGCTCAGATTTAGGCTTTAAGTCAGATCTCAGTAATTCAGGAAGTATTGAAGCCAGTGGATAATTATGATATCCTGGCAAAATGAATTTTCGTAAGGAGAAGATGAAAATGGGCACAGTCTGGGCCATTGAATTCTGCTCTAGCCAAGCTTAAACCGCTCCCTTCCCCAAGTGACATTCAAATGAAGGCCTTGACCATGACTTGGCTTGTACCAAGGAGCCAAAGGACTTCATGGGGATCGGTGTGACGATAAAGTGCCTGCATTGTTACTACTATATCAGAACAATATTTGCATTTCTTCCCATCCATTAAAATAAATTTAATGATCGGGTTTTTTTTGTTTTTTCTAAGAAATAGTAGGGGGAAATTATCAACACTGGAGCAGATTTGCACTCCAACCAATCAGTTTCTCTTTTCAAATCTTTCCGGAGCAAACTCAAGAGAGATGCTGATTGCTTGCCATGGGCAACTGCTCCAGATTCTGTCTGCTCCAGTTTTGATAAATTCCCCCCAATGTATATGAAATTAATAGGTTGGTTTTTAATGGAAGATTTAAAAAAAAAAATTTTAATCTGCTGAAATTTGCTGGAATAATAATTTGTATAAGTAGAAAAATCAGTGTTTTTATGATGGGATATACTATTCTTGCTTCATTGGTGTTGAGACATTGCTGTTTTCTCAACAGAAAATAATGTGGTTTGCAGTAACATTCATGTAGCTGCAATTCCCTGGACAGACACACCCAGAGGATGGGCAAGCTGCCAGTTGTTATTACAACAAGGATGTGAAATGATCTTCTGTAACATTTGTAAGGTGTTTTGTATACATTGTTGTTCAACGGTAACCTTTTCTTCCCCAGCACTGGGTAAACCGTAAGCTACAACAATGGAGAAGTGGCAAAAAGTATTGAATAGCCACTGGCAGCACATTGCAGGCTCGTCTTCCAGTTCAATACCCCAGCGCCCAGAGCATCTTATGGTGCTCTGGTATAAGAATATCAACCCAGATTTCTGGTTAGAGAGCATGATGCTGTGGTAATGCCTTTTCAGGGTCCATGGCACCCTGCACTTGCAGAGTGTCCTATGTTATCCAGATAGAATTATGGTGGGCATGGTGTGAACCCAGTTTGCCCAACCTGCTCAAAACTGACTGCCACCCCTCCTCCTGGCCCAATCCGTTACAGAGAGGCACATTTCCTGCCCCACATGTATTCATTACATAGGAGCGGGTAATGCCCCCATTGCAATTGGTGCCACTGATTGTGTTGGGAAGAGGGGGTGGTGGTCACAGTTTTGAGTGAATTTAGGAAAACTGGGTTCACACTAAGACCAGTCTCATCTCTACTGGATATCTATAAACCTGAAATGCTGAGGACATCTAGTGGCAGAAATGAATTGCTGCGGAGGAAAAAACCCCCCCCCAAAAATATTTGTTACCCGCGCGCACGCACATATAAACGTAAATACGCGTTGGGTGCGTTTACGTGCGAAAAACAAGGATTATGCCACACATGTTGCATATTACTGCGAATGTGGGAGTGAGCAATAATTTTAGGGCCATCAATCACTGATAACACTAAACTGATGAGCGGTAAAAGCTGTTAAAGCATCGCCTATGGTCAGTTTTGGGTATTATCGTTTTTTACAATTTCGCGTGTGCGCGCAATTTTAAAGCTTGACATGTTTGGTGTCTATTTACCCGACGTGACCCCATCTTTTATATTTTACCTAAAAATGTTGGTAAATATAAATGTTTTATAACATAACATAGGGAAAAGGTGTTTTTTTTTTTTCATGATTTTTGGTACTTTTTTAAAATTATATAGTAAAAAAATAAAAACCCCAGTGATGATTAAATACCACCAAAAGAAAGCTCTATCTGTCCCCAAAACATTTTATAAAATTTATTTTGGTACAGCGTTCCATGACGGAATAAATGCCAAAGTACAGCAGCGCTGAATACTGAAAAATAGTGGAAAGGAAGGCGGTTTAACACCCTGGTCATCAAGTGGTTAAAACCCCTGATGGGGGACTATTTTTTTTTCCAGCTTACTCTGAGTTGGACTTTAGGGTTCGTTCACACCAGATGCAGTGCATTCCGGCCGGAATCTGGCCAAAACACACTACATCGCATTGCGGCCGGTCACTTTTTTGTGAGGCCGAAATGCGTCCGTCTGCACGGGATCGCAAGGCACATTGTGCCTGTGGTCCGGTGCGATCAAAATGCTGCAAGCACTATTTTGATCGCACTGGACCACAGGCACAATTGCCTCGCAATCCCGTGCGGACGATTGCATTGCGGCCGGAGGGCATGGCTACGATGCCATTCACTTCAATGGCCCGCCACGCCCCATACTGCCCCGCAAAAAAGTGAGCCGGCCGCAGTGCGATTCAGTGCCTTCTGGCCAGAATCTGCATCTGGTGTGAACGTACACTTAGGGTTTGTTCAAACCATGTCCATTTGAGATTTTTTTTTGCACACCATTGTGTATGTGTGGTATGAACAGGGCACATAGGATTGAAAACACAGCTCAATGGACGTGGTTTGATCAAACTCTAAAGAAAAATATGGAGCATGGCATAACTGTCAGTTGTGGGGAGAGGCATAGTATTGCCTCTCATTGACTTACTCTGATCTTAAAGCAGGGCAGGCAATGATATTTTATTTTTCTTGCATATGTCTAGTCAACGGGATTGGTTGATTTCCATATTGGCAGCCCTCCCGGCGTCAAAAAAGTGAGAAAAAAAATATTAATAGGTTACATACTTAACTAAACAAACAGCCTGTCCACTAAAATGTTTTTGTTCAGATCGGAATTATCTTTCAGTCCTGAGTCGGAGGATTTTTGTGGAAACGGCGACTACACAGATTGGGTATAGTTGTGCTGTAGCAATGCAATCTGTTTTACTTTTCAAGCTTGGTGATGTAACTTACCTCTTTATGCCAGTGATCCTTTTCTCACTTCTACATCTACAGTAGTGGATAAACCAACAATTGTAAATGAAAGTAGATTTTCTTTATATATCACACAGTTGTTTGCACAAATTTTCACAGTAATCTATTTATTTTGAATAACTGCTTATTTAATGTGCATTATTTCTCTTTCATGTAACAGATTGTGTATGACCAGGAAGGAGTCTTCATACATTCATCATGTGGCAAATTGGATGATCAAGACAGTTTAATTCCGGGAATATTGCGTGTTTTAGAGAAGGTAAGAGTCCTTTTTATGCTTTGTTACTATGAATGACATTTGAATGATTATAAGCCAAAATATGACACAATAAGAGGATATTATGTCCCCTGTCTACAGGAAATTACAGTGCACATTGTGTAATGGAAAATAGATAGTAGGATGTTGTAGTGCAATGATTCCATAAGGTGGTCTTGTTGCTATGATTTAAACAATTGCATTAGCCAGAGTGACTTAGAAAACAAAATTTGGCACATGTAATATATAAATAAAGAATAGCTGTTTATCAGTAATGAAGGGTGTACTCCAGGCATAAAAAAAACCTACCTACACAACCTACCAATGCAGGGCTATTGTTTCTCATCTAGGCAGTAGAAGCAGTGAAGTCATTCAAGCCTAGACAGTTTTCTCTTTACCCTTTTCCTGTGCGCCTGCTCTGTGTTTACATCCGAGACTAGAAGGCTGGCAGGATGTCAGGAAGAAGCTGAGCTACAGAGAGAAAGTGAAGCCAGGAAGAATCTGCTGCAAACATTGAGAATTAATTTCTTCCTCAGTGGCTGCAGCAAAGAGGTGAGCGAGGGCTTTTTTTAACGTTTATTTACTGCTTGTTAGGAATATGTAAATATTTCGACGTCCAAAGCTTAGCCACGGTTCTACTTTATAGTCTCCTTGTTATCCGTAAAATGTTGTTCAGGAAGCCCTAGTTGTTGAACTGTGAGCCCAGGTGTTTCCAGTGAGCCCAGGTATTTCCAGTGCACATGCACTTATGCTATTTTTTTCTAAATTGGGGCAGCTGTGTGATTCCACCCATACAGTCGCAAGATCACTTCATGGATCCTTTCCCAGGATTTGTGAATGGAGAGACTACAACTCCTGTCTGTCACTGCAGCAGAGGGACTCTTGGGATACAAGTGCGGTGATGCCAGTGCACTTGTAGCCCATTGGTACTTCCTCCCGTCCCGTAGCTGAATGTTTGTATCTAGGTACAGACAAGGGCTGGAGGAACAGTCAACAGGAGCCTGGGCATTGCACCTGCAATCCACTGATCGTGTTTGTAATGCTTTTTATTATATTAAGGTGTGTGCATTAATTTATTTTTTTCGAAAAGGTGGACTATGCTTTTAATCTCATTGCTGTCTCACACAGGGCCGATGTCCAAACACTTGCAATAGCCCAATAACCTATTAGATTCCTTCTTTCCTGTCTCCGATGAATGAAAGATAAAACTTAATGGATGGCTTTGGGCAACCATTTATCTGTTGAACAGTTTTTATACATCCATTCTGTAGAGAGAGAAAGCTGAAGTGCACAGAATCATGCGTGAACCAGCTCAGTCCTACCAGCAACACTTAGGTGGTCCTTGCAACAGCAAGAGTAGAGTAGATTACATACGGCTTGGCATCATGTAATTGGTGGTAAACAGAAGTTTTTCTGATTTTTAATTATTGCTAAGAGCTCATATGTACAGGTGATACAAAAGAAAAGATGGGAATATCACAGGTAACGCCTGGGTGTTTATCTACGTTTTCATTGACTTGTATTATCAGTGCCGCAGCAGCCAGGAACCCAAACCCAAAAACTTTGCAGCAGGCATTTGCTTTCACTCATTTATTTGTAAAGATGTTATAATGACAGTTTAGGGACATACCACTATCTCCAGCAGTGTCCCTCTAGCTTCCAACCATCTGTCCCGAGCTAGGTTTAGGCTCGGAGTCCAGTTGCTGAAACAGCAGGCAAAGTCGTGGTATAACAGGCTGGGTTCGGTACACAAGCAGATGGTAGTAGTATAGGAGCAGGCAGAAGCGTGGTCAGAGATCAAGCCAAGGTCAGTAGCCAAAGGTATTAGGTTTTGAAGTGGAAAACAGCAGCCAAAGGTCAGTACACGGGTAGCAGTATGAGGGGATCGTATCGCAGTAGAGCAGACAGCAACATATTGGCACAATAATCTGGCAAACAGAAAGTGCAGAGGCATGGCTTAAATTGCGGAGGTACAATAAGGTCAGAGTTCAATAGAAAACTAGGTTTAACTAAGCATTGCACAGAGATCAGGCAAGGAGCTATACAAGGTTTCAGGTGGCTCAGCAGGAAGAACCACTGCCAGACACAGCAGAGGTCCTGGGTTCAGATCCAGATCCTGACTCATGTGCAGTCCTTTTGTGCTTTCAGGCCACAGTTTACTTTTTAAGTTGACAACCAATGATTTAACTACTAGCAGCCAGTCTAAAGAATATGTTTCCTTCATTGGCCTGAGTTAGCACCTAGGTAAGGAAAGCAAAGACGTTTGTGTGCAGGGGCCTCAAAAAGTCAGGCACTGATTTAAATCATGTGATTTTGATTAAGAGTTTGACAGCAGTATTAAAATGTGTGCTATTGTTAATTTTTTTGTCTTGTAGGATGGTGAAGTTATAGTAGATTGGAGACCTCTTGAAGAAACTTTGGATTCATCAAACATTCTGTGTGCTGTAAAGGTATTTTATTTATATGTGTATCCATCCATTTAAAAGAAATAACAAACAGCAACACGTATGAAATAGCATATTACACTGCATGGATTGAGTCCTCTTTTGGCGATAGTCATGCTGCTTTACCTGTTTAATTATTAGCAACGTTTCATAAAACCTGTTAATTAAAGCTGAACTCCAGCTATAGAAATGTTTATATATTTTGTTTATATTTTTATATAGTTACATTGGTCCGGCTTGACACAATGTAGGTATATATAAATTGTCCTTGGCAGAGCCACTGGGATCCTGTATAATGCTGTAGTAGCTAAAGGGGCAGTGACGTCACGGCACTGCCCCTTGTCCAATCATAGAAAGCCTAATATTCATTGACAAAAATTACTAGGCGTTCGCAGAATGGCTGCTGTGCCAAGCGAGCGACCCACTGTGTTTTAACAGAGGGGAGGTTGCTCAGCATAGTGGCTGTTCCTGGACCTAGAAGATTGCTGCAATACACTGTAGTAACTGTGGCTAGCACACTGTTTTACAGGATCCCCGTGGCCCTGCCGGGGATCATTTATGTCTACTTACATTGTGCCAAGCTGTTGTTTCATGCAATCGCAGTTTACATACACATGCATGTCCTAAAGCTGGGTAGACGTGATACAAATTCTGGCCAGTTCCTAAAACACAGCCGGAATTCGCACAGTGGGTGCTGCTGTTGGCAACCTTTGACCCGGCATCCCTCCTTTCGGGTATTCTGACAGGAGCCACTGTCGGAATAAAATGCGAACAGCGGGCACTGTCAGAATATAAACGTTGATAGAGGAAACTGTTCTTTTTTTTTTCAGCCCCTGTGTTGAATAAAAAAAACTAGACCCATGTATACCCAGCTTTAGTGTGTGTTTGCATGGGGCAACCGGGTGGCTTTAAATTTTTATTTGTATTTTAGTATAATTTAAGTTTTTTTAACGTATCACACGGGGGAGAAAAAGCTCCATGTGTTATGGTATTGGGCAGGTGACAAGTTCTCTTTATGCAGACATCAGGGGTCTATTAGCCCCTAATGTCTCCACTGCCTTCCACTCCATCCAATCAAGTACACTGTGGGATGTGCTTGATCGGCTGTTTACCTAGCATTTCAGTAGGGATTCTGACAGCTCTGGACCCAAAAGTACTGAGCGCACAGTGCTTCCTGGTGTCATTTACCCTTGTCCCAGACTTGCTGGAGACGAGAGGGGGCATGGGGAGGGACGGGTGGCACCTTTTACAGACCCATAAAAGTGAACTGGCAGCACTTTTACAGCTGGGAGTCGGCTGAACTGCAGCCATGATCTTGTTTTAAGCACTTGAGATTCAGGGCATTTATAAACGTCCCCTGGATGTAGCTGGTTAACCCCTTCATGACTGAGGCCTTTTTTTCATTTTTTGTACCCATGTTATATTCCACATTTTAGGCCGGAACATTACTTAAAACCCCCCAACATTATATATTTTCTGAATGCCAAGACCCTATAGAATAAAATGGTGGTAGTTGCAAATTTTTATGTTGCGCAATATTAGCGCAACTCCTTATTAAACCCCAATATTTATTGAAAAATTTAATTAAATGGCAAAAATATAGGGTGAATGGTGTCTTTGATGAAACCACTACTCTCTGACCTTTTTATAATTACTCAACTGGGAAGTTCACTTGCGTCTTTTTAACTGAGCCTTGAATTACTGAAGTGTTAGTGAGGTGAAGTGAATTGAAAAAGACTTGTCCTTCGTTTAATTATCCAGTCAAAAAAAAAAAAAGAGCTCTTATATCTGTAAATTTCCCTGCAAGTATTTGGATGTTTGAAGTGAACACAAGTTTGTGTCATCTGAGGTCACACTTTAATAAATCAGGCCCTGTGTCCTTGCTTCAGGCTGTACTGGTTTATCCATTGCCAGAGCTTGCCAGAGAGCGATGCTGTGCAAGAAAACAGGCCGAAATAGTCAGACTTTTTTTTAATGAAGTGAATATTAGAGCAAAAAACCTATACAGTACATCTCGGCAATACATGCACATTTTACCATGTCTGGTCTATTTTAGAAAGCTTCAAGTACAGAAAAATATCCGTTCATCCAAAACCAGATGAGCTCCTCTTTTGTGTGCTCCATAACACATTCAAATTTGCACTGAAATCCCAAGCAGTGTTGTCGGCCCTGCCCATTTTACTTTTGTGGACTACAGGACATGGTTGGTTAGGTTGGTTGGTTAGGAGACTAAGAGAATAAGATATATTAGTAATCCATCAAAATAGAAGTGGGTATTGTTAGCCCGCAACAGAAAGTTAGGAGCTCCCTGGATTTCCAGCAGATCAACAGCTATTCTCTGTACTTGCAGTGTTTTTAAAGAGACAAAACATGGGGAAATATGCATGTATTGCAGAGATGTACTGCATATTTTGTTTGCACTAACATATACTTCAAAACTGAACTCCGGGCACATAAACTTTCTTTGAAATATACCCCCCGGTAACCACAAATGATATTAATCCCTTTTGTGTGCACCTTTTTGCAGACCCAGCTTTTGCATTGTAAAAGTAGCAGTTACATCATCACTGTGCTGCACATAGCCTGTACAGGGAGCTGTGGGAGGGACCCAACAGGTCCACCCACTACAGGTTGCGTGTAGAAAATTACAGGAGGGGTCGAATACAAGACCAGTCACTCTGCACAAGGGGAGAGAGCAGCAGTAACTAGTCTTTTATTACAATGATCCAGTGTCACACTGGATTATTGCACGTATCTAGATAGAATACACAAAACACACAGAGATTCAAGTAAGGATACACATGCGTCTTGTATCTGCTTATCCTGGAGTTCAGCTGTAAAGAAGAACGCCAGGAAACGCTGTACTTATTTTCATATAGGGGCTAAAATAAAGAAAATATACTCGTTCAATCCTCAGTCCTGCTTGGCTTCTAGATGGGTCTCCACAGCTTCTTCTCCCCTGAACTGCATGGAAGTCTATGGACCCATGCAGCTACCTTAGACATGAGGACGACGGAGGACATTCCACTGCAAGAGTGGAGGGACGAGAGGTGAGTGGTCACCGCAGCAGGACTGAGCACCAGGTGAGTATAGTTTCTTTATTTTAGCCCCTAGACCAAAACGAGCAGTTAACCCTTGCAGTGAGGAGGTAGCCCCCATTGTAAGGGATCATTTTTCCCTTTGATGGAGTGTCTCTTTAATTATATTGGATTCAACTCATGATCTGACAAGTTTGCAATAGTGCTTTATTACTCAAAGGTTTTATTTTAATATAACTGTAATGTAAAAAGAGAGCAAGAATTGGCTGTGCATTCAGGAGAAACCTTTATATATGAATATATTTCTCATTGTCTAGGATTCTAGTTCAGTTGTAGAGTGGAATCAGACTCCAAAGCAGCGAGCTATCGGCACTGAACATCAGAACAGCTATGAAGCAGAGTGGGATATGGTCAGCACAGTTTCATTCAAGAAGAACTTTGCAAAAGGGGGTTTGTATTACCTTTCACATTTGTTTTGACTCGCATGAAGGTATACAGTTATTATACATTGTTTATAAGCACAAAACACTATTGATTAGAATGTCTTTTTATATAATAAGAGTTATGATCTTATGGTGCCTTACACAAGACTTGAGTAGCTGAAATGAATTAAAAACCAACTCCAGACACAACGTAATAGTTTTGAATCAAGTGTGGATTGGGTTCAAACTAGGGATGTTCAGATACCAAGTACTGTACTCAGTACAAGTACAGATACTTTTCCAGATCCAAGACTAGACTAGAGAAAAACACAAACGTCAGGAGGCAGCTGTCATATTTTTGAGGAGCAGACGAAGCTCCTGGGATTTGTGCATCCCGGTTTTAAATGTATGATTTATTTTTTATATAAATATATATAGAAAGGGATGCACCAATACCATTTTTTTTTTCTAGACCAAGTACTGATACTTGTCCAAGTACTCACAGATACAAGTACTGATACATTTTTGTTTATTGTCATGTGACAGTTTTTCTAAAACAATACAGACAAGACAGTGGTGGAGCGCCTGAGCCCGGTTCCAGCTGCTACCTTGGTAGTTCTCCTGAAAATGCCAAAGTATCGGCCCTGGTATTTGAACAACCTTTTTTCAAACTTTAGTCAGGCTTTCATTGCTGTCTTTTTAGAGGTTAGGGTAATTCACTCTTATTTTCCTGCAACTGGACAGCAATGTAGACAAAACAACAATAAAAAGCTAGGACCATTGTCCGATTCTTATTGCTGCCTGAGTAATCTTTGTGGAAGCACATGTAATTCTATTAGTCCAGCGATTTGATAACCATTTACATCTTCAGCCATTTAATTGAAAGTACACCTGTCCCAGGCTTCATAGCATTGGATTATGGGGAATGGATTATGTTAATTTGTGAGTGTTTTCACAAACCTAAATGTATCCCATCTGGTCTTTAAGCAATCAGCATATGCTTTGACGCATTACATTTCACCATATTAATTTGATTTAAGGTCACTGAGTTGCCCTTGTGGGTATAAATGCTGGGGTATGTTCTTAATACTCATTAGAACTGAGGAAGCCACTTCAGTGAGTTTTTAAATATCTTCATCATTACAGAAGAAGTCCATTTCAATATTACTAACCATACCATAAAATGTAAAAAAAAAAGAAAAAATGTATTAGAACTGAATAACTTAACTGATTTTGTCGTCTGTAAAATGGAAGACATACTCAAATAACACCGCTGTAACGAAACAGATTGCTGGTTAATTTTCTACTTGTGTTCAACCTTTCATCATCTCCACTTGCTTGTATGTGTACTTTTACAAATCATCTAATATGGCAGCTAAGAACACATGTGAATGTAAATTTTGTATGGTAAAGTAGATGTAAACCCTAACTAGATTACATTTGACTTGCTGATGCATTGTGTTTCAATAACAATGGTTGTTTTTATATTCCTAGAATACTTTTTTTTTTTGCATCTCAGTGCTGCCTTTTTCAGCCACTTCCTGTATACTTATGCTCACTACAGTATTTGCTACTCATCATTGCTAGGACCAGCTCTCTGATGATGGCAATGGTAAACCATGCCTGCACAATATATGTTGGCACAGCTGCTTGTAGTCAAAAGTACAAATGACAGGGTGACCATGTAGAAGCCCTGTTGGGAGATAGTTGTCAGTGGAAGTGCCTGAACAAGAAAATTCTTGGTAGGATCACCAGACATTGTTTTAGTGATATCTGCAGAATTAAAAGTATTAAACAAACTTTTAAAATTATATCACCATGTTATAGCTTATATAAGATTTAAGTTATTTGGGTTAAATATACTTTATTACCTTAACAATTGTGCATTTTGGGGGGGGAGTTTTTAACCTTTTTTTTTGTTTTTAACCTTTTAACACTTTTGGTCATTTTGAGTATTTTTATCATTATTATTATTATTATTATTATTATTTTTTTTCTACAGATATTTCAAAAGTGAATTTCAGTATTTTGAAAACTGCAGCTTTCATTAAAATAATACCTGGTAATTCTGCAATTAGTTTCCTGGTTCATCTGTCTCCTGATAGTGCTGTCACCTTGTCATATGAACGTCTAACGGAAGCTACAAGTGTCCATTTCAACACACATATAATGCAGGCACGGTCCACTGTTGTCACCACCAAAAAATCCCATCCTGAGTAATGCCATGCATCTATCACTGGAGTCCATCCATGTAGATAAGAAGTGGCAATCTGCAACACTGAGATATAACAAATGATTTAAAAAACTAGTATTTTATTTTTTAAAAAATGGCAGTGATTGATTTCCACACGGTGCTTTAACAAATTTCATGTAATTCAGTAAGGCCTTACATCTAGTTTGGGTAACAATTAAAAGAAAGCCATACATGCAACCCCCAACAATATAATTTTCTGTTGCTAGAGAAGGTTATAAAGTTGTTCTTTACAGTTGTGAAGTGGAAGAGTAGAATTATAGCATACCATGCGTTATGAAACTAAATAGTACATTTAAAAAAGTGACACATTAACCCTTTAATTATAAATAACAGGTTAAATAGTTCATACATGCATAATGAAGAGCCCGATTATCTCTGTAATGGTTTGAAATGTAAAAATGTATTCATGAACGCTACATGCCCGGTCTCAGATACTATACCTAAATAGTGCATGCCGATGACGGTGTTAAAGAAAGCGATGGATTCTGTGTTATTTAATCTTGAACTAGCCAAGCACATGCTTGAATCTGGTATGTTGAACTTACTATATGTAGAGCTTAGCAGGTCACTGGTTTAGCATGTCAAAAATATGGTGCTAGACATCTATAAGACATACATATATCCACATTGTTTTATTTTGTTTGATAACTGAACAAATTCTATTAGACTTTGTTATAATGTTTTAATAATAATGTGCTTGTTTATGACCTGTTATTCTGTGTGCTGTTTTTCTTATCTTGTTCTTGTTTGCTTCTGTAAACTTTGTTAGGTGTTCAGAGTCCAGTAAATATCCCGAGCAAATGGTCATTCCTCTTCAGCTTGACTGACCTCAAGTCAATTAAACAGAACAAAGAAGGCATGGGATGGTCTTATTTTGTTTTCTGCTTGAAGGATGATGTTATCCTTCCAGCTCTCCATTTCCATCAAGGAGGAAGCGAACTTCTGCTTGAGTGCCTTGAAAAATACGTGGTGCTGTGTGAGTAAGTATCGCATAATGCTTTAGGCATTTTCCCCCTTTGATGTTAGTTTTATTTATAGCAGAATTCAATCAATAGAGCAATGATCACATCAGTACAGAGTTCTTCCCCTACCCAATAACAAGCAGACAATATACTTAAAAATATTTACTTTTTCAGATACAGTGCAGTCTTTTCCTACCCACAGCCATCCTTCTTCTGCTGTTCTGTGCCTGTCTTGTGGACTATGCCAACCCCTGATCCTGACAACAACAAAATTGGGGATCCAGTAGTGGTCCATTTCCAGAAAAAGATCCCCCTTTTAACATTTTAAATACCTACATATTGATTTTAAACATGTTATTTGTCCCCAGTACACTTTCAGTTCACATCATTATATATGTTAATTGTATGTGGAATACTTAAAATCAGCTTATAGCTACTAATTTATTACCATGGCTCCTCTCTAACTGTCTCTCATGAGATATCCGATTTACAGGCAAAACAAAAATAAAAAGCTTTTGGTAAAAAAAAAAAGAGATTAACAGCTAATTATTATAAATGATTTTTACCCACTAAAGACTGAAGCACGTGACACACTGCATGCAAAGCGACGCACAGCAAAGGGAAGCGGCAGGAAGCAGACTTGCATCGGCAGTGTGTCTTGCAATTTTCGATCCGGCGCATCAGCTTGCAAGAACTAGCATAGCTGAACGTGCTAAAATGAAAAATTTCAACTTCAGCCAATCGACTTGCGCATATAAACCCACACGTCAGCATGCGAAGTCCATTAAATTGTTACGCGCGAGCCGATTGGAAAATGAAGTATTTCAATTGGCTGCGCTCAGCCCCACGCTTCACTTTGCTCCCCACTGCTTTGCATTGATTCACGTGCAGTGTCACAGGCTTTAATTTAACCTGTTGCCTCCTGTGCCCAGCAGATGCACCTTTCTACTTGCCAAACAGAAAGTTAACCACAGCATGTCCCCTGCTCACATTTGCTACCTCATTTTCCTTGTAGCCAGTCTCCTGAAAATTAAGAACTAGAAGGTTTCATTTATATACCCTGAACCGTGGACCGCGGGGGAAAGAGTCTGTGGGCTACAATGCATGGCTGCTGGTGTGCGTTGCCCGGCACATTGCTGATGCGCCAATCCCAGCACATTGCACTGTTTATTTTGAAAAAAATGGGCCGCGCAGCCACAATGCATTTGGTGTGAATCCAGCCTGGGATTCACACCAGGCTAATGCTGGGAGGAGGTCATGGCTGTTTTAGCAGACTAATGAGATGACACAGTTGATCAGGGCTGGTGCAGGCAGAACAAGAGTGGTTCTGTAAATGTTTGGGACTTGAGTTTAGCAGGGTTTCGTGTGATTGGTACTTCAGAAGCAAGATTGGACCAAATGGGGTCATTTGTGATGGATGTTAGAAAAGAGATGGCTCCAACTGAGCTTTGGGGTGATCAGAGCACTAGTGGAGGGTGGACAAGGGTGTTTATCTATACCAACAATTTGTAAAGTAGAAAGATTTGAGGAGAGAGAAGTTAGATGCCTATGGTTTAAAGTGATGCTAAACTCAGGAGCTAAATCTTAAAAATGCATTCAAGTAGCTTAACTATTAACAAAAATGTAGCTTGTTTATCACTCAGCTGTACATCCTGAAACATCCTGAAATCATCTCTCAATTGGTGCTGACACTGTCCTTCCTTCTCGAGGGTGGCTACTTTTTGTTCTTCATGGTCCCTGTGTGTGTTGTAAAGTAGCCACCGCTCCAAGCTCGCTCCTGTGAGGGACTACAATCTCACGTTTAGTTTACTAATTAGTATTGAGATTATAAGCCATTATGTAGCCAGCCACTGCTCAAGGCCAGGTAGACGGGTAGATCTTTCATCGGCCTTAAATGGAAGATGAGATCTGCTTAGACATATCAAAACTTTTAATCAGCTTTGCTGATATTGCACTTCAACTGAAATATTGTTCATTTTTATGTGGGGAACTAACTGGTATTGATTACAATATCTCTCAAGCATGCTCAGCTATTGGTGCTCCTTAATCACAAACAAGTGATCATTGTCGTTCACTTGTTAATCAGTATATTATTATTATTATTATTATTATTATCATTTATTTTTTATATTGGCCCTCTATATCTTCGTTACTAAAAATATTTTTAAATGTATTGCTTACCTTTTTAGATATTGTTTGGTAAAGGTATCTGTGCAGATTCCCCTCTACTCCTAAGCATTTTGTTAGGACAGACAGGGGGAAATGTATCAAAACTGGAGCAGATTTGCACTGCAACCAATCAGCCTCTCTTTTAATTTTCAAATCTTACCTGAGCAAACTGAAGAGAGATGCTGATTGGTTGCCATTGGCAACTGTTCCAGATTCTGTTTTCTCTAGTTTTGATAAATTCCCCACGCAATGTTCAAATGTAGTTTACAACTGATAATGAAATCTGCCAGAACAATACAGATAGAGTTAATATAACTTCCCACAGCCCCCTCCTTTACATTACATAAGGGGAAGCTAGGTAGGATCTTCAAGCAAGTAAAAATCATTTAAAATGTAAGCAGCTATTTTCAATGTTTTGTATTATTCATTATTATGTAACAAATCGCTGCAAAAGTGGAAACAAACTTTAAAAAAACAATGTGACCCAGACCTTCCCTTTTCAAAAACTGCTAAAGGCACTCTTCACCGTTCCCAAGCATTGCATCCTGGCAAGGTTACATCAGCAGAGCATTGCTGGAAAATCTCATTTGTAATCTCATGAGACTTCAGGCAAAGGCATTTTCCTCTCCTGAGATGTGCATGGTCACATGTCCTAGTCACATGTGCCAGAGTTCCAGGAAGTAAAGGGAGATCTAGTACTCTGCCCTTAGTTAAAATGGCCACTGTCCGGAGAATGGGGAAGAAAAGAAAAATAAGGTATGGAAAGAATACAAAGCCGGCAATTACCTAGAAGTATGTGTTTGTAGATTGTCATTACTAAACATTTCTAAAGGTGCCTTTGTTGTTATTTTAAAGATAGAGTTTAAAGCGGACCTTTACCCATCCCTCTGTGTGCTATGAAAGAGATCGTAATGTCCTCTTTTACTGCTGGAGAATACTGTCATCCAGAATAAATCTAGCAGGAGGGCATACATGTTTCCTCTCAGATCAGACGTCCTCCCCAATTTTACCCTGCAGTCTTAAAAAATCCCCAGCTGCCAGAGAAAGTATTAAGGCTGGGGAAGGAGAGCAGTCAGAAAACAGTGTGGATGGAGGAAATGCTGGATAAAGTAATGTACGCATTGTGGGAAGCACTGCACCAAAAACTAGTGCAGACTCTGGGGAAAGCTGTGCAGCACAGGGGTGTGGCGACTGTGTTGCAATGTTCAGATATGACAGTGAAGAATGTGTGGTAGGTATTTAGACACAGATCATAAATGTCTTTTCCAGAGTGTGCTTACTAAAAAGTGAGTGTGTTCATAAGTATAGCTGAAGGTCACTGAATTTGCTTTACTACCATGCTTGGGTAGTATAATAAATAAATGTATGTATGTATGTATGTATGTAAATGACATGTAGCGACATTTGCCTGCAACCATCGTATCACTGAGCTACTGGTTTCTGCCACAGTGTTCCTGTCAACATGCCTGTCACTTGATTGTGGTACAAATTTCAATGTCAGTCATGTTTCCTTTAATCTGGAACAAAATTATTAGTTGGGGTCTAGTTACTGTTAGTTGCTTAGAGATTTTTGTACATAGATATGAAGATCTCTTGGGGTGCTAACTACTTCCAGTGGTTTTAAAGTGACACTCTGGCGTTAAATCTTAAAAATATATTCAACTACCCTAACCATTAACAAAAATGTACCTTATTTGTGTATCACTCAGCTGTAGATCCTCAAATCATCTCTGAATTGGTGCTGACACTGTCCTTCCTTCTGGAGGGTGGCTACATTTGTTCCCCATGGTCCCTGTGTGTGTTGTAAAAATAGCCACCGCTCCAAACTTGCTCCCGTGATGGACTACAATCTCACATTTAATTTTTTAATTTGTTTTGACATAGTAGTCTGTTATAGGAGCAAGCTTGGAGCGCTGGCTACTTTTACAACACACACAGGGACCATGGGGAAAAATTTTAGCCACCCTCTAGAAGGAAGGACAGTGTCAGCACCAATTCAGAGATGATTTGAGGCTCTACAGCTGAGGGATACACAAATAAGATATATATTTTTAAATTAGTTAAGGTACTTGAATGTATTTTTTAAGATTTAACGCCTGAGTTCAGGGTCAGTTTAAGTGCTTATTATTGCCCAGCCCAATCAGCATCCAGTTATCATACGTTTTGCACACATTTTGTGCAACTCTTGCAGAGTTTGGCTTATAGATGGCCACCCCTAGACTGTGTACATGCTTGGTTGTTTAAAAACCATGTCAAAGGCCTTTAGTTGAAACTTGAGCATTGGTGGCTTTTTGTATGATAATCTCCTGTTTGATTTCCTCTCGCCTCATAATGGTGTCCCATCCCGTTGTGTTGAAATAAAGAGATAAAACTTATTAAAGATCCTATCTCACACTTTAATAACACTCCAGGTAGTCCCAGCACAAGTTGAATAAGAAAATTCATTCTTTGCCCCTAGCAGAACAATTGCTGATTATATCAGTATGATTGCATTTAGTTCAGGAGAGTAATATGTAGCCGGTGGAATAGAGCTGTGTACCAGAATAAACATATTGTTTTATGCAGGTAGTCTACTGAGGCCTTCTCTGCTTTTGTTATCTATCATGTCTTTGCTCTTCTGAGGCAAATAATAATGTCTTTTTTTTTTATTTCTACTTGCCGACAGCTGTGATGTTTTCTATAGATTGTACAAAGGATACTCTGTCCTCTGCAGTTATTCTGTTAAAGTACCCACCGAAGAAATCCATTGATTGAATAGTATGGTCTTTGTGTTTTTTTGGTTTAGGGAAAAAGCCCCCAGCTGAACATTCTTAGGGGCACTGGCTATCAGTTGTGCTTATTTTTTTTTTCTTTTGGGCCAACTGATATTGGTTTCCATGAGATAATGTCAGTGATGGTGTTGTGTTGTCATACAGTATGCTTTACTGGAGTAATCCACTGACGTAGAAGGTCGACCAGCATGGTTACATAGTCGGTAAGGTTGAATAAAGACACAGGTCTATCCAGTTCAGTGTGTGTGTACATCTTGGTAACAACTTCCATATCCTGGTATATTCTGTGAACTGAGAAACTCATCAAGTGTTTTTGAAGTGGTCTCTGTTTTCATCTGATCTTAATTCTATAAATTTCACATTTTTACTGCTCTAACAAAAAATGATACGCAGCCTGAGATTAGACCGCATTCTAATCTAATTTTTTGTTGTGGCCACGTGTCATCTCATCTAATCCTTCGATTACACAGTTCTTTTGCTATACTGCAGTCGCCATGATAAATGTGTAAATTATGATCATATCCACTCTTAGGTGTCTCTTCTCTATGGAGAACAAGTTTAATTTCTGTAGGCAGTCTTCATAACTCAGGTCCGCTGCCCCCTATGTTAATTTTGTTGACCTTCTCTGCACTTTCCTCAATTCAAGGGCATCCTTCCTGAGGATCATTGACCAAAACTGAACCGCATAGTCAAGATGAGGCTAAACCAGTGTTTTATGAGCATCTCATAATACAAATGAAAAAACACTGCGGACCCTAAATTATATAGCAAGCCAACCCAAAACCCCCAGTATAGTTAAATGATATATGCAGGTACATTGGAAGGCAGAGCTTGAACAAAGTGCATTCAAATATATCATAAAATGTCCATATGTGTCCAGTAATTTCCTCAAATGAATATGAGCCCCAACCAAATAGAATCTACATAAAATGATCAAAAGTCCTATACTGTTTCGGCACGTGACCAGTGTGGCCCGCAACCAATCTAATAGAAATAGAACTCAACAGAAAAAAAGACCTCCAAATTATAGGTGGGGAGAAGTGCTTCTTATACAATTCTTCCTTTGCATATATTCATGAATCAGCCAGCAAGGTGCTACTCTTCATAAACTTGCATCCAGCATTCCCTCAGTTAATTGAAAAAAAAAAGCATAGTGTAATGCTGCTTTATTCTGTCTGTGGTAAGTGTGCTTGATGACATCACCTAACACTTCCCTACACATTTCATCATTCCTACATCTCCAGGAGCAAGGGAAGCGAAGACCATCTCACTGTAAACGTTTACTGATTTTTCCTATTCCTTGCCTATAAAAGTTCATAATATAACAGTGCCATCTTGAGGCTATATTTAAAACCATTATTTCATCCAGCAATACACAGTAATACAGTGCATATGACAATACAATTCAGTAAAAAGATATCCCTAAATCTAAAATTGGATAATAACATGACATAAGGCACATCTTGACAGTATATATAAATGAAGGAAGAGCAGATAATTAAAAGTGACTGAGGAACCCATTTAGCTCCAACCCTATAGTTAAACTCTTAGGATGAAGGGTTTCCAGCTTATCAATCCAGAATGTCTCATTTTTGGAAATCTCCCTGGTAAAGTTAGATCCTGTCCAACTCTGCATCACTTTTTCAATTCCACAAAACCTAGGGCACTTAAGGTCTCTATTGTGGAATTGCATAAAATGCAAACTGTGACTCTTCAGACCTTTTTTTAGCATTATTTAAATGCTCCCCTAAATTAACCCTAAGCTGTCTAGTTGTCTGACCCACATACTGGAACCAACATTCCAGCAGGTAGGTGACATAGGTGGCGTAATATGAATTATATTGCTAAATCTGAAATATAGAACCTGTACTGGTTGATGAAAAATATATTGTCCCCTATTTAAATTAGACCCATTAATGCATGCTTGACATCTGAGAAAAAGCCTACCCTATTCAAAAATGTAGATGGTTTGGTACGAGGATCCAGAACATTCTATCTGGAGGGACTCATAGTCATTTGTGGTCACATATGGACTTTTATGATATATTTTGATGCCCTTTGTTTAAGCTCTGCCTTTGAATGTACGCTAATTCATAAACTGCAATCTGATGTCTGAGGTTAACTTTGGAGGTCTGGATGTCAAATAAGTGTCCCTTACTTCCTGTTGTTCTATAAAGCAAAGCACCACATCCTTCCATGTGACCAGTTCCTCATTCCAAAGCTAAGTGGGTCTGAAATATGATGACAGACTCTGCTCCTATGATGCAGTTGTAGCTTCCCCAACTTTTGCTCCATCATAAGCTGTTGTGTCACTTAGTATGTGCCTGGAAGTCAATCCCCAAAGTGCAGTTTGCTGATAGCAACCATTTCAAAGATGGCAGCATGGGAAATTAGGGGGTGGAATGGTTTCCTAAAGCTGGGGCAACATAAGGAGCATATGGCAGAAGGCTCCTAGTGGACCAGGAAAGTCTGTGTTCTTTCCCTTTGAAGTGTGATGTAGAACAGGGGAAAGCTACCTGTCTGAATAGCACAAGGATCACCTGACATCAGAGCCTGTAAGCTTTGAATGCTTCTATGTAGAGCCTTTCTTTTCCTTCTTTAGGGCTGAGGCTGTGTGCTAAATTATATTGTATGATTGACTTAGAGCTAATTTCTGGGTTGTGGAAATTGTTTAAAAAAACTACTTGTTTCTCATGACTATCTACTTGTCATGATACAAAAAAATATCTTAACCAAAACCATATTTCACCTCAATTCTCATTGGTCAGCACAATCAGTAAGCAATAACCACTCGCAATGAGCGAGCAAATTCAAAATCCGCAGCGCTGGATGGCAGTACGGGGTACAAATGGTGATAAAAACACCTCTAGCACCTCATATGTTATATATAGATATGAAAGCTGTTTGGATTTAAGCACACAGACAGCTTTCCATTTCTGTTGCATAGTACAGATCATTGGCCACACCTGAGTCTGTTTCAGAATGTTTATTGTTAAAGCAAAAGTAAACCTTTTACACTAACATTTGCCAGCAGGTAGCATCTTTTGGTAGAAGCCAAAAACATTTCCCTACCAGCTAGCATATTTTTTTTATATGCACAATGACTGTGGTACATCCCCAGTTGAGTCCTTGCAGATGATGGGTATGGAACCAGATGCCAAGATAATGTAACTCCAGGGCACATGTGCGTGAGTTACATCAGTAGTGCCTGCCCAGTGCACAAGGCAAGAATATGGAAACCTAGAAAAAGAGGAAGATAACATGGCACCAAGAAGGACAGAGTGGGAGCTTGGATCTCACATCGCTGGAGGAGAGTACATCCAGAGGTAAGTGTGACTTCCCTAATCTAACCCTTTCCAATCCTATCCAAAACGAAAAAAAAAAAAAAGTTTTACCTAGAATTACACTTTAAATATGGCTTTTTCAGTAACACAAAGCTACATGGCTTTACATATATTTTAACCTTTTATAGGTCAGAACAGGATGGCCGAATTCTTCTTGTTGATAGCCAAAACAGAAGTCTTTCTCAATCTTTTGAAAACCTGCATGAAGAGCCAACTGATGGCTTGTTACAGGTAAATATCCATTAACCTTCTAATAATATCTGAAGCTTGGCTTAGAATATGTCTATAAATTTGCTTTATACTTGCACAGAAGGCTAAGGGTCTTTAGATGATGTTCGGTCTCATACTCAGATAACAGGAGAGAAGGTAAATAAAAAAAATTGCTCCTCATTATAACTCTTGATGACTTCTATTTAGATCACATACATTCCTGAAAGGTTTACACATTTATCTGCAAGTCTTACTAAAAGCTCTTTTTGCATAAATCAACTTGTGGTTTAGTGTCCCTTCATAGAGTTGTGCACATAAGTTTACATGAACATGACAATATTTTTAACATGAGGACCATTTGTTAAGAAAATGGTGAATGATCAGACCATCCACATTTCTCTTCTTCTTTTATAATATAGCACAAACATTAAACAAACCATAGCAATAAAGGAAAATAATAAAATGGTCTTATTCAAAAGTTTTCATACTCTTAACTTTTTTAAAGTGTGTATTGTCCTTTTTTAGCATCAGTGATTCTTTTGTGACAGTTGTGTATGAAGCCCTGAAAGCCTCCAGGTCCTGTAAATTATTTGGTTGTTTAACATGAACTCCATGTTTGAGGTCTCCACAAAATGCTTTGTTCAGGAGATTGTAATCGCCACTCTAGAACCCTCACTCTTTTTTCCGCTGTAGCCACTGAAGGATCAACTTGGCCTTGTGTTTTGGATTATTAGGAAATCCCAAGTATGCCCAACGAGTAGCTTTTGGGCTAATGAATGCAAATTTTCCCCCAGTATTTTACCACATGCTTCAAAGGGCTTTGTTGACTTTTCTCAAAACATGGTGTTGGTTGTGACCATAAAGATCAATTTTGGTCTCAACTCAATAATTTTGTTCCTGAAATTTCGAACCTTCCCGGGTGCTGTTTGGCTCATTGCAAGTGGGCTGTTTTGTGGCATTAGTGCAGCTAAAATGTCCTACTTTTTTAAAGTTATGACCACAAATGTATATGCCCATATTTATTGTATGCACCCATTTGTGGACTGTATCCGTTTTAAGCATATTAATGTGTCAGTAACTCATAATATAACTTTGACAAACACCTTAGTAGTGTTAGGATCTCTTACATTTGGGACGCCTCCTGAATTTTACTGGATTTTAACTTTTTTTCTAAGACTATGGTATCTCTCTTGAAAGTTGATCTTGACTTGCCATTGCCATTATTAAATATTCGGGGGAAGATTTCACATGAAGTTGTGCTGCAAGTAAAATTCTTATATTGCAGCTTCTGCAAACCATAAAATGAGGCAAGTACTGGACATACTTTTCACTGGAGCAAGCGCTGCTGCTGGAACATAGGTGGTATCCACCAATGTTTGTCAGGGGCCTTGTCTATAACCTATAACAGCCATCTCTAGTAGCTTTCATTAAAGTTCACCAATTCGTGATTAATTGTGTTGTGTCAGTTTTCTGTCAGTTTGGTACGAAGGTGGGAAAGAAAAATCCTTGTTAATTGCCTTATAATTTTGTCTTTGTTCACAGAAATTTAAGAAGGAGGACTACGAATCCCAGCAATAGTATATTATACAGCACAATGCAGAATATCACCAGCTATAGAGGACTACAACAAATCCCAGCAATAGTACATTATAGCTGGCGGTATTCTGCATTGCGCAGAAGGAGGAGGACTACGAATCCCAGCAATAGTATATTATACAGCACAATGCAGAATATCACCAGCTATAGAGGACTACAACAAATCCCAGCAATAGTACATTATAGCTGGCGGTATTCTGCATTGCGCTGTATAATGTACTGTTGCTGGGTTTTGTAGAAAAATCCTTGTTAATTGCCTTATAATTTTGTCTTTGTTCACAGAAATTTAAGAAGGACCCGTATACTGCCACAATGATAAACTTTTCCAAAGTTACAAACTTCCTGGTTGACACTTTACGAGGGACTGATCCGGCAACACACCGCAGACCACCTCAGGAAATGGCTGATTTCCTTGTCGATGCAATTCCCGATTTAAAAATAAATCAACAAGAGGAATCAGGGTTTGAAGTAATAACTCGTGTAAGTATTGATGTCTTTAATTTTTTTGTCTTGCTTTAGCACATAAAATACAGAAAAGAAGATTGTAAAGCTACCCAGAGCCATAAACATATTCCCATTCAGCTGCTGAGGATGATGTATCAGGACACCAGCCTGTCGCAAAGATTCTTCATGCCAGGCTTTGAGTTATTTAGCCCGGTCTGATGCCACAGGGCTCTGTGGAGTATTGGCAGTCAATTTGTCTCCACTTCCCTGGGCAATAAGATAATGCATTAGTATGTCTTGTCTCATTTCCCTCATTTTTTTGACCCAGTCCAAGTTTTAGATATGTGATTCCAGACTAATGTTTGTTTTATTCAGTGCCTGTATCATCTTAAGAGAGCAGTGATCTAGAACATAAAGTGATGGGCAAATTTGTAGATCTGCAGCTAACGATTATTTTCAAAATCGATTAGTTAGCCGATTATTATGTTCGATTAATCGGATAAACAATAAAATACATTTTTAAAAATGGCTCCAGTGATGGACTACTAGTTTGTATTGAAATGGGACTCCATCACAGGAGCAAGCTTGGAGCTGTGGAAGTAAAAAAGAAAAAAAAATAGTGTGGTGTGCAATATAGTGAAAAGGAAAGTGTAAAATTTATACAGCAATGAATGCAGAATGGCACCGACTATAGAGGACTACGAATCCCAGCAATAGTATATTATACAGCACAATGCAGAATATCACCAGCTATAGAGGACTACAACAAATCCCAGCAATAGTACATTATAGCTGGCGGTATTCTGCATTGCGCTGTATAATGTACTGTTGCTGGGTTTTGTAGTCCTCCATAGCTGGCGGTATTCCGCATTGTGCTGTATAATATATTATTGCTGGGATTTGTAGTCCTCTATACAGCGCAGTGCAGAATATCACCAGCTATAGAGGAATACAACGAATCCCAGCAATACATTATATAATGTATTCCTGGATTTGTATTCCTCTATAGCTGATGGTACATTGCTCTGTATAATATACAGCACAATGTACCATCAGCTATAGAGGAATACAAATCCCAGCAATACATTATAGAGCACCATGTGTGGGAAAGTGCAGGCATAGCTGAGCAGTCTTCCAGCAACTTGCTTCTGAGATTGGACCTGTCTATTGGTGGCTGTCATCCCCCCACACCTGCTCCTCCTTACTACATCTCCCCGCGTCCCTGTGCCGATCGTGGATGTGGGCGGGCAGTGAGTGTAAGGCGGGGAGGAGGTGCGGTGTGAAGAGCGTGGATGCGGGCGGGTCTGGCAGCGACAAGCGTGAGGTGATGAGGAGGTGCAGCGCACAGCGTGTGTGGAGCCGTGAACAGGGCCAACTGATCGGAAGCCGATTAATCGATTATTGAAAAAGTTGACAACTTTTTCAATAAATCCATTATAATCGATTATTTCGATTAGTTGTTGCAGCCCTACAAATTTGTTGGTATCCTTACAGCTCATTGAAAAAATTCTTAATTTCTCTGAAAAGTGATTTAATTAAAAAGCAGTTGTCTATGTATACCTGCATGCCTTTGATATGTCATGGAGTAAAGCACAGAAAGTGTGAATAGCGATAAATTATTGCTTATTGTGAAAAGATATTCTAAAATGGACTGGACATATTTATTGGTACTCCTAGAAAAGATTATAAATAATTTTGGTTAATGGTGATATTTCACTATTTGTTTTTTATAGTATCACGCGTGTCCTCAATCTTGTAATCAGTCATTCAGCTTATTTAAATGAGGAAAAGTAGTCTGAGAATATCAGAAAGATAATCATAGACCAGCATGTCAAAGGTAAAGCCTATAAGACCATCTCCAAGCAGCTTGGTGTTTCTGTGACTACACTTGCAAATGTTAAGAGGTTTAAGGTCCATGGGAGTGAAGTATGTTATCTAGTTTGTGGCCACAAGAGGAAAAACGACTTCAGATTGAACAGAAGGATAGTGAGCATGTTAGACAAAGAGCCAAGAAAAACTTACGAAGCGATACAAGCTGAACCCCAAGGTGAAGTTACATCAGTGTTTGATCAACCATCCGTTTCTTTTTGAGCGACAGTGGACTCAAAGGAAGTAGACCTAGGAGCACTCCACTGTTGAAAGAAAAATATAAAACCACCAGACTGGAATTTGCTAATATGCATTTTGATAAGACATATTGACAATTCTTCTGTGATGTCCTTTAGACATATGAGACAAAACTGGAGCTTTCTAGCAAGTCACAACAGCTCTATTTTCACAGATGAAAAAAATGAAGCTTTCAAAGGAAAGGATACTGTACCTACTGTGAAACATTGAGAATGTTTGGGGGCTTGGGGCTGCTTTTCTGTGTCTGGCACAGGGTGCCTTGAATCTGTGCAGAGCACAATAATCTCTCAAGATTTTCAAGGAATTCTGGAGCGAAATGTTAAAAAGTTCTGTCTCAGTCACAGGTCAACAGAATGATTACCCAAAACTCAAGAAGCACCCAAATATGGCTAAGAACAAAACATTGGACTATACTGAAGTAGCCTGCTATGAGCCCTGTTGGGGCCCGCGGATCACACCAGGGCTGTAGGTTGGCCCCATGCTACCATGTTTAACACCCTTAAAAAAAAAAAAAAAAAAGCTTGGGGATCCTGGAGCTGCGACACACCCATTACATATCATATAAGAACACATACGGAGAACCTTGTCCCAGAATTGTATATTGGGTGTTTTGAACGTTATAGCTGTGGATCACACATGTTAGCATTAAACTTGCATTTTCCTATACACATTTCAACAGTAACTTCGGTGAAATTCAGCTTCTATTTTTTATTTAGTTAATAAAACTTGTACTAGTCTGAAACATCCATATTGTAAGCAAGCGAGCACTTTACTTTCAAGGCCACATCGCTGTCAGTTCTCTGTTTTAGATGGGGAGGTGGGGAGGTAATTTGGGATTTGGAGCTGCAAATACCTATTGTAAATAGAGTCTTAAACAGCAACAAACCGTTGCAGGTTGTCAAGTGAGATAGTATATGTCTTTAATATCTCATCTGTTGGAGAAGGCAGTTACATCTTTCATGGTGACTTATTACCATGCTCTGCTGTAAATCAGGTGTTCGTTTTCACTTTTTGTTAAGACTTGTTGTGCGTGTAAACTCCCATTTAATGGTATCAATAAACAGATTCTCAAGTGTCTGTATAATAGGAACATTAACTATTTACCCCTGGTTGAGCTGAATGAATTTACTGATATCATTTTGTGAAGAAGCGTTTTAGCGGAATGACAAAACCCTAGCTGTGTCAAGTCAATTTTCACCTCTTGTGTTAAACAGGAAAATAAGTTCTGTGTGAGCTGCTTGACCTCTTCAGTCTGCAATAGATTTGCATTTTTTTATGGTCAGATTTACTTTGATATGTATTAATGTGCATATAGCCATGTATTTGATTTATCATAGTGTATCTGTAGGTGAATTATTTATAACCTTTTCCTCTGTTCTGATGTATTAGAAATCATTTTATGGAAAATGATACAAGACATTGGTTTTACTTCTTCCCTTAATGTTCAAGCCTTGTGATCTCGCAATACTATACCACTGTACATCAGACACACGCTCCACAAGGTCTTTCCTTACCAGAATAGCATGCCGTTAAACACACAGGCCTAAAGTACTGAATCTCTTTGGCTTTAAAGGAAGTTTTCTTTTATTGGCACAGTGAAAGCTGTCTGCTTTGTCCCCTAACCCCACTTGCAACAAGCTGGTTGATTTAAAGTAGGGATGCACAGATACTTTTCAGGTACCAGTGCAGATGCTTGGCATTTTCATGAGAACTACCAGGGTTGCAGTGGTTGCGGCTGGGACCTGGCTCTGGTGCTCCACCACTGTCCTGAAATCATTAGTCTGTATTAATTCAGAAAAACTGTCACATGACAATAAACAAAAATGTATCAGTACTTGTACTTGTAAGTACTCGGCAAGTACCAGTACTCATACTCGCAAAACTGGTATCTGTGCATCCCTTTATTTATGTTTATAAAAACAAAATCATACATTAAAACAGAGATGTACAAAGCCCAGGAGCTCCGTGTGCTCCTTACAAATGACAGCTGCCTCCTAATTTTTTAATTTTTCCCTAGTCTAGTCTTGGAGCTCAAAAGTATCTGTTCATGTATTCGTACTTGTACCGAGTACTGTACTTGGTATCTGTGCAACCCTAATTTAAAGCCAAATTTGCCTTCATTATGGTTTCAGTTGGTAACATATTTGCTAGGTATTCCTCATTTTCTCTGTTATATTATAAGTAAACTTTGTGTGTCACTTTGCCCAATCAGCTCACCTAATGCCTTCCATGTTCTTCCCTACTGTCCTGTTTTCCCTCCAGAGCCCTTGAAAATTCCTGGTAATTCCAGGTATGGGGAAGCATCTGGTTTCTCATGCTAAAAGCTGTACTGAAATAGACAATTCCATACATTTGTTATGTATAGTGTGGATGGTTAATTTACAACTCGATTTTTTTAGATTGATGTTGGAACCCGCCCTGATGTCCAACGGAGAGATCCAGTTTCGACTTCTGAATGGGAAAGCTATACGGATTCAGAAGGAAGAATTCAGAACGAAGATCACTTAAAGACCATGATATTTAAAGGGGTGCGTAACTTTAAAAAACTGTACAATTTTTCACCTTGTTCTTGTGCTTTAGTTTTGAATATTGCTTTCCATTTTTATAGAGCTGTATCGATCTTGGGATGTTAGCTTGTAGTAATAATAAATGTGCTAGCTACATCTTCTAGTAGCGCATGCCCAGACAAATACTGAGAATCCACTTCTGTAGACCAAATGGTTATCTTGGCTTTTAGACAAACTTCAGCTGTCTTGGCTTTGCCTGGTTGGATGGGGGTGGTAAACTTTGGTTACAGAAAGTATTGAAAGCCATGGTGGAGGACTGAACACCGCCTATTCTTCACCAAGAGCTAAATATTATGTGTATGTAACTCTTTCTATGTAAAGCAAAAATTTGGGCCAACTTGATGTTTATAACACTTTTGTCACCGTGATGAAGAGTGGCTTTATTGCTTCTTTCTCTCGGCTGCTGTCTCCACTTCAGCCAGTACTGAAATCCAAGCTATTGGCTGGTGTTGGACTGTAATGGAAGCTGTGACTTCACTCTCTTGGTCATATGACAGTGCTCCGTCCTAGAGGTAGACTGCTAGACCTAAGCACTGTCACATGGGAGAAAGTCCCATGTTCCTTCACTTCCAGAAGCACCTTGCATTCTCAGTAGCTGCTACAGAAATAGAAGAGGCAAGGGAGCCCTGGCAAAAAGTAATCACTAGATACTTTCTAGCAAAAGCAACATAATTTTTTACTTGAGTAAGTCCACCCCATGGAAATTTGTTGAATTTTTTCCCCCCCCCCAACATATATGAACAAAATGTGCCTTTTCAATCATCTATTCAACAAAAATATTAATAGGTGTACTGTGGAAAACGTTAGTACACCCTTGGCATCAAAAGCTGATATTGCCATCTGTGGCAGAAATGACATCTTAGTCAATTTGTATAACTGCCCACCAGTCTCTGACAACCACTTTTTTGCCCACTTTTTCTGATCCTGTCCTGATGGTTTCAAAATCTTCCAGTGCTATTCTTACACCCCATCCAAGGCTTCTTATCAGAAGGTGACTTCTTTTAAATGAAGTCGGAAGATGTTTTTAACCTCTTTTGATAAGGAACATCCCTCAACATCTGTTGAGATATTGATCAAAGAGGGAGTGCATTGTTTCCTTTGACGTGATTGACTCATACAATTGCATTGTGAAAGTAAAGCACTATCCATGTGTAGCACTGCAAAACAGAAAGCAGCACCTGCATAGATGATGATTACATACCACTTCCTGATGTACATATATAATTGCAAACCATAAACCGAAACGTGATTACAAAAATATTGATGATTACTGTATGCACATCAAAAGTTTGCTCTTTTTTTTTTGTTAAATTGAACACTATGGTGTCTATTTAGAAACAATTGTAGGGCCCTTTACCCTGCGACTATGCGAATGTTCATTTATGCTCCATCTAGTGGCCAAAATGTAGTATTACATCACAATACATTAGAGCTGGAAAAAATATATATTAAGAACATTCGTTTTTGGCATTATTCACCCAAAATGAATGTTTACAGATATTTGCAGAGCAATGGGCCCTGCAGATTGTTTATATACAGAACCCTATGTATTTCCTATAAATGGACCCTGTTAGATCATGCAATACATCATATCTTTCAAACAATTGGTCGTGGTGGAACATACATTTGGTGAGTTCAACCAAATGGATTTCTTACTGCGTTTTGCTGAGTGATCATTTTATAGCCTAAAAAATGTATGAAACAATCAAATCATAGATCATTACATTGTTTATTACATATTATGCTGCCAGTCAACCCGTTTTTTTTCTTTTTTTCGAAAAGTAGATTGAAACTATTTCAACTGTCGGGTACATATAGTTGATTGAATGACGGGGCTATACTTTAAAAGGCAAATAACATGAAAAAGTAATACGAGATTTTAATACTGTATACTGTTTTGTATTCAATTCTGTTTGTTTTTTTACATCATTGTTAGATGCCTTTTACATCTTGAAAATGTATATAGAATTCAATTGATTATAAAATAGGCCTGATATTTGCAAAAAGATGCAGGTGTTAACTGAGGTGTAAGCATTATTTAAAGCTCATTTATAAAAGCTCCATCCTTTCCCACATCCTCTCGCTTGGCGTTTATCACAGAGTAAATCAAGTGTATACCCAGGGTAGTTATGTGTAACTCTATTTCAATATTCTGCTTGGTTATTTCCAGAATCCATGCTACTTTCATCACATCTTGTCAACATTTAATTTCTCTCCACTGTTCAGTACATTGCTTTTCTGCTGTGACTAGTCACTTTTGTAGTTCCACATTTGACAGCTTCTCTTTGAACTTGATAAGCAGGAACCTTTTGTATTTGGTAGCGATAACATAATCTTAATCACTTGAGTTCACAAATGCATTTCCCAGAAACATATTTGGTCTGTTTTTACAAATACAGAGCGATGAATTTTTGCTGCATTCAAAATGTCAGTTGTGAAGCGTTCAGATTCGCTACTCACTGACCTCCTTATATTAGCAAAGCAGTCCTTGTAATCTCTTTACAACATGAGCATATCCTCATATGTTCAGAGCAGCCTATGCATCTAAGGCGACGATAATCTTTGTAGAAAAAGGCTTTGTACACTATTTCTTATTAAAAGGATGGCTTTATGGATTTTCAGCCTTGCTTAGTGCTTTGAGTTTCATGAACTGTATCTGTAAAGCTACTTTCACCGGTGTCTGATAATCTAAGCTGAGCTGTTATTTTTAAATACAACCCTCATAAACATTCACATTCACATTTTACTGTAGTTGAAGTTAAGGGTCTGATTGCAGTTGTATTTTGCTGCAGGGTCTCTGCCATGCCCTGAGAAAGGAGGCTTGGAAGTTTTTGTTGGGCTATTTTCCATGGAACAGCACAAGAGAAGAACGGGCTCTTCTACAGAGAAGGAAAACGTATGTACTTAAATGAATGTTGTCAATGTTATATGTTACATGTAACCAGGACGAAATGGAAAATATAATCAGATTTGACTTCTTTTCAGTAACAGAGTATCACCAAGATATATAGTCCTCGTAAGGTATATTGAGACACTTGCTCTGCTGTTTGTGGTTTATTTTCTCAATTTCAAAATACAGCATCTCCCAAAGAAAGAAGAATTGTATTTAACCCTTTCACTGCTGGGCCCTGCTCTTCATTTTTCGCCTTATGCAGTGCAGACCATTTTGTAATTTGTTTTTCACTTCAAAGGGCAAATTCTTACTGCGGCATCTTAGTATACCGCGAGCTGTAGCTCGCGGTATACTGAGCCTAGGGTGACGGGAGGACGCTAGTTTGTGTCCTCCCGTTACCCTAAGGAGAACTATGGGGGAAAGCCCTAACCCCATAGTTCTCCTTTTTTAAGTAAATTTTTTTCACAAACTTTTGGGGTTTGATAAGTTGCACTAATATCGTGCAACATAAACATTTGCAACTGCCGCCATTTTATTCTACAGGGTCTTGGCTTTCAGAAAATATATAATGTTTGGGGGCTTATAACGTGTGCAAAAAAAAAAAAAAAAGGCCCTGGCAGTGAAAATGTCCTTAAGGGGTTAACGGTGGACTGCCCCCTACAGATGCAGTCACTGTCATCTAGTCAATAACTTAAACAGGTAACAGCTGCAGCATCTAAACAGGCGATTTGCAATTCCTGCCTCAGGTATCCCAAATTGCACATTCACGCATGTCAATGTAGGCTTAACGTGGCCATAAAGTAGTATTAAAGTCTCCTTTTTTTGCATATAAAAAAAAAAAAAAAAAAGTGACCAAATAGGTAATGACTTACCTGTGCCTCCGCCACTCGCTCCGGTCTGAAGATCTGGAGCTTCTCAAGCAGTTGTGAAGGATCATGGGGCGGGTGAATGCGCAGTAGAGATCTTCGGCAGGGAGAAGAGGAGAGACACAGTGTAAGTCAATGCAGTGCTGGATCAGAGACCGACACCAGCGCTGGAGGGATTGCTGAATACAAGTGGAAGGAAGAAGATGACCAGATCAAGAGGCATTATTTGAGGTAATTCCTTAAAGCAGCATGGGGGGGGGGTTGTTGTGACTTTGTAGTGTCTACGTCCCTGACAAACTTCTTCTGCTGCGTTTAGTAGATATGAGGTACTGCATTCAGTGTAAATGAGGTGTTAATTTGTCAGTGTTAGCAAATGGCATAATGCATGTTCATAGTGGGATGTACAGTATCTAGTTTTATGTTTGTTGCCGCGATATTTTCCAAATTTTTTTTTTCTCCTGAGGTTTTCAAAATGAAATGTGAAGGTTCCACCTCCTGTAGTGCTTATCTTCGAATCAGTAACATGCGTTTAGCTTTTGGCACGGAGCAGTCTTGGGCACTGCACTGCAGAATGTCATGGGTGAGGTGGGGAGACGGCCTCTGTTTCACCATTCTGTTTACCTTGCACTCCACTTCCCAGCTAGATATACATGCATACTGCAGTTGTTTCTGCAGGACGCTTTCTGCTCAGTTTGTTTGCTTCAGGGCTGGAGGATATCTTCCTGTGAGCTCACTTTCCATTTCCCACATCTCTTCTGCTTATCATATCTGATTTGGCAGCTTTTTCGGACTGGAAAGGGCTCATACTCCCCTCAAAACAATTCAGTTTACTTAACATGACTGTGATTAGTGGTTGCAGCAAGTCTTCCCTATTGAATTATACATTTTTCTCCTGAATAATACATATTTCTACATTGGTTGTATTATTTGTTATACCTGCTATGAAAAAGTCCATCAACCCTTATGAATTTTTCTGGAGTTTTCCACAAATAGCTCTTAAAATCTGGTCTGTTATTCATCTGGATTAAAGTGTATTTCTAGTTTTGCAGCCAGATTTCATTGTTACATGTTTTCATTCACATCGAATAACAAAAAAAACAAAACACTGCTAACATTTTATTTGTTTTCTCACATTACTTATTTTCATTAAACTGAATTTTCCTCTGGAAAGACAAATGGGCTGGGAGGTAACCATAATTATCCCTGTCTGTACTGTGTTGGCAGATCTCATTATCGGTTGTAAACTAGATTTGGGAATGATCTGTCCGAGCAAAGGGTTAAAGGAGAACTATGGGGTTAAGGCTTTTCCCCATAGTTCTCCTTAGGGTAACGGGAGGACACAAACTAGCGTCCTCCCGTCACCCTAGGCTCAGTATACCACGAGCTGTAGCTCGCAGTATACCGCGAGCTGCTGCTCACGGTATACTAAGACGCTGAAGCGGATCCCCACAATTGTGCCGGGATCCGCCCAGCTGCGTGACTGACAGCTGGCTCTGCCTATCTAGAGGCAGAGCCAGCTGTACCCTCCCCCGTCTGTTTCCGCCAGTCAGCGCTGGGGGGGAATCCAGTCCCTCCCCTGTCACGGCAGAGAGGTGAGCGAACGCCGGTATGTGTTCGCTCACCTCCCGATCTACTGAGCCGACCTGTGACAGTCTCATTGTCACAGGTTGGCTAGAACTATGAGGTGAGTGAAAAGCACTCACCTCATAGTTCTCCTTTTAAAGAAGAACTCCAGGAAAATGTTTGTAGTAACCCCTGTACTGGGGCTACCCCCGCACTGCAAAGGTTAACTGCTCGTTTTTGTGTAGGGACAAAAGTTATACTCATCCAATGTTCTGAGCTGGCTTGCTCTTAGGCTGGTCCCTCCCACCTCTCTCCCTCTCCTATGCAGTCTAAGGTCCTATAAAAAATCATTTTCTATACAGAGTGTATAGATGTGAGGACGCTGAGGAAAATTCCAATGCTGCAACGTCGGGTAACTTTTTATTTTTGAAGCTAGACAAAAACGAGCACTTAACCCTTGCAGTTTGGGAGTAGCCCCACTGCAAGGGTTAAGAAAACATTTTACTGGACTTCTTTAAAGATTTAGAAGCATTGAATGTTAAAGTGACACTAAACACATGAGTTAAACCCTAAAAATGCATTTAAGTGCCCTAACTATTAACAAAAATGTATCTTATTTGTGTATCACTCGGCTGTAGATCCTCAAATCATCTCTGAATTGGTGCTGACACTGTCCTTCCTTCTGGAGGGTGGCTACTTTTGTTCCCCACGGTCCCTGTGTGTGTTGTAAAGTAGCCACCACTCCAAGCTCACTCCTGTGATGGACTACAATCTCAGTAAAATTAGAAAATGAAATGTGAGATTGTAGTCCATCACAGGAGCGAGTTTGGAGCAGTGACTAGTTTACAACACACACAGGAACCATGGGGAACAAAAGTAGCCACACTCCAGAAGGAAGGACAGTGTCAGCACCAATTCAGAGATGATTTGAGGATCTACAGCTGAGTGATACATAAATAAGATACATTTCCTGTCACTTTGAAAGTTTATTGAGAAAGTTCCAATCTGTCCAAAGACATCCAAGAAAAAAATACCCCAAAAACGCTACCCTTTTTTCTTTTAAAGTAAACTTGTCATAGGTAAGATACAGCTACAGCCATTACTTGTTCTGAAAATTCTAGTTCACTGGCCTTTTTATGCCTTGGTTCTTCAAGAATTTTTGCATCAGCGATCTGGCACAAATAGACTGATCAGACAAGTTAAAACCCGTTTACACCTCAGCATTGCATTGCATTTTTTCCCGTGTGTGGCGCCCATTGATTTCAATGGGTGCTGTGTGCGCAACAAACGTGGGAAAGTAGCTAATGTAGCAGATTGTGCTACAGACGTACTGCGTTTTTCCCCCACGTGTTTTCCTGGCTGTGTTTGGGGTGCAATTAACAAGTGATGGCACCACAAGCATGTTGCATGTGCATGATGTTTGTTTGGCACGTGTTCCCGGTATACGAAGGTTTGCACGGGGATTCAGAGTCCCTATCTGCATACTTTTTCTGGGTCAGCAAGGCAACCAAGCACATAGCTTTGTTGAGGATCGCGCAGCAGTGGCAGCTTCCTTGTTTATCTCAGGACAGATTTACTTCAAGCTCAGTCTTTATTGGTCCTACTAGAATATATACTGATGATGTATAGATCATACAGGCCATTTAATACAGTTTTGACATGACAGAATTAAATCCTAAATTTGAAGTCATAATTCAAAATAAAAATGTTATGCAATTCGCAGGACTGATGGGTTCAATGTTTTGGGATATGACATTATAGCATAATTTTTTTGCCTGTGTGGTTGTCCGTTTAACTACCATTTAAGTACATATTATTTATTACAAAATAAACTTCTGCTTTACAAATCTCTTGTCTGAAGTACCACAGGACTCTGTGCAGAGCATTGCGGAGATCTTGTCTGCTTAATTATCACACTTGAACCAGTATAGCTAAATGCCAGATGCAATCTGCAGGTTGTTTCTCATTTTGACCACCAGGAGGCACTTTGTCATACACGTCTAATTTATTTCTTTTTAATTAAATGGATAATGTACGTGCGCATCAACTTTATATCCTAAACTAGGTTCCCCGTTCTGCAGATTTTACTTGAAAATACTCATTGTCCTATATTCTCGAGCCAAGTTTAGGCTTATCAGCTCTATTCAGAAAATGAAAAGGACTATTCAGTCATTGCTTTCACATCCTAAGCATGTCTATTCCTCAGCTTGTGGATAGACAGACCTTTTCTACATTTATGGCTCATTACATTAAATAGTATTATTCAGCTCTGGACAGAGTGATCAGATAGGAGAAGGGAGAAAGTCATTTAAAGTAGAATAAAACCTCCAGTTTCTCCCTTAATTCGATTAACCTTTTTTTCCCAACATTGCGCTGTATAACAAAGGTGGGGACTAATCTTTTTCTCTTGACATTTTTATTAGTGCTCACTTCTATATGGTAATTAAAGTGCCATTTCACGGCATTGTCTAATGTTTTATTTCCGTTGCTTCAGAGAGAGAACAGCGTAAACTGATAACATAATTTATTTTCCATAAATGTATTAAGACCTGATGTGGGATTCTTTACCTGAATAAACTTATTTTGGAATTGTTATAGCTAGATAGGCTTGGCCAGGGCATTTTTTTCTATAGCTATTGTAATTGGTATCCCCCTAATTTTTTTTTAAATTCAGAGATGAATATTTCCGAATGAAACTCCAGTGGAAGTCGGTGAGTGAAGAGCAAGAAAAGCGCAATTCAAGACTAAGAGACTACAGGAGTTTAATAGGTATGTACAGAAGGGAATGTGATGCACTGCTAAGCTTTACATTACATAATATATTAAGGGACTGTCAAATTGAGTTTAAATCCCCCCCCAACATTTTGTGTAAGCCATATTTATATGTAAGGCACTTTTATTGTGTGTATTTGTAGGCTGACCAAAGGGGTACTGACTGTAGAGAAAAACAGCACTTTTAAGAATATGATGTAATTTCTGTTTTTGTTCATTTTTATATTTTTTTAATTTTCAGAAAATCTTGAATCCCTACACTTAAGAGTGTGCTACACAGAGATGGGTTTTTTTGGTGCAGGATTTCACTGTTGGGTTAAGGCAGAAAATCTGCAGTGACAATGCTGATAGTCACAGACCCTACATCGTCTCCATCCCACTGTAGTGCAAGCTGATGAATAAGGATGCTGCTCTCCATTTTGGAGCAGTGCTGCAGCATTGTCAACCTAGCACAGGAAGCAGCATTAGGTGGGCTTCAGTGGTAGGATCAACAGTTATTTGTGAGATTTGCAGTGGGACTAAGAGAAAGCTGTAAGTGCAGATGCACTTATATCTAAAGGGTAAGTTCACTTTCTCACAAAATGCCCCCGCTGTCCATACCTCTGTGTTGCCCCCAACAGCCAGTGTACAGTCCCTACACTGTACTTCAGTTCCACAGTGAGCATACAGCATAATGTTCATAAATGGCGAGTGCTCATTGCTCAGCACAGACACATGACCATGCTGGGCAGTAAAAAAGTGCGTCTGAGCCGAGAACCACAACCCTGAAGTAAGAAGCATTGCTCATTGGTAAGTGTGGTCATGTGACTGTGCTGACCAATGGGCGCTCGTCATTTGCAGTATTATTCTGAATGCTCACTACAGGGCTGAAGTGCGGAGTACGGCTTTTGAGGCAGTACAAAAATATACACAGCAGGGGCGGAAGAGGTGACCGTTAAGTTAATTTTCAGTTAACTTGCCCTTTTTTTTTGGCAGGGGGTGGTGTACATTTTTCCAGCTGTTCCTACCATTGTCTGACCTGTTTATTATAGGCAGCAATACCATAATTACATGAACATGTGTCTAATCAGTGAATGATCAGTAGAGGGCAGTGTGTGTATGGTTCCTCCTGTTCCTTCAGTCCAGTCTCCTGTAACATATGAAGCTGACTAGAGCAGATGAAGCTTAGATTGTTTCCCATAACAACCAATCATGTTTTCATGTTCTGTCCTACATTAGGGATCATAAAGCATAGGACCCTTTGTGGTTTTTTTTAAGATGCGTTTTTTCTTATTGAAATGTCAAATTGTACATTGTTGAATAAAACAGTACATGGTAATAATTTGTGTTGATGTTATGTAAAATGTCAGCTGCATGCAGAACATATTAAACATGTTCTAGATGAAGTTTTCTGCATTGGCGCAGTCTCGTGTTTTTACATTGGGCCTGTGCAGCCTGGTTAAATGTGAGGAAATCCCCAGAATAAAAATCAGCATTGTTGCATAAAGATCTATTCGGTTAATGTGAAATATAAATCAGCTTAATGTAGCGCTGCCCTTTGAATGATCTGAAGTGCCCCGTAATGTATTCCTCCCTGGCATTCATTATGAGGAGCTGTCATTCTAAGCTCTCCGACAGAAGTATACCAAACATTCTGTGCGCACCAGATATGGCTTTGCTGTAAATTAGCCATTCCTCTCTTAAATATTTAATGTCATTTTCTTTATCATGTTAGAGAAAGATGTGAACCGCACAGACCGAACAAACAAGTTTTATGAAGGCCAAGATAATCCTGGATTAATTTTACTTCATGACATTTTGATGACATATTGTATGTACGATTTTGATCTTGGTAAGTGCATATTCCTATTTCTATAGAGGAAATTTCTTTAGTTTTAATTAGTATAACTTTTGCTGTGCAAGGAAAAGAAAAAAAAAAAATCAAGTGCAACTCTTTTCCCATATCCCTTGAATGTCAAACAGCTTGTGTGTGTGGTTTATTTTTACTCTATTTTGAAGAGCTGAGAGAAGTATTTTCATCTGACATGACAGTTGAAGGCACGCTGCAAAAATGTTCAGGATCTGCAATCATCCCAATATAACAACACATGTTTTACACTTTTTACAAGAATACATCTCTGGAGACTAGGATGCGACATTTTGTTTTCCTTTTGTAATACCAGATTTAAACCGGTACAAAAGAGCAACGATGATGTTCAGTGTGCAGTAACCTGAAGCTACCAATCATATCTTGCAACTTTCATTCATTTCAGTCGGTACACTGAAAAGATGATTGCTGAATATGCTACGGGTTACATAACTTTACGCACTGACAGTGCCTTCATATATAACCTTGCAATTATATTCATACTAGGGTAAGTAACATGAAGTCTGTTTTATTTTTAAGGAACATAAATTGTCAAAAACAGGCAATTTTTAACATTGAAAAATTTACTTTTTTGATATTCATTTAAAGAAGAGCTGTACCTGTTACAAAATTTTTAGCATAATTTCCCAAGCTAACCTGCACTAACCACCACCCAGCGGCTTAGTTCTAGACCGTGGCTTAAAGAGACTTCAAAGAGAATTATGGGGGTAACCTTTTTATCCCTTAGTTCTCTTTAGTGTCACGGGAGGACATATACTAACCACTCCCGTGACCCAAGGCTCAGTATATAGCGTGCTATTGCCCGCTATATACAGAGTACCGCAGCCGGGACAGATCCAAAATGCCGGGACAAAATGCTGTCGAGATCCACCCAGCTGGCTGATTGACAGCGGGCTCTGCCTATCTAGAGGCAAAACCAGCTGTGCCCACGCCCTCCCCCGTCCGTTCCTCCAGTCAATGCTGGAGCAGAGGGGAGGGGGGGGGGGGAATCCCTGCGAGGAGTGGTGACTGGCAGTCCCCGCTCCTTGCAGGGAGATGATCGGAAAGTGAGCGAGTGACGGTATGTGTTATCTCACTTCCCGATCTATAGAATCGACGTGTGACAGTTTCATTGTCGCACGTTGGCTCTAACGATGAGGATGAGTGTAAATCACTTCCCTCATAGTTCTCCTTTTAGGGCTTGTTCACACCAGTGCACTGTGGTATCGCATAATACATGTGTTTGTAAAGTGCTATTCATTCTAAATGGCACAGCAGCACTCCTTCCCAGAGTACCTCAGCATTGCAGGGCATTGCATTGAAGTGTGCTGCAGAAAATGACACATGCACACTTTTAGCCCATTGTGGTACGTTAGGAAGCCCATTAAAATAATGGACCTCTCTATTGCAACACACGCTAGTGCATTGAAGTTGAAATAAATTTACGGGTCCCACATGACCAGAATTTATGTAAAGAGTTTTGTTTTGCTTTAGATTTTGTAATCCCAGTTTTAGGTTTTATAGAAAACCGCTGCAGTTACTTTGGAAACATTGTCACAATGCTAAAGTTAGAAAGTCCACAAATGTTATGCTATTTTGAGAGTTTAATTTTCTCAGCTAGATTTGCAGGCTTTTCAGAAGACTTCTAGGGACTGCTGTTCACCTCCCTGCTTTCAGGAGGCTGCAGTGGGGGTACATTGGGGGTATGGATAGCCTCTCGCTATATAACCAGGGATTAGAATAAGACTTGCGTACGTTGAAGTGCATATTAAAATATAGATCACCCTTTATGTTGTATTATAGCCTTTATAAAGACTTCCAGTTCTGAATATGTATGTGCAGCACCAACAGTTCCAATAGCCATAGGGATTTTTAGAGTAGAGTTGTCTAGTGAACATGACCATTACTGGGTACGTATTTGAGGCAACAGGCTAACTTTAAGTGGTATGTTTTTGTTTGGCTGCAGTGTAACGTTAATGCAATGCTGGTAAATTGCCAGCAGCCACATAGTCTAAAACTTACTGCTGGTACCTAGTTGTTTAGAATGTTTAGGACATTTCAATGGAAGCAAATGCTCCCTGACTCATAGACTGGACTGACTACTGGATTCTGTAATACTTTGCCCATTCCTGCTAATATGTGGGATATGGGCACAGGAAATTGTATAAAGGTACATGAGGGGCAGTTAATAATGAACCAATATGTGATTAAATTGTGTCCAGAGGAAAGTCATGCAAACCCAAGATTACAGAGCCCTTCAGCCCTTAAGTGTCATTTTAATCCCGCTTAGTGCTGGCTACTTCTGAAGCTGCTCCATTGCTCTTCAGGCATTGAAAATAAAGAGTTTTGCTTTAGGAGTGTTCTCTACATAGTCACTTAGTTGTTCCACTTAATTAGAGCCTAGGTCTAAAGCTTTAGAAGATGGAGTAGCGTAAATGCCATGCATGTTTCCTTTGATCCAATTTGTCATAAGTTAATCCTTTTGATGCTGGAGGGGGCTTATTGGTTGATTTATATAACAGTGCACTAGTGAGTCCTGGGCCTTTCAGCAGTGCACGTGTTAAGTAGCATGCTGGGATGATTTATCCAGATCGCTTGTGCTGTAATGAGAAATTGATTGTTAAGATATTATCAGGCTGACATTCAAATCCTCCTCTTTGAAACAAAGTGTTCAGCTGTGACGGTAATGTCTTCTATCCATTTTCCTTCCAGTGTTTGCCTGATCCGGACAGAAAACAATGTCCTAGTACAAGAACAAGTCTGTATAACTACAGTCTTATATTTTAGGCTCTGCCAAGTGCAAAAACTATCAAAAGGAAACAATCGTTCTTGCCTAGTTATTACTTACCATACTGAATAATATTCATAGTTGTAAATAATGAACAATCGATAGTACTGTCTATTTTTTATTGTGCTAGAGAAGGATGCAAGAGTTTATACAAAACTACTGTGATGTATAGGATTCTAATTTAATTCTATAAACCAGGCTCATTAGGTGTAGTAAAAGCATATTGGATATCAAGTGTCAAACATTTAACACATGGAACATGCAAAGGGCATGGCTACCATTCCCAAGTTCTGACCACTTAAGTATGCAAAGCCCTTCAATTGCCTGTAAACTTATGGTTTAGGAAAGCCTTTTTCTGGGTCTAATTATGCACATTACCACTCAGAAAGAAACCATTGATGCTGCTGCTTCACCCCACCTGCCAATATGACTGCTTAATTAGGCTTCCTGTACACATTATTAAAAGTGACACACGCCAATTCGGTAATTAGTCACATTGTGGTTGTGGTGCACCAGATTCAAGTATGCTCACTCCAGACTGTGCCAAACTTTTGGTGCAAATCTGAAGCTATCTTCACTACAGTATATACACCTCTCTGGTGATGGTGTATAGTTTAGAGCTTTTGTTTAATTAGAACATTGGCACAAGTGCTTCATTAGTTTGGTGCATGTGATCCAATAGCACTTTAAACATGATTTGGCTCAGCTGGTGCAACACCACATAAAAATTGGCACACAGAAACTGACCTGGCCATCACTCTCAGTCTGACTCTTAGATTTGACCACCCCTCTGTCTGATTCTTAGATCTAACCACCCCTTTGTCTGACTCTTAGATCTGGCCACCGCTCTCGGTCTGACTCTTGGATCTGGCTACCCTTTTTTGGGGGGGGGGGCGCTAAGAACATTTTCAGCAAATACACAGATTATCGGTTGATCTTGCCAGACATTCAAGTCGTTGTCACTTCCTGTGTGCTGAGCAGAAAGCACAAGCAAGTTATCTCCCTTCTGTAAACCACTAATTCCCCAACCCCCATGTAATGGAAATTAGAGGGGAAGGCATGTTTGAAGCCCATCATAGGTGACAACTATGACTCCCTCCAAAGATAGGGTGAAGTGACTGAGTGTAGCCTCACAGTAACAGAAAGTGTGTTACTGGCAGAATCACCAGGCGAAAATAAAAGACAAAAAAGAACACTAATACAGCTACCTCATCTAAGGACTAATGTGCTGAAATATATACAATTTTGTGTTTGGGTTCATAAACTGCTTAATATTCGCCAAAATTATAATGTACACCTTTTTATTTGTCTTAAAAAGTTTAGCATTGGCCATAAAATCATACAGGGATGCTGAATGTAATGTGTCGGCTGAATGCTAGAACCCTATTTGCTTTTTCTTTTTGTCATTCATTTTTCATAATTGTTCTCTGTTTAAGGATATGTTCAAGGCATGAGTGACTTACTTTCCCCTGTCCTGTATGTGATGGAAAATGAAGTGGATGCTTTCTGGTGCTTTGTATCATATATGGATCAAATGGTAAATGGATTGATAATGTAAACTTGTACTTTGTGAGGAGAGTATGCAGTGAAGAAAACATTTTAAGATGGCTCTGATTAAATGAAGGATATATATTTAGAGAAGAACTCCACTGAGCAGTATTTGTATGAGGAGTGGCCACATAATATTATAAATCATACTATTAGGAACACAACAATTCTTTCTGTTGAAAATACTCCCTTATAGTTTACCTATGTCACTAACAGCCAAACCTGTATTGTTGAAGCGCTAGATAAGCAGGTCTGAACAGATACACATCTCAGGACCTGTTATGCAGTAGCAACGTTTGCTCTCAGTGTGAAGCAGTAACTTCTAAAAAAAAATAAAAAATAGGGTGTTGAATCCTAGACTGTTTTCCCACAGCAGGTAATGAACTTAAAGTAACCAGACACAAACCTGAGTAATTCAAACAAATCATACATTGAAAAAATGCATAAGCCATAAACCACATGTCCAAACAAAAATTAACCTTATCCTCCCCCTCCTTCTCGGTCTCCCTTCTAGTAATTTAATTTGATACATGGACTAATGGACCAATAGGTAGGTTTAAGGAGCATGAGGGGGTAGGGTAGTTTTTAGACCCCCTGCACTGTTTGGTTTTCTAAATAAAGTTGAAGCTGAACTCTGGGATAATCAAATGCTGTTTAAATTCAAGAGGCTTGGGTAGTCTTACTTGAATCTTGGGTCTTTTTGTTTTTATACGTATCTCATATCTGTGCAGTATTCCAGCGTGAAGCTTTGCCTTTACGGAGCTTTCTTTAATAAAGACCTGTTACTGCTGCTTTCTCTCTCCTTTGCAGAGTGGCAGGTCTGGTATCCTCACCCTTCTGTAGTTTTTTGCAGGCAGCCTGTAGTGGGTGGGCCTGCTGGATCCCTCCCACAGTTCTGCTATCTGCACAGGCTATGTACAACACAGTGATGATGTTAATTTTACACGGTAATAACTGGGTTTTTTTAAAGGCATTTAGTGCACACAAAGTGGATTTATATCCTCTGTGGCTTTTGAGGAATATATTTTAATGAAAGTTTTTGTTTGTGCCCAGAGTTCAGCTTTCAGTGTTCTGATCAAAGTTGCACAGTGCATGCAACACATCAGCTCCAGTAACTGATTATTCACCCACCTTGTTACTATGTACTTTTCAATAAACCATGCCGCTCTGCTATATCATATACTGTCAGCTCTGTTGAATTTTTTTACTGACATATCTTTTTAATTTAACATTCAGCATCAGAACTTTGAGGAACAAATGCAAGGCATGAAGACACAGCTGGTACAGCTTAGCACTTTGCTGCGCTTACTGGACAGTGGGTTTTGCAGTTATCTTGGTATGTATTATATCACAGTAATGTTAGTCTAAGCATCAAGGAGGCACTTTGCAGTATAGTATTAACATATGATTTCTGGGCATTCCTTTTGTAGAATCTCAGGACTCTGGCTATTTATATTTTTGCTTTCGATGGCTGCTGATCAAATTTAAAAGGGAATTTAGCTTTCATGATATTCTCCACTTGTGGGAGGTAAGTTGTGGTTTTTTAAAATATATATCCATAAGTTCTATTATTATGAACATTTCAGATTGCTTCTTCTCACTTTCCACTCTTTGTCCTATTTATCAATTAGTTCATGTGAGTTTCCTGTCTGATGTTGGTAAAGTGGAAGATTACCTCTGTTAGTTTTTCACTGCAATCTGTACCACCATTGGAGAGATGCACTTCTGGCCTGGGGACCGTTGTTACTAGGCGTTGGAGAAATTCTACATTTTTCTGACATCACCAGAATAGGGGACACATCACCTCCCCCAAAGGGGACACATTCTATACCATATGCATTCTGGCTGGAATGCAATTTCCTGGTTCTTTGATTTGACAAAGACCGCTGTTTCTACACTGCAATATGCATACGCAGCAGACTGCTTTTTAGTAAACCAAACATTTTGAGATTCAGAGCTCCTAACCCAGACCTGCAAACCTTATAGAGGTTCTAATCTTTACCCACTCTATTCAAATAAAATAAAGTTTAAAAAAAAATAGCATTGTGAAATAATGATTGCTTGATTGCAACATGTGCCTAATATTATACCTATTCCATCTGTATATGTAAAACTGTAAATTTACATTTCAAATAAATGAACACTTTATTTTTTTTACACTTGCATACTTCACTGTTTGATGTTTTCATTTGAAGAGTAGTCTCCTACTAATTATATTGCAGTATTGGAAATCATTCTATCAATACTTTAGACTGAGAAATGTGTGCTAATTGTTTGTAGTGCAAGTTGCAAAAAAAATTAAAATTATATTGCACACAAAAAATGCACGCAAAAACAACATATTACCCAATTATTGGGTAAAATAGAAAAGATGAGGTTGTATTATTAGGTGTTTTTTTATGGTTTTTCTTTTTACTTTTTTTTTTTTTTTTTTTTTTTTTTTTTTTTTTTTTTTTTTTTTTTTTTACTTAACTATATTGCTATCACATAGGGTATTGTGACAAGCTCCCTATGGGATATCACAGTGGAAGTGGCAGGTTCTCCTGTCTAGGGAGCATAGAACATAACGGCTCTAAAACTTAGTGATGATAAGCTCATCGCTTCCAGCTTAATACACTGCAGGGACAATCAGCGAACAGATGTTCACTGATCGTCCTCCCTTCATAACTGATGCCTGCTGTGAATGCCCCAGGCACTCAGGAGGAGTAGCGAAGTACCGAAGGAGGGAAGGGGGCAGCACCATTCGCAGGCTGTAGAAGTGATTGAGCAGCTTGTCCAGCCAAACCAGTTATTCCTTTTTTATGCATAGTTGCATGTTTAGGCCTCATTCACACGGGCCGTTTTTTGATGCACCCAGGAAGCTGTGGGAAGTCGCGTTTGGGCAGCTCATGCAACTCTATAGAGACACAGGAGCTGTGCGCCCTCACACACTGCTTTCCGCAGCTCCAAATTTTGACAGCCCCACAAAGACTGTGTACAGGCCTGTATCCATCGTGTCTGCGTCCAAGGCCTCACACCATCTGTGTGCAGCTGTAAAAACTCGGGCCCTTCACAATGTACGGGGCAACACACCCCATGTGAATGAGGCCTTAAAGCTGATTGTGCATGGTTGACCTTCCTTCCTATGACTACTTTCACAAACAGGAAGCAGATCCTGCCTATGTAAAGTGCAAACATGGCTGCCCACATATATGTATGTATAATTAATAAATTATGCACACAGACAAGGTGTTGAAAGTAGTAACACACTATTTACATTAAGCAGATCACTTTCATGTGTTTACCTTTAAAAAAATATCTAAAAGGTTATAGTTTCCTTTTAAGCCACCTTATCTGACTCTTATGCAGCTATATAACTCACTAATGGAATTCATGATCACAAAATAGCTGAGTCATACAAACATAATTACAAGGTTCTCCTTTGAATGAGAAATGCGGATGATAAAGGATCAGTAATTTGCACTTATTCCTGAATTTTATGTTGGCAGCGCTGTCATTTCTCATAACAAAGCAAAAGGTTCTCAATGTTTTCAACAATTTTATAGGTGATATGGACGGGCTTACCCTGTCAAAACTTCCATCTGCTCATTTGCTGTGCTATTTTGGAGTCGGAGAAGAAGCAAATCATGGAGCAGAACTATGGCTTCAATGAGATTCTAAAGGTATATTATGGACTATATAATAACTTAATGTATCAAAATAGTTTTCAAAGTCTCAAGTCCTATAAATGTATATAAGCATGTATTTCTTACGTTTACCACACTTACTTTTTAAAGTGTTCTTATTCTTCAGTACTAATGCTTGAGTGCAATAATCCAGAGCAACCAATGTGAATCGATCTTGTAATGGTCTGACTTCAGCAGAGTAAATGATGATTGGTTATTATGGGTTGCTGCACACAAGGATTAGTAGTTGAAGAAGGCCATTTGTCACTAATGTTGTACAGTTGAAACTGTTATACTGCTGCTATTGATCACTTTGACATGAGGGGAGCACTGCCAGCCTATTGATTGACCCCTTTAGTTCTCCCTGTAAGCATGAGTAGGGAGATTTCTTGTGAATGGCATGAACATGCCAGTTGGGTCTCTTAACTTTCAACAATAGAAGGTTTGTAGAATAACCGGCATCTAAACTGTGTTTGGCCTGACTTTGATGTTAATATGTGATGGTCTGCAAAACAAATTGATATTTTTAAAGCAAAGTGATATGCTGGCTTGTGTGAAGATTAGTACTGTGGATCACTGGTTCCTATTTTGACAAATCCATGTAGATGTGTCTCTAGGGATTACTGTGTTTTGAGCTCCATGAATAAAAACTGGAAAGGATCAAGGTCGTTATCCTAAGTAGCCAGTCAGATTCTAAACCATGGTTATCATCATAGATTAGCTAGTCAAAAAAGATTATGTTTGAGTGGTCTACATAGGTGACAAATGTTTCTCAACCTTGCAGTCACAGTTCTTTGTTGGAAAATATATTTTAGCATTCTGTCTGCAGACAAGCGAATCATCTAGCAACAACGGTGGCTTACAACATTTCACTATGATTAGTCTTGTAATAAGTTAGCCAATCACTGATCAGAATATAGTTTTAAAGCATGTGTATTCTGTGTGCCAGTGACACTCGGTGTAGAGTAAGGGTATATGTGCAAGTGGGTTTTTACTTCATTATTAAAATGAAAATCAGTAATAAAGACTGAAATAAACTGCAAGCTTGTTACTGCCCTTCACATTATTGTAGTCAGTCTTTAAACTGTTTTAAGCAATGCTTGCAGTTTCATTCAAATTATATTACATGTTCAATCCTTGTTTTACTTGTTGCCTTATGCTAGTCATTGTAGTGAACAGACTGAAAATCAAGTGAATGCTGCAAAAAACAAAAACAAATCTGCTTTCCACTGTAAGCTTTATAAAAAATTATTTAAAAAAAATTAAATGAAATCCAAATTGCACCATGCTGTATTTTTAAAGCAATAAAATGGTTCAATAAGAAGTATTGGCAGAGTAAAATATACTATTCCCAATTCTTAGAACTGATGTGGGTCTCACGCCTGCTCTATATTGAGAGTGATCTGGTAACTGCTGATCGCTCAGCTTACGATCTTCTCCCTGTAGAGTGCAGTGCCTGTCAGCCACCACTCCCCGCAAGGATTCCCCCCTCCCCTCTCTGTTCCTCCAGCACTCATTGGAGGGACAGACGGGGGAGGGGTTGGGGTTGGCTGACTCTGGATCTAGAGAGGCAGAGCCAGCTGTCAATTAGACAGGCAGGTGGATCGCTCAGCTTACGATCTTCTCCCGCCTCTACTCCTTGTGAGGATTCAACCCTCCCGTCTCTGTTCCTCCAGCTCTCTTTGAAGGGACAGACAGGAGAGGGGTCGTGCTCGGCTGACTCTCTGGATCTAGAGAGGCAGAGCCAGCTGTCCATTAGACAGCCAGGTGGATCGCAACAATATTGTCAGGATACTTCCCAGCTGCAGCACAGCTCTGCGCTGTCAGCATATAGTGGACAGTAGCTTTCTATATGCTGAGTTTCTCAAATCTACCCCTGTGACCCATAAGAGAAGTAAAACCCCCAAAAGTTATATTTTAAAGGAAGGAATCCCTAATGATAATGTAGGGTTAAACAGGCAAAACAAGAAGTGCACTGTATTCTATTTTTCTTCCTACTTTTAAAAAGAAAATACAGATTAAAATGATATCTGTTGATTTCAATGTGCACCTGCCCTAAGTTAGAAAACATGTGTATAATACCGTATATACTCGAGTATAAGCCGACCCGAATATAAGCCGAGGTCCCTAATTTTACCACAAAGAACTGGGAAAAAATATTGACTCGAGTATAAGCCGAGGGGGGCATTTTTCAGCACAAAAAATGTGCTGAAAAACTCGGCTTATACTCGAGTCAATATTTTTTCCCAGTTCTTTGTGGTAAAATTAGGGACCTCGGCTTATATTCGGGTCGGCTTATACTCGAGTCAATATTTTTTCCCAGTTCTTTGTGGTAAAATTAGGGACCTCGGCTTATATTCGGGTCGGCTTATACTCGAGTCAATATTTTTTCCCAGTTCTTTGTGGTAAAATTAGGGACCTCGGCTTATATTCGGGTCGGCTTATACTCGAGTCAATATTTTTTCCCAGTTCTTTGTGGTAAAATTAGGGACCTCGGCTTATATTCGGGTCGGCTTATACTCGAGTCAATATTTTTTCCCAGTTCTTTGTGGTAAAATTAGGGACCTCGGCTTATATTCGGGTCGGCTTATACTCGAGTCAATATTTTTTCCCAGTTCTTTGTGGTAAAATTAGGGACCTCGGCTTATATTCGGGTCGGCTTATACTCGAGTCAATATTTTTTCCCAGTTCTTTGTGGTAAAATTAGGGACCTCGGCTTATATTCGGGTCGGCTTATACTCGAGTCAATATTTTTTCCCAGTTCTTTGTGGTAAAATTAGGGACCTCGGCTTATATTCGGGTCGGCTTATACTCGAGTCAATATTTTTTCCCAGTTCTTTGTGGTAAAATTAGGGACCTCGGCTTATATTCGGGTCGGCTTATACTCGAGTCAATATTTTTTCCCAGTTCTTTGTGGTAAAATTAGGGACCTCGGCTTATATTCGGGTCGGCTTATACTCGAGTCAATATTTTTTCCCAGTTCTTTGTGGTAAAATTAGGGACCTCGGCTTATATTCGGGTCGGCTTATACTCGAGTCAATATTTTTTCCCAGTTCTTTGTGGTAAAATTAGGGACCTCGGCTTATATTCGGGTCGGCTTATACTCGAGTATATACGGTACACTGAAAACAAAGCAGAATATATCAGGCCTGCATGAAAAACAGCTGTATAAAATGTGAAACATTGCTGTGAGTAAATAGGTAACATTTGCCCAACCTAACGATACACGATGACCTGCATATTTTCCTAATCCTTAGTAGATGTTGACATGAAGCCATATAAACTGTACCCATTGCCATTCAGTATAATTACTGCTTTGGAGCCCCATCCTTCTATGCACCTGATGACCTGAATAGAAGCATTCCCATCTGCTGACATCTCTGCATTAGTGTGGACACATCAAGCAGTCTTAATTTACAGAAAATATAGTGAAATCTGGAAAATATTCTGAAATGTGTTCTGTCTACATCTCCTGATTTATGTGGTCTTGTGTTTTTAGCACATCAATGAACTTTCCATGAAGCTGGAAATTAATGATGTTCTGTGTAAAGCGGAAGCAATCTCTTTGCAGATGATGAAATGCAAGGTATTACATAGTATTGTTCATGACCTTTCGTAGCTTTCAGTGTATTACAATCTCATTTTACAGGAACAAGAAAGTTTTTATTCTGTAGAGCTTCAGGGCAGTTTTTTTTCTTTTTTTAGGTAAAGGTTAATATTATGATTAGGTGGCATTGTAAAAGATAATGAGAATATTCCAACATTGTTTTCCACTGAGTTAACCATAAAATAGTATTATTTTAGAACCTTTGGTAAAAAATGTATGTTTTAATATGTAGCATTAAACGGTAAACCTGTTTTTTTTTTTTAATGTATTTTTGGATCACAACCAATTTTAATATTTAAATGACTATATAGGTAGCTGAAAGATACATATATTGTAGTTAAGCAACAGTTAATGTTAAAACATGACTATACCTGGCTCATATAATGCACTAGGTATAGAGAACTATGAATGTACATCACAGAAAATCCTCTCCAATATGAGATGTAATGTCAGCCACAGCAAAACGTATGAAGCAAGTGATAGTTGTAAGACCCAGCCAGATGACCATGCCATTACCCAACAATAGCCCGGGGTCACTGTCACCTACTAGGTCCAGCTGCAATGTATTTAACTGTACTTGAAGTTTATTTACAGAGATAAAACCTGGGGAAATATGCATGTATTCCAGAGATGTACCAGATATTATTATTTTCATTGTTTTGCCTTGATATACCCTTTCTCTTGTTGCATATTGCTTTAAAGACAACATATATACCATATATTTCTATATATTGTGCATTCTCTCAGACATTTTTTTTATACTAGGTTTTCAAAATAACAAATGCAATAATTTAGAGGTTGAATTAAAGGGTTTAGTCTAACATAATTGGGAGTTAAATAGTGTGTTTTTAGACCAAAATAGAAGAATGACTGATGAGGAAAGAGCAACATTTGATTTCAAAAGAGGACAGTCATTCCGAATGAGGAACAGTTGATAGCTGTGTAGTGTGACTGGATGGTAGAATATATCCAGCCAAAATTTCCACTGAAATCAATCAATGTTTAGATGGCTACTAAGCCAATGAGGGCAGTCATACAGCAAGGGGAAGTGAGAGATTTGCCCATACTTGTTCTGATTAGTAAAACCATAACTCTGCTGCAGTTTGTCTTCTAGTCTCAGCCGGTGTTACTTTGCTGTACGACAGCTGTGTCTCTTTTATGGAGAAAAAGAAATAATCACAAATGATTAGATTCCAATAGATTAAGTAAATGCACCCATGAGGATACAAATATTGGAGCCAGCATTGCAGACTTGGTTTGGTACAATCATCCTGGTTCTGTTTTCACTACCTGATGAGTCTCTGATCATTAATTAGCAAGCAGTCAAGTGTGATAAGTCTGGACTCTTGTCATGCACATTTGTTCTATGTTAATGACTCCCTAGGTAATTAAACCAAAAACAGGATGACAGTCCTGGAGCCTACACCTTTAACAACAAGTCAGCAGGTCCCATATTTCTAATTTTTTTAAAATTGGTTTTCAAGCTTAAACATTATAAAATACAGAAAATCTTTTCTTGACCTTTTCTCCACTCTCACATTATCTTTTCACATTAAGATATAAACCACCAATACATTGCATTCCACATATTCCCTCCTATAGTGTGACCTACTCTCGTCTCTCCATCCAGCTAAAAATCTACATTTCACCCACCTAACAGCTAGTCCCATATTTCTAACCAGATAGGCTGACTTCAACTTGGTATTCATTTTTGTCCTTTAGTGAAAGGGATCTGCATGCTCTAGACTTTACTTCTTTGTTTTAGACTCATGTTTTAATCATGCTGCATCTAAAACAATTAGCTCAGAAGATCTTTGTTTTCTGTTGCTTAGGATTTGCCTCCAGCAGTTTGTGAAGTTCTTGGAGTTAACAGCAACCCTGCATCACTGTCATATGACACAGCGGAGGATTGCAATGTCAAGAAGCATTACCAAAAGTCGCCGTCTCACAATAGCTCTGTGCCTGTACACCTCGCTAATGGGACAAGAAGTAATTCAAACCTAAATGCTCAGCCAAACAGTGTTCACACACCAACTTCTGCCTGGTAAAGCAGCTCCTATCAATACACGTGTCTACAAAAACTTGACATGGACACTTGATTTATGTGGTGTTAATCTCGGAGACTTTGGAAAACTCATTTTGTCTACAGCAGTGTCTTTGCATTAAAACTTTTAAAACAAAATCTAACCTAATTATTTTTGTAGTGAAAGCTGAACCAAAATAGACTCTCCAACAGTATCATCCCATTACCTTTCACTAGTGAAACACAGATGACCTGGTGAACTGGAAAGCTCTCTTTTATCTGTTCAGTTTTAACCTAAAAAAATTACCATTGAATCAAATATTTTCACTTCGATATTGGAACTGCTTTTATTTTCGTACTTGCACAAATAGAATCCAAAATGACCAGATGTTGCAGGACATTTCATGCAGCATTTCTTACTTTTACTTTTCTACCTTAAAGTGTCCTATTTATTAATTACTATTAAATAACATGACTTAAAAATGCAGAACGAACTAGTAAATTATAAAATGATAGTTAACCAGCATTGTTCTTGCAGCAGTTGCTTAAACTGGCAAACAATTCTGGGAAGGATAGCTTAACAGGAACCTAGTATGAGAAGACATACTGGCCTACTACTTAGATGTGCCTGTACCCACCTGTAGTTGTTGGAAAAATGTTGCTGCACTTTGGGAGCCCTTTAACCTCAGCACACTCTATATGCATACCTTGATTTTGATTGGATATCATGGCAGTTTCTACCTTGGACCTCAAGTCAAGAATTTCATGTAAAGTTTGCTCAGGTATGGTGGCAGCCCATGCACAGTCTTTCTGCCAACTAAGAGTAAATGAAAGTCCATTTTGCTGGATGCAGTTAGAAGTTGTATTTGTTTTATGTAGTTTGTATTTTAACTGCCTATAAATATTCATACAGAAAGGGTTTCTGAGCATTTATATTAGTATAGTTAGAACCAATAGATCCCTTTTCCATGCCTGTTTAGTATCTGTTCAGCCCAGATGAGGCCAGCTCCTCACACTGCTCACCCAAGCTGATTATACAGGTTTTTGTTGAAGCCGGCAGATTGAGTGTTGTATGCCTCCAGCAGTGAGAGGTTCCAACCCTACCTCCTCCACTGCACAGTCTTTGCTATGACTAAAACAGTCTCACTCTTCCTGCTCTGTTCTTCATCATGTTATTTGACTGTAAAATCTAGCAGGGATATTCTGAACCTCTTAATAATGTGCATGGCAAGTGGAAACTCAAGTGGGTGATTTAGAACAAATATCTGTGTGGTCCGCTGTGCAGCTTAGTCTGTGCCCTGTCAGCAGTGAATAGCAGCAAGCTGGACACATTTTAAACCCTCACACTTGACTTTTCATTAGCTCAAGCTTTTCTGCTGTGATTACTTTTGAACCTGCTACTTAAATTGATTGAATCATCGGATCCTGCCTGTCAGGCTATAAATGCTCTTCCATTCATCCCATTATAAAAATACTTTTGTGAACAGCGATCCTCTGCTAATGCTCTGTTATATGGCATTGAAAGGGGATGCTTTTTATTGTCACAAATGAGCAATCAGGCTGCAAAGATGCTACACGAATCCCTCCTGTATGACAAAGGAGAAGCACTCTCTTACACTGTGACATGTGAGCCACTTGGGGGTCACACTGTTCCATTAGAAAGTGCACGGGCACATAAAATGTCCATCCGGCATCACCTATAAAGGTGTACCTTCTCGTTTTTTTAAAGCAAAGTTCTTTAACCTTTATAACAGTGCGGGCCTATGTTTAAATATGTTGTGGCAAGCATCATGAATTGTGAAATTAGCGCTCAAAAGAACCTTGTTAATAACACAGGGGTGCAAAGAAGGAACACCCCTTTATAAACATGCCCCAGAGGTATCTTACAGGGGTGTAGTTTGCTGTATCTGTTGGCATTCCTCATTAAAATACTTGGATCTATTTAGAAGGGTAGGACTTTGCATTGCTACAGCATCAATGTGTGGCAGCCATTATATATCATGTGACTTTTCCTGCATAATTAGAAGTGTATCTCCACTAAAGCATTCAAGGGCTGCTTTAATTGTGGCAGCAAAGAGCTGAGGAAATTACTTAAATGAAGTCCCTTGTGGCCCTGTGTGTGTTTACAGTTAGCAGGTGCTCTGTGCTGTTTAGGTTGGGGGTCAGAAAACCTGGTTCTTTTATACTTGAGGGCCATTGAAATTTTAATGAGAGTATTGATTAGACAGGGCTTCCTTCCTTCAGATAGTGGTATAATGATAATGAAGCCAGTGCAAGCAGGTATTGTGGAACCACCGTGAAGTCATTGTGACATTTACAGGGCTAAAACTCTCAAGCAGCTTATTAGGAACCACAGGTCTACCTAACAAACCCCCATTCCTCATTGTTGCAGTTGTCTGTATCAACTTGAAAATGAAATAGTTGAGCTCTGTTTAATCCCATAGTTTATGGGAAGGTCTGCGCTAATGATTTCCTTAAAAAAAGTATGACCTTATAACTGAAATTACTTATTATTTCTGTATGTACATGTTAATTGCTTTTTAAAGGAGCTGACCATGCTTCAGTTTTTTTTCTGAACATGAGCAGAACATGATTCTTAAAATACATTTTAATTGCTGATTAATATACTTCTTTCAGGTTTTTTGCAGTGCGTTTTTCTACTATGCTACTTTTGTGAAGCTATTTTCAAATTTTATTATTGCTGATATGTTAATCCGTTTAAGAACTATTCATTTCACACAGTCATTCACTAATTCTAACTTATTTTATAATCTTTCTGGTGAAGGTTTTTTCCTGTGTGCTGATTAAACCAGATATGCACAGCCATTTTCTGGAAATTATGCATTTTGTTAAGGTCAGCAAGCAAATGCATGATTATTAGTAGTGATGTACACATGACCGAATCATTGTATTAATTGTATAGTGAAATCTGTAAATATGAAATAAATCTCAAGTGTAATTATATCAACTGAACCTTTTACATGCAGTTTGGTACTTTGTAATAAACTGTTCTAAAATGTGCCCGTAGCAGGCATTTGTAGCTAGATGTTGCTATGGCTTTTTTTTTTTTTTTGTACTAGAAGGAACCTTGATTGAATGCATATATATGGTTCATAATGGAGTGAAATGCCAAGTACTGTGAAAAGTGGATATTGGTAAAGCGCCTGTAGGCGCACAATAGTTTGTATGAATATTAAAGCACAAAACTGATGGAAGCACGGGACAAGCTCTCTGGACATTCTGTACAGGATATTATGTTCAGAAAGTTGTCATCTCAACAGGTATACTAGTGATAATAGTACATTTGGATGAAACAATTAGAGATAATGGCTCTGGTGTATTAAACTTCAATAGTATATAAAAAAAAAAGTAAGATACAAAAAAATTTAAAGTTAAAATAATGAAGCCATGTTTTGCACCTTTCCTCTGCAGTCCTTTTTTTTTTTTGCTGTTTTTTGATGGCTTTATTCTGTGGCCTGCATCTTATAACCCACTTCTTCTGAGCCCTGTTCATCCTTGTCCCACCCCAACGTGACTGGACAGTGAAAGGAAAAACAGAACAGTGAAGAGCTCATCTCTCTGTCACTCTGGTTTATCTTTCTATCAGCATACAGTACTGCTTCTTTCTCCCACACTCCAGCCCTGATGTACAGGACTGCTAGAGGCTAATATCGGGTCAAATTTAGGTACTTACACTGCTTGCATTAAAAAGATGCATATTATATAATAATTTTTACAGAGCTACATTAACCTCTTGCCATCCGCCCGTTAAGAAAAAACGGACGGACGGCTGACTCCTATCTGCGGGTTGCCAATCCGCTTCAGCTGCGGCGTCTCAGTATACCCCGTGCAGCAGCTCGCGGTATACTGAGCCTAGGGTGACGGGAGGACGCTAGTTTGTGTCCTCCCGTTACCCTAAGGAGAACTATGGGGAAAAGCCTTAACCCCATAGTTCTCTAAGTTTTGTCTCTTGCATCTACATGGAGTTCAGCTTTAAAGGAGAAGTGCACCCCTTCTAAGCTAAACAAACTCACCCTTCATCTCTCTAGAATTATGTTATGTTGCTCTTTGTTAGTGGGTAACTCTGAGTTTGTCAGGCAAACATATTGTATAGCTATTGAGCCCTCTTGCATCCTACTTAAATACAGGCACATATACTTGTACGACATGACCTCGGAGATCTTAATTTACTAATAAAGAGTAACATCACTCACTAGTGTGAGAGAAGCTGGCTTTACAACCTGTCACCCAGCAATGTGCTTGTCTGAAGCTAGACATCAAGATGGTCATACAGGATAGGTTAGATTAACTACGGAGAGTTTTCTGCATGAACTTAAAGTGACACTAAACTCAGAAGTTAATTCTTAAAAATACGTTCAAGAACCCTAACTAATAACATAAATTTATCTTATTTGTGTATCACTCGGCTGTAGATCTCAAATCATCTCTGAATTGGTGCTGACATTGTCCTTCCTTCTGCAGGGTGGTTACTTTTGTTCCCCATGGTCCCTGTGTGTGTTGTAAAGTAGCCACTGCTCCAAGCTCACTCGTGTGGTGGACTTCAATCTCCTGTTTAGTGTAATAATTTGTATTGGGATTGTAGTCCATCACAGGAGCGAGCTTGGAACGGTGGCTGCTTTACAACACACACAGGGACCATGGGGAACAAAAGTAGAAAGTTAGAAGAATTGTCCTGTGTTCAGTGTTCTACAAGGGGCTGTGTAGGGGGAGGGGGGGCGGGGAAGGGGGATGAAGATTAGGTGGGGTAAAAGGATGGGACGTGGTTGGTGGTGAGATGGGGAAATGCCGTATTTAAGGGGATCTATTGCTGGTGTGCGGCTTCTGTTAGGTCCGGACCGGGGGGTCCGATGTGTGTGCTAGAAAACAGAAGTTTGAGACAGAAGCGCCACTGTACTGAGCAACTTCCCCTCTGTTCTGAATACACAAGGGGTTGCTCACTTAGTACAGCAGCCATTCAGTGTGCAACAACTATTTTTATCTGACATTTGCTCCATGTGTACCCTACTTAAGACAAGAAGTGTGTTACTAGCAGGATTTCCAGGTGAAAACAAGAAAATAAAAAAGACATCTAATGCAGCCATTACATCTAAGGACTGGTAAGCTTCAATATATTACATATTTCAAGTCAGGTTTAGATTCACTTAGGCCCCTTTCAAACGGCCAGTCTGATTGGGTCCGCCTGTCAGTTTTTCAAGCAGGCCCGATTGGACGCCCAATGTTAGTGTTAGTGTTTTCACTCGGTTACTCCGGGCTCCGACTTGGTCTGGAAAAAAACCGGTACAGTGTTCTGTTTTGCTGGACTGTATCCTGCCTGATTGGAGGTAATCTAATGTAAACTGACACATTTCCATTTGCATCCGATGCCCCATAGACAGACAAACTGTATGGATGCTGATGTCATACTGCTGTGATCAGGAGGAGATCTATGCATGGATCCTCTCCTGATCAGCCCATGTGGAAGGGGCCTTCCGTTTTGAGCTTATTGTAATACCATTTTGTAGGTGTGTGCATGAATATACAGAGAGATGCGTTTTCTTTAATACTGGAGCAATGCTTGCGTGTTTTATATCATTTCAGCTTTCCCATCAGTCCTCTTTTTAGCTGATATGCAAAGGATGTTGGAAATTAAATCAAAGGATTACAAGTAAATACACAGAGCACAGTTTAGGAAAAGCAAGGAAAAGGACCAGTGTGCCCAGGCCATCTAGTCTGCAGCATTTTTATCAGATGAGTTTTCTAAATAGAGGTATTTATGGAGCTAAAACTGTTTTATTTTTTTGTGGAAAATTGAAAAAAATATAAACTTTCATGCAGAGACCCGCATGTCATCTGAATGTACATCTAGAAAGTTGTTTCCAGATGAAATGAGTGCAGTAGAAAAAAGTGTCTTTTGTTAAGGGAATTGTTAAATGACTATATTTCTTCAATTTCATTTTCTGGTCTTGTACTGGGAACGCTGAGCATACATGGTGCTGATGGATTTTTTGTTGTTGCTGCAGTTGGAAAAGGAAAATAATTGCATAGATAGATAAAGAGTAGACAGATAAATAGATAGCTAACTAGATAGGTAGCTCCATGTTGTGCACTGCAATTTAGGAATGAAACATAGTAGAATCTAACTGTTAGCCATCAATTTATGCAGAAAGTTTGGAAACCCTTTATTGGCTAATGTAAGGTAATAAAGATGCTAATTGTCTGGTCCCTTCTTAGGGCCTTATATAATTCATATCACTAAACTCTAAACTTTGTGCAAGACCGATATGTAAAGTATAAGTGTAGTACGGAGTAAACACTGCAATATCCTGCAGTGAGCAGTATCCACTCTCGCCACCATAAATAGGAGACTGAGAAGTGAGAACACCAACAGCTAGTGCTGTTCACTGTCTTGTCTGTGATTACCATGCATTATGACATTACTGTAGAACACAGAGTAATAATCGTTCTGCTGTGACTAATAATGGAACTTACTGATATGACCAGCAGCAAAGCATGCTGAAAACATTGGCGTCTGTGCTCCTGCACTAATATTATAGTCAGCAGCATGGAATAAGGGCACATACTGGTTTGGTAAATCAGATAAATTGATATGAACTATAAAAAAATAAAATACACATATATGATATATATATGTGTATGTGTGTATATATATATATATGTATGTGTGTGTGTGTGTGTGTATGTATATATATATATATAGGTGAAGAAGTGTGTATGAATGGATAGGGAAGTTCAAGGAAGGTTGCACAAGTGTTAGCCAACAAGAAGGAGCCAGATACCCATCCAAGACTGATGGCAACATTGAGCATTCACGTGAAATGATTCTGTCATAGACGAGAGACAGTGGATTATATGGCAAATCATTTGCAAATCAAATAGCAACCCTACGAGGATGAAGATTCACCTCCTGATAAAGAAGTGAAGACAGCGGTGCATTTGTGGCTCACAGCTCAGCCTAAGACATTTTTTAATGAGGGAATATGGAAGCATGTTGACAGATGGACAAAGTGTATTGAAAAGCAAGGAGATTATTTTGAAAAATTATGTATTAGTCTTTTCTAAAAGTTGATTAAAATAAATTCTACAGCCAGAGTGTGGATAATTTTTTACTCACCCTCGTATTTATTTCCATACCTAGAGCTATTTCTAAAATAGGCAGCGTAGTAATGTATTACTTATTGTTCTCTATTTTAATATCACTTGTTGGATAATTTCTCAATATTTGATTCTAGGGTTTTATGGTTTACAAAAGCAAATAATACTTTCTAGAATATACTACCTTATATAATATAGTTCTATATTGTAGGTATGGTTACAAAGAGAAAGCACATTGTACAAGCTTCAAAATACAAATAAATACATAGTGAGGATACCCAAGATGAAAGCCATCAGTCAATAAATAAATAAAAGAGAAGTTCCAGTATTTATGCAACACACTAAGACAAATCCTGCCTGAGATATGTGTGATGCATCCTTTTCATGTGTAGCAATGTAAAATGCATCATACAATACAGACTGGTATCCATCAAAGTATAGTTGTACATATTGTATGAGGAATGCAGAGAAATGTCTATTGACGTCAGCAACAAAAATTCATTTCCATTTAGTTTTATCCAGTTCGCTGAAAAAGACGATGATTGTTTATACGCACAGAGACATAACACATCCATGATAATTCAGTGAATAAACCAGTGACCCGAGCATAGACCCTGCTCTTAGCGTTCCAGAGCCTAGCATCATGCCCTACACTAATATCCTGAAAGCCCGGAAATGAGACATGTAACAAAGCCAGGGGTTGTTATCTATTCCTGGTGACTAAATATCCCAAGATATTAAAAGATGGATGATAACATTGACACACAGGCAGGATAGAGCGGACCTTCATTAAATGTACCTGGCTTGCCTCTTTCACTGAAATATTTGAGCTGGCTACATCTAAAATTTCTAAAATAGGATGACATCATTACTGATAATGATAAAGAAAACAATGCATTCTAAATGACTGGTTTGTCAGTCACTGGATTCATTGGGATACGTTTTCTTTCTGCTGTGTTTTGTCATAGGTTGCATAATCATAAGAGAGTGCAAAGTGTACCTTTTTGTGTGCACATAAACTAAAAGAAAATCTTCAACTTCAAATGTTTAAAGTGTTATTAACTCCTCAATGTAAAATCTAATATACAGCAGCATACTGCAGGACGTACAATTTTTTGCTCTTTGCTTTCTGTCTGCAGCCTGTCACTTGTCTGCATTCTTCTTTTGAGGTTTAATTCTCTACATTTCCATCTTGAAGGTGGTTCCACTGCTTTGCTGGGTCCCATGGAGCCACCCATAAGTGTGCACTTCAGCCTGTGACAGGCGCCCTTCAGCCTGTGATGTGAACACATGCTCCTTGTTGTTTTCGCCCTGGGGATGGGGGGGAGTCATGTGGCCTTTGTATGATGCCACTAGGGTGTGCCCACTTTAATCCACATGCAAAGGGGAAGGTACCGTATGTTACGTTGACTTGGGCAGGCCTGGGACCTGGGTGCACATGAACTGTGCAATCAGTGGAATGAGGGACCTGACGTGGCAATCATGTGATCTCTATGGTGTGCCCCCCCTTACGCTCACTGTCCTTACTAAAGTTCAAGGTAGCAGTTTTGATGTATAAGCAGCGACAGAGAAAAAGTAAGAAAATCGCTATATAGTCTCCAAAAATGGTTTATGCTATTTGTAATACTTTCTAATAAAAAAAAAGGAGGGTTTATGGCTACTTTAAGTGATAATAGATTTTAAAGTGTAGTTCCACCTTTAAGGTACAACTCCAGCCAACACATAAATTATGTTTTGAACTGAGTAGCAAAAGGTTAGGTGTACTGTCAGGTCTTTATTGTTGTACCATAGCTGGAGAGGTCCACCGTCCATCCTGGTGAGACACTGGGACAGGAAGTGATGGGAAGCCAAAGGTTTTACAGTTGTCCCTGAAACAGGAGTAGAGCGAAATCCTGTATCTTCCAATAAGGGAAGTGGTTAACACTCCTGCATAGCATCACTAGGATCCTTGGCTCAAATCCCTATGCTTGTACTCCAAAGACATGCCGGTAGGTTAACTGGCTGCTGTCTCAATTGGCCCTAGTATGTGTATGTATACATGCATAAAGGACTTTAGATTGTAAGTTCTTTCAAGGCAGGGACTGATATGAATGATCAATGCATACATTTTCAGCACTATATTAATACCTGTAATACTAGAGATAACTATTCCAGTGGCATCTACAAAAGATGGGATCACTTTATATCATATCTACAGGAACACAGTAATAGGATCATGACAGATGTTCTGTTATGTGCAAGAAATAACTGTATATAAACACTTACCTTGATCCAAGCTTTCTGGCTAGGGTGGGAAGAATGAATAAAACATTGCCACAGGTAATTGTACATAGCATTCTGTGGAAACCGCAATCTAGCTTTATTTTGCTTTTAAAAACCTACGGTTGGTAATTGCATTATGGCTAGAATAAAGTTTTGGGGGTTATGGAATGCTCTACCCAAGGGGGCACCTGCAATTCAGAAATCCCCACTCACACACAGGTTCACTTTAAAGCTAAACTCTGGCCTCAAAAAGTAAAGTGCAGGAGTTGTTTTATTCTGAATTACTGTGCAGATTTTAGAAGCAATACACAAATCATACCAAAGTGCCAGTAAGAATACATGACTTGTATTTAGAAAATATTTGTTTAACCCAAAATTCAGCTGATACACACTATCCTCGTTGGACAACCCTGCCGAAAGCAGTCCCAACGCAAACACAAAGCAAAAAGCCTTGCTTAGTATAGGTTCTGTTTTCACCAACACGCTGCGTTGGTGTGGTTGTGATAAAATAATGCAGGCAATGCTCTGCATACTCACACAAACTTATAGCAACGCATCACATCACATATTCACATGTCATGTGCTATGCGTTGCCATGCAGTCTGGTGTGAACCATCCTTTAAGAATAAACATGAAATTGACATGTGTAAAGAGTTTCATTTTGGCTATCAGTACTTTTAGCGGTTGTTGTAGGTAGTGCCATTATTCTAGAACAATAACACAAGATGATGATATATTTAACATCTTTGCAATTTTACCTTGAGGAACATTATTCTGAGATTGTTCAGCAAATTTTAGACCCAGCTTTTCACAGATTGGTGAGCCTCTGGTCATCTTTACTGTGGTAGTCTGACTCTCTAAAAGGTGCTCATACACTGTACGATTATCGTACGAGAATCGCGGGAAATCCCGCCATTGTACGATAATCGCGGGTGTTCCCACGATCGTACGATAATCGGTAGTTGTATGGAAGGCGTGCGACCGTTTCTACTGTACGGTCGCACGGCTTCTGTCGAACAAGCAGGATCGCACGTCTTTTGGCCTCAACGGGGCTTGTTCGACAACTGCCGAACGGGCTGGTGCGCGCACGTGCACACTGCCCGCTCAGCATTGCAGTCATCAGAAGACAGAACAATGGTTGTAAGGTGTATGGCTACCTTAAAGGTGCCCATACACCTGCCGATTATTGTACGATAATCGCGGGTGTTCCCACGATCGTACGATAATCGGTAGTTGTATGGAAGGCGTGCGACCGTTTCTACTGTACGGTCGCACGTCTTTTGTCTTCCCAACAGTCTCGAAAACCCGCCGAAAATCGTACGATTTGGTTTGTGGCGTGCTCGGAAGACAAATGCCAAACGGGCCAGTGTGCGCAAGCGCACTGCCCGCTCAGCATTGGAATCATCGGAAGCCCTCCCCTCAACGGGGCGGGCTTGCGATGATCGCAAGTATGATCTGCCTGTCCAAGATGGGCAGATCGTACGAGATTTGAATTACCTTACAACCATCGCACAATGAAAGTAAGGTGTATGGGCACCTTTTAGATTCTCTTTTTTATACCCAGTCATGTTACTTACTTGTTGCCAATGAACCCAATTAGTTGCAAAATGTTTTCCCAGCTCTTCCTTGTTAGTACCACTTACTTTGCCAGCTTTTTGCTGCTCTGTCCCAATTTCCTTGAGACGTGTTGCTGCCATTCATTTCAAAACCACCTTATTTGTTTTGTCCTAAAATTGTCCATTTTCTCAGTTTAAACATTTGATGTTTCCTATTTTCTATGTGAAAAAAAGTTTGAGATTTGCAAATCATCGCATTCAGTTTTTATGTAGATTTTATACAGGGTCCCAACTTTTTCAGAATTGGGGTTGTATTTCCGTAGGTAAATTAAGGTGGTAACTTGTTTTTTTGGCTAGGCATTGTATCCCCACCTAAAGTGGCTCATTTTCCTTTTTCACAATAGACACTTAACAGAACCTCACTATTATCAAAAGCTGAAGCTAGTTATGTTTTAAGGAGTGATAACTGATGTGATCATCTTTAGTGAATTGACATAAAGGGGTTCTAAATCCTCCCGTTTTTTTGCATATATCTACTGCTACCAAGCAGTAGATATAGGCAAACAGTTTTAAAAAAAAAACCCGCTAAAACAGCGGTTTAAACTTACCTTTTTTTCTGCGCGCTCCCACCTGAGAAAACAAAACTGTTCGGGCGGCCGCAAAGCATCTTGGGGCGGGCGCATGCGCTCACAACCACCTGCCCGGCGAGGACCCACCCCATCACAACAGAGGATGGCTTCACCACGTCTGCCACCCCTGAACATCGCTCCCAACCACCTTCCTAAACGCATGCCCACCCTACCGCAGGTGAGTTCAAAACCACCCCTCCTTAACCTCTTCAACACTTTTATTGCGCTAGTAGCACAGCGAATTGGAATTTTAGTAGCAGATGAGCAAGAATGAGCACAGATCCTTAACAGGAGAGACACCAGACTTGCTCCTGAGGTCCACTATGTTTCAGGTACCTTCAACAGCCATCAGCTTTCCTGGTTCTCCTCCTCTAGCAAAAGCACAGGCCTCCTCCGTACTTTAGAGCTAGCAAAACACTTCCCGCATTCCAGCATCCCCACCCCCACCCCCTCCCCCAGGCCTCAGGTCTAGCTACTGGTTAAGAGAAACCCAGTGGTTGGCTGGTGAATGGCACATACACTCACAATCCCCCTCATTGGCTGGCCCACACTGTGGCAGAGTCACACTCCACCCAGGTAGGTACAATCAATGCCAGGACACCTGGAATTAACCAGATAAATGCAAACTATAATCCAGCCAGACTGCCTACAGCTCTGGCAAATTTCTAGTAGGCACCTCACTAAAGGTGATGGGGGCTACATGACTACATCCCGGAGTCTAGAGCATGAAAAAAAACAAAAAAAAACTCTCATGCTGAGTCTACGTAATGCCTATGTAAAAATTGGATGGGAAAGGGTTACATTTCTTAATAACATATTTTCAAGTGACATTTTGTAGACAAATAGTACACATCACGTTAGATTATTATTTGCACAGTATCAGACTAGAGGCTGTCAGTAGGCCATGAGCCATCTTGTGACAGGTACTCTGACAATAAATAATTACCACAATAAGCACTTTTCCTATTCTTATAGAATACATTCCTATACTATAAACCACATTTCTATCACTGATATTCTACAGCAGCTGATCAGGTCCTCACGTGGGCCCTGTAACGAGAAGAAGCAGCGTATATGTATTACAGTGACTTTACCTTACATCTATTACTTATATATTATGGGGGGAATTTATCAAAACAATTGCGACAGTTTTAGCCTCTTAGATGATTTTTCTATGTGCAAATCTGTCTTTTAACATCAATTGCACCTTTTTTCATCTGCACTGGTTCTGCGACTGTCTGAAACTGGAGCATCACCTAAGAAAACAATCACAACTTAAGAAGTCCCCATGACCACTTCTTCAAGAAGCATCAGTTAAGCTTTTTGCCTGGAGTTACAAGTCTTCTTTCCTGGAGTCTATTTATCCTCATTTATGAATATTACACTAGCATCATAAATCTGGAACAAAGTGCATAAAATATATTCCGTGCAAGTTCAAACACTCACAATTGCTATGATAAATTCCCCCTTTGTCTTTATGAATGAATCTTCCATATCTCCAGGCCATCCTACAACCATCAAGTTTAATGTCTATACGGGTGGAAAGTCCATGTTGTCTGTGAGGTTTAGTTACTCTACCTAAAGAAGAAGTCCCAAATGGCCTCTGCATACCACTTCTCCCGTTGAGTCTCAACTTCCTCAAGTATATCCTTTAGGCACATATGGGTACTGAACGATATATTTGACCGCCCACACCTGAACGCATGGCACCGCAATGCTGTGTGTTCCAGAGTGGTGCGACTTTGCTTGCGAATTAACCAAGGACAAATGTGGGTCCTGAAGTTACACAGGTTGAGATCCAGTACTTTACACGATGCTCAGCAGCACATGCATACTTACACTTTGCAAAGCTGGACTAATTTGGTTGCAGTGCATAAGTCCCGGTACACATGTTAACAGTGTGATTTGCACTAGGGATGCACCGATACCAATACTAGTATCGGTGCCGATACCGAGTATTTGGGTGAGTACTCGTACGCGCCCAAATGCTCTGATACCTAGCACGAGTACTTCCTGTATCAGGAAGCTGGGCAGCGCATCATTACACGCTGCCCGGTTTCCTCAGACGCCAGGAAACGGCTCCATGCTCTCTCGTCACTTGTGATGAGAGAGCATGGAGCCGACTTCCTGGCCAATCAGGAAGCCGGGTAGCGTGCAATGACCCGCTGCCCGTCTTCCCGATTGGTCAGGAAGCTAGCAAATCCGGAAGCCGGGTGCCGTGTAATGACGCAGCGCCCGGAATTCTGATTGGCCGGGAAGCCGGCGTCATGCTCCCTCATCATCTCATTAATCATAATATTAAGAAAGTGACCTTAAAGCATTAGTTTGTATTGCTTTAGAAAAAATGTGACCTGTACCTTTAAGAAAAAGTATCGTTAATTGGTATCTGCGAGTACTTGATCAAAAGTATCGGTACTCGTACTCGGTCTTAAAAAAGTGGTATCGGTGCATCCCTAATTTGCACACATACCCATACAGCCATACCTTCAGCCAGCCTGTCATTGACTTGCACAGCACCTGTTACTCCTGGCAAGAGAAATATGCAGAGATGTGCATTGTGTATCAGCTCTTACTATGTCAAGGTAATGAAGACTAGATATGATGCATAGTCGTATATACAGGGACTTTGTAATATCCCTTTTGCATGCCGTACCGATGTACACCAGAATCCAACAGTTGCTGGGACATGTGGTGGATGGCGCCACAATATACAATTTAGAAGATATTTTGTCTGCACACCATTCTGCTTCGGGATGTCATCTTTATTCGTGTTCCTTTAGCATTCACGTCATGCTACAGGAATACGAATATAGATGATATTCCGAAGCAGAATGGTGTGCAGACAACGTATATACAAGGGCGTCCCTATAATAAGGCAGCCTGAGACCATTGCCTCAGGTGGCATACTATTAGGGGGCCAGCAGGTGTGGGGGCGGCAGATTAGTGGCCACAGCGTCTCAGGTTGCTAAGAGTTCTGTCCCAGCTCACTGACGTCATCAGTTGCCAGGGAGCTGAGTGGGACACTCTGGCTGGTGACCCACCGAGTTCCTGGCAACCAGTGACGTCAGTGAGCTGGGTGGGATCGGACAGAGAGCCGCTGACAGGCACATCTCTACCCTGTTTCCATAAAAATAAGACCTACCCCGAAAAAAGGACCTAGTACTTTTTTGGGGAATTGCTAAATTATAAGACCTACCCCAAAAATAAGACCTAGTTGTGACCATTCCCAGGGATGGTGGTGGCATAAGGGGGAACTTGAAGAGCAGCGGGAGAGGCAGGGGAGAATCAGCAAAGCCAGCGCTAGAGGAAGCGAGGCGGCCCCGAAGGGAGCAGTGCCCTATAAGCTGATGGCTCCTCTATAGCGCCGGTTCCTGTCACAGGTGGAGCGATAATCCGACTGTGTCTTATTTTTGGGGAAACACGGTAACAGCCGCCCATCCCACCGCATCCGCTTCCACCCCCCAACCAAAAAGCCCCCCCTCGGCCTCAGGCGCCATACAGGGTAGGGACTGCATATATACACATATATACAGTATTCTGCATTGTATGTGTATATTTAAATAAAGATTTTATATATAAGCGTATGTAAAGCTGGTGATCAGACATGTATCACATGTTTTGCAGATCCGCACCTGATCAGGACCTGATATCATGTGAGCAAGCCCTTAGAGTGTACACTCATCCAGTGTAAATAGAAATAGACTATATGAACAAATATGAAACAAAATGTATGTAGAGGATTAAATAAGATGTAACATTTCTTCTGGGTAGAATTGCATACTACTAGATATATATAATTAACCCCAATCTATAGACTATGACCGATCACTATATTACTCATGTCTAATATAAACCTGTATCTAGTCTAGAATTGGGTATTTTCCTCCCATCAACATCCACAGCCTCCAAATACAGGACAGGGGATTCATTTGGAGCAGAATTTAAATTGTTCCTTTAGAATTCTCCTGTGCCCTTGTAAATCACTATACAGAGGCGTCACTGGCTGCATCACTCCTACTGTCAGAAAATATTAGTTTGTTTCATTCAATGAAAAGAGGGTTGTACTCAGGAAGCACAAGAAAAAAAAAGGCTTGGAATAAGAGACAAAGATAGCTGTAATCTCCTGCGTTGATCAATCAGCTGATTTGCCGAGGGTCCCATATAAATATGAAGAGCAGCATCAGGAGAGCTGCAAGTCTGTACAACACATATAAGGAGAAGCTGAGCCTGACCGCAGCGCCCTCTGCTGGCCACACGGAATAACTACTCCGTCCAGATGCAACCTGCAATGATGATGTTCTCTTCCAAATACTGGGCTAGGAGGGGGATGTCCCTGGATTCTGCAATGTCCCAGGATTTTCTCAGCAACCCATCTGTGAGTATCTGCTAAACCCCCCTTTAATGCAGGTTATTTCTTCAGTGCTGCAAAAAAGAAAAACCCATTGTATTATAGTAAAATTGAAGTCAAGCAAAAAGTTGCTCAGCTTTCCTCTAAGTCACCATAATGTGCAGATTGTGCTATAGAAATAGCTAACAATTTTGTTAAACGACTTTATCCTCATTTTCTACTTATTTATCACTTTTTATTAATACGGCTTAAACCCTAAGTATGTTCTGTCAATTCAACAGCAGATTTATCAGTAGAAATATCCCATTAGCTTTAATGGAAGCACAAAGCTGGAGTCAATTTCGCAGCAGAACAAAAGTCCTGCAAAACTTTGATGGATGACTTTTCCCCTTGCCACCACTTGTAGTTTCAGAGATGTATGACTATGTTCACTTGGGTCTGCTAGGTGCCAAGCCTACACATCCATCTTTATAATGAATACACTAACACAACATGCCATTCCACCAAAAAAAAGCCTGTTGTTATTTCAACCAATGAAACAATATTTCTCTTAGAGGCAATTTATATTAGAGCCGACGACTGGGTATTATTTGCGCACTGTGAATGAAATCTCTACTGCTTTGATTACTTTCTTAATGTACAGGAGGCATAATTCATGTGTGGTCATTATTCAGAGTTTGGGACTGTAACAGGCAAGATCACATTGCTGCAGAACAGGCTGATACATTGTACAAATCACATTACTTTTTAAATTCCTTCTGCTATTATGGAAAGTCAGCAGCTTTGGAGCCTTTGATTTCAGTTTTAATAGAGAGAGTGCTCTGAACAGGAGCCTGTGCCTGCAGACTGGAGATAATCATTCACTGTGGCTGAGCCTACAGTGACTTCAATATTACACTCTGTCATGAAGAAGACCCCCATTACCCAGTACATCTCACACTCTTTTCATGTTATAAAATAGAATAGAATGCAAAAGATGCACTGTACTGCTGCTACTCTGGGACTCATGGTACCTGGCTATTTCACCAATCTGTTGCTGAGATTGTGGCAAAAGCGCTGTCTGCAACAAAGCAATATTGCGCCTTTTGTTAGATTTATTGTATATATCCAACTAACACTATTTTGTTTAGTACTAGATTGAGTAAGGGAAAGATTAGAACCCTGTTGGGATTTTATTGCTGTCTGCTAAAGAGACATTAGCAGTAAAAACCTGACAGAGGTTATAATTATTCCCCACTCTATCCAAGACAAAACAAGTAGGGATGTTCAGATTCCAAGTATGGTACTTGGTACAAGTACAAGTACAGATACTTTTCAAGCTCCAGGACTAGACTAGAGAAAAATGTAAAAGTTAGGAGGCAGCTGTCATTTGTAAGGAGCATACGGAGCTCCTGGGAATTGTACATCTCTGTTTTATTGTATGATATTTTTTTTTAGAATTATATATAAGGGATGCACCGAGATCATTTTTTCAAGTGCAAGTACTGATACTTGTCCAAGTACTCACAGATACAAGTACTGATACATTTTCTAACACAATACAGACTAATGATTTCAGGACAGTGGTGGAGCACCAGAGCCAGGTCCCTACTGCAACCCCTGCCACCCTGGTAGTTCTCGTGAAAATGCCAACTATCGACACTGGTATCTGAACATCCCTACAAAAAATACATTTTGGCTGGACATACACTTTAAAGGACAGTCATCATAAAACATATTCCCTGGGATACACAAAGAGGGTCATAGACACTCATTAGAAATCTGTTACGTATCAGTTCAGCAAATGACACAATTTGCGACAGATTCATGTAAATGTCGGTAAAGAACATATAAATCTGTTGCAGCATTAGCTTAGAAAGAATTTTGTCTGTGACACAATACTTACACAAGCTACGCAATTTGCTCCAACATGGTAGAGGTCCTATTTACCTCCACTTTTCTTATCACCGATATGGCAGTACTTTATCATTTTGTAACAGCTTTCTTAAAATTGGTGCAGGGCTTTCTAATAACGGCCATAATTCTATAAAAGCCTCATAAATACTTTATTAATCCACCATCATTATATTCTGATAGCTGTGTGAGCTTAATACATGTTATGATAATATTCATAATAGATAATATTCAATATAATTTAGAAATTTGTATTTACTCCACATTTATACGCAGACCAATCTGTCCAACAGATGTGACAGTGACAAGGGTGGGGACAAGC